>NW_005841840.1:2163672-2164403 GCF_000455745.1 Alligator sinensis | reverse complement strand
CTTTCCCTATGTATTTTTCTACTATGCAGAAGAATTATCGGTTGAATATGAAACTTACTGAAGTCAACAGCAAGTTTTCTGTTAACTTCAATAAGTTTTGGACTGGGTACTCATTACATTTTTTGTGATTGCTCAAATATAATGTAAAATAAATTAGATAAAGAAATAAGCACAATATGTAGTGCAATGGAACAAAAAATGAAGGAATGAATAGTAGAGCTGCCAGGAAATATTTTCGCCCTTTTACAGGAGTTTTAGAGATTTCCAGAACTTCCCTTTTTCTCATTAGGATTAAACCAAGACCTTTAGGGAGATGAAAAATGACCAAACAATCAACCATCACCCACTACAGAATAGTTGGCATTTCAGTGGTTAGGCACTTACCTGAGATGTGAAGGCCAAGCCTCCAGTCCCTGCTCAGCCTGAATCAAGATGGGTCCTAAAACCTTATTCCCCCATGCCTGCCATGAATATCCAGAGAACCCAGATATTGGATGTTCTGCATATTTCTCTCTCAGGACATGTGCATACATTCATCATGCCTGATTTATGATCACTCGGCTTGCTTTGAGCTGAGTGATAGTAGATGAGGTCCAGCCTGTGTCCACATTTGCCAGTGCCAGGCACCTAAGGTAAGTATATCAGGGTTGCGGGGAAGGAAAGGAAGGATCAGGGATGCTGGGTAGATCCAGAGGTGGGGTTGGCAGGTCTGCAGGGATGCTTGGTGGGTC
>NW_005841840.1:2161907-2163648 GCF_000455745.1 Alligator sinensis | reverse complement strand
TGGTGGTTCTGCTGACAGGGAGGGGTAGGTTGTCCATCTGGAGATGGAAGGGTTGTGGAGTTAAAAATAGTGCAGTCAGGATATGGGGGGGGTAAGAGCACAGCCCCAATACTGGGACAAGCAGCTGGTCTTTCCCAGCACTGGGACTGTGTTGTGCAGATTTTCAATAGATAGGGTTAACCTGTTCTGAATCTAACTTAGTTCACCTTAATTGAACTAATTTTGATCAGGCTAGCCATGTTTGGCCTGTTTTAACCGTCCCAAATGTCTACAGATCAAGACTTAGATCAACCTAACCTTAGGTCAATGTTAGTGTAATTTCTACATGTAACCCATCAGAACAGTTCCATTTGTGTAAGCAAATATCCACTAAGTACACAAAGCCACATACCACATGAATGACCAGACCACAACAGAACTGAATGAGCTTCATGTCACTGAAAATTCTTTGTCAAACTCGGACAAAAACTGGTACATTTTAGACAAAAACCCATTTCATAAAATAATTCTGAACAATTTCTAATGCTGTATAGCATAGCTTTTTGCTCTTTCTGAAATGTCTTTTCTTTCTGTAGTAAAACTTTAATATATTGAAGGACTTAAAAAAAACAAAACAGAAAATATTAAAAATTGTATGCATTGCTTACCATGAATATGCCCTTTTTTTATTTGCATTAACATAGCAACTTCTGTCTCAGCACTAAAGTTTAATAAATAGAGAAAAAAAGCCTCTTCATTTGTAAAACTTTGTCATTTGCATTTTCTAAGATAGCTTAATAAGCATATTGAATTAAAGAACACATTTTATTCATTCCATATGAGCTTATGAGTATCATTCCTAGGGCAGTAATAAATATTTAGATTCCTGTATTGCATGTAAGAATTTAGAAATATTTAAATTCTCTTGGGTTCTTTGCTACACAGAAATATCTATATATCATCTGTCATTTTTTTTTTTTGTATTAAACTGTCTTAAAAGCATTTTCTCTTTGGTGCTATTAATCAGCTCAAAAGAATTGACTTTTAACTACTTTAATTTTATCATCATTATGGAATATATTATTAACAACTTTTATAGCCAAAACTATTTCAGTATTGTGACAGAACTGATTGGATATATCACACTGAACATCTTCCGTAAAAATAAATAAATAATACAACTCTGTATGAAAATGATATCTAATCTTTCTAATTGCAGTTTGTTAAGATTCTCTATAACAGATTTAAATGTTGCTTTTGTTGTCTGTTAAAATACTAGGTCACTCAACATACACTTATCTTTATTGTATTTCATAGGAAACTTTATATATTCATTTAAATTACTAAGAGAGATTCATCTTTTTGACTGAATGGTCTTGGGGAAGGGACCATCTTTTGGCAAATCTCTGTATAATGAGTAGCCCAATAGCATTCCAGGTTGTGGGCTCCTAGTTAATATCATAATACAGGTGATCATCATCTTCATTAACTCATGTAGAGCCTAGTCCAAAACCTCTTGAAATCAAAAGAAAGACTCCTTGCTTGAGTGTCAGATCAGGATTACTTTTCAGTTACTGTGATTCAGAAATCAGAGGCCTGTTGGTATTGAAAATCAGTGGCACAATTCCCACAATCAGTGGCTACAATGAGAGTTGTTTAGGGTCATTATTCTTAACAACTGTATTTTAAAGAAATCTCATGAATAACTGGGGATTGACGCAGGCCTCTGAAAAATATAAGGCTTCATGATTTAGAATGCGAT
>NW_005841840.1:2161256-2161876 GCF_000455745.1 Alligator sinensis | reverse complement strand
AGCAGGATACTTAGACGTGTGCTTAACTTTAAAAAGATGAGCACTTTTATATTAACTTCAGCTGAACCATGTATATACTTCATGTTATTCATGTGATTATGCCTTCAAATGAATTCATTTGAATTAATCTAAATTTTGAACAATGAAGAGATCTTGTGGACCTGAGGAATGCCAACACCATGACTATCTTCAGGAAAGGAGATAAGTCTGTGAATGGGAATTTTTGATAGAGGTGCACAGATATATCGGTACCATATCAGATTGGTACCGATATGAAGAAAATTGAGAGTATTTGCAGTTGGCTTTTTTTATCTGATGTGGCCGATAAATACTGTGTGCATGTGCACAGCCACATGTAGGTGATCAGGATGCCAACACCATGACTATCTTCAGGAAAGGAGATAAGTCTGTGAATGGGAATTTTTGATAGAGGTGCACAGATATATCGGTACCATATCAGATTGGTACCGATATGAAGAAAATTGAGAGTATTTGCAGTTGGCTTTTTTTATCTGATGTGGCCGATAAATACTGTGTGCATGTGCACAGCCACATGTAGGTGATCAGGAGTGGAGCCCTGTACTTTGGAGAGCAGCCAGGACCATCTGGAAAGTCTGTTG
>NW_005841840.1:2138218-2161246 GCF_000455745.1 Alligator sinensis | reverse complement strand
GGCTGAGGCTGGGGTGGGGGCAGGGGCAGGCCCTGCCCCGCTGGGGAAGGGTGGGGCACAGGACAGCCATGAGCAGTTCATTTGGGGGCAGCGGAGGGGGGCACAGCTCCTGCAGCTACACACACCCTGCGAGGGTATTGGTGTGTGCCCCTGGATCTGTGCACAGGGAAGGACAGGCTGACACTGCGGTATGAGGCCAGAGCTGTGCCAGGCTCTTCCCAGTGGGGGCTGGGCCAGGTTGTGCTCAGGGTGGGTGGTGGTGGTGCGGGGAGGAGGGGTGGTGGGGGGCTGCAGCCACCCCAAAATCCACCATAGTCCCCCTCCCAGCACCACCACCGTGCACCCTAAGCACAACCCAGTCCAGCCCCAACCAAAGCCCAGGGCAGCCCCAGCCCACAGTACTAGCCCACTCCACCCCATGTAGGTCTGGAGGCACATGCCACCCCTTCCTTCCCAGGGTGTGTGCAGTGGTGGGAGCTACCCCACCCCTGCACCCCCTGGATGAGTTGCAGCTCTGTCCCATGCCCCGCCCCATCCTGGCTGGGCAGCACCTGCCCCTACCCTGCCCCTGCTCCACTCCCTTCTTCACTGTGGGGGCCTTGATCTTTCCCCTCCATACCCTTTCCCTTCCCAGCACCCCTTCCCCCACAAAAGACTTACCAACTGGATGCTGGTCTCCACACTGCAGTGCTGTATATCAGAATTGGATTGGTGTCAACTGATACGACTTGTTAAAAAAAGGCTATCGGTATCAGCCCAAAAAATCTCTATTGGTGCACCCCTAACTTTCAAGGTATACTAGGGAAAATTCTCACCCACATCTTTCTGAACTGTCTTCTACCTCTGGCTGAGAGAGACCTGCTGGAATGTCAGTGCATCATCGGATCATCCTGTGGGGCAATTAACATGATCTTTTTTGCCCACCAGTTCAAGAAAAATGGCAGAAATAACATCAGGCCCTATATAGGACCTTCATTGATCTCACTACAGCCTTTGATTCTATCAGTCACAAAGCTCTGTGGAATTTACCAGCCAGATTTGGATGCTGAAAACTACCTGAAGGTCCTGAGACGTCTCAACAATCACATGATTGTGACAGTGATATGTAGCGGATTGAAGACAGATCCATTTATCATCTGAACTGAGGTCACACAAGGATGTGCCATTGCCTCTCTCTCCTCCATTTTTTTGAAAATCATCTTGGTTCTGATTAGGGAACACCTTTCTTCAGGACTTCACACTGAATACTGAACAGATGGAGGGCTCTTCAGTCTGGGACTTTTTCAGTCGAATACCAAAGTACTCAAAATAACCAACCTTGATCTTCAATACATTAATGACTGCATCATCCCTGCACACCCTGAGGAAATCCTCCAGACCTCACTGAATCTTTTTGGAAAAGCCTACTGAACATTTAGTGTCTCTGTCAACATTGAAAGACTAAAGTGCTGTATCAGCCTCACCCAGGCCATGTGTGTGACCCCCCTTCCCCAAATTACCATTAAAGGAAAAACACTAGAGGTAATCACGCTCTTCATCTACCTTCTTTCAGACAATAAACACTGGTGAGGAAATCCAGTACAGGATCTGGTGCGCAAGTGCTTTCTTTGGGAAATTACTTCAGTATGTTTTATTCATTGTGATCTCCAGAATGACCCTGAGATCCACTTCTACAATGCAGTCATCATCCCCATTCTCCTCTATGGATGTGAAATGTGGGTGACCTACTATTGTCATCTCAAGAGCCTGGAGAGGTATCACCAATGATACTGCTGGAAAATCTTCCACATCAAATGGGAAGATTGCCACACAAATGTCAGCATCCTTGCTTAAGCCAATATTACCAGTATTGAGTTGGTGATCCTCAAACACCAACTTTGCTTGACCGAATTTGTGTAGATGCTTCACTATCAGCTCCAAAAACAAGTGCTCTACTCCTAGCTAAGCAATGTCCTGAGCTCTTGCGGTGGCCAGAGGAAATTATACAAAGACATTTTGAAGGCATGCCTCAAGAAAACGAATGCCAGCATGAAGAGCTGGGGGGAGCTGACTGCCAGTTGACTCCAATGGTACCACAACCTCAACCAAGCAGCAGCCCATTTTGAGGTAAAGTGTCTTACCCTTGAAGCAGAGAAGGGAGGAAAGGAGATCAATCTCAGCCTGCAGCTTACTTTCCCCTTGAGGAAAGACCTGCAACTTCTGCAGATGGGTCTGTGGCTCAAGGATTGGACTGTTAAGCCACCTTGACTCACATCACTGAGCTGTGGTAAAGATCATCCTTTAATCAAAGGCTTGCCATCATTAATGGTTAATTTACTGAGTTCAGGGAACATATGATTGATTTTTCTAAGTTGCTAAAACACAATGAAAGCTTGCATTGTTTGTTTCTCAATAATTTGAATTACTTTGATAAGTGGTTGAATTAAGTCAAGCAAACACAATTACCAAGTGATCCACTCACATATTTTCATTTCTAGTTATGGCAATGTAGGATACCGAAGAATCAAAACTCTTCAGAGATTTTCTAATTTGCTATTTGCTATTTTGCTGTTAAAGTAACTGTCTAAAAAGTTTTTTTTATATATCATGTATTTCCACCTATTTTAGACGAAAAATCAACTTTCCTAATTTTGATTAAATGTATTAAATTTCATAAAAGTGCTGCAGTGTCATAAGCCAGTAATATGGAGAGATCTGTATTTGAACAGAAAGGAGAAATAGATCAAAATAGAACATCTGTTGTCATAGGGGCCATTAAATTTACTCTTATGCCATTCCAAAACATCACTACTGACTCTTTTAGCTGGTTAGATTAACACTGTAGGCATTAGTTTGTTCAGATAAATCTTGGAGAAAAGCAGAGTAAAATACTGAAGGAGATTGTCCCAGAATATATAGTTTGTAAATTTATTTAACTCTTTGTATTTGAATTTCATTTTGAAAATCACTGGGATATGTTTACAGTAATTTAGCAGGATGTTTTTGTGGGTGTAGTTGTATTGACTGTAAGGAGAAGGTGCACAGGAGGAAAGTGAATCAGTACAACCATCTGTATGCCATATATTTAAATTAGTACAAAAACTTAATTGGATTTTGTTCTGCAAAGTTGTTACAAAAAGGAAGTACTTCAGCTGGTGCTCTCAAGATTCAGTCTTTGTCTCTAGTATACAGGATTTGTATTGATCAAAACAGTATAGTTTTCTTTTTGTATAAATTTAAATATATAGACATTTTAAAAACTTTTGACTAGCTCTGGATTAGAGGCTGGCAGTGCGAGTATCAGGGACACCAGAGTCGAGAAGGTTTATGGGGAGGTGAAGGGAGCCTGGCCAGTGTTTAAGTTGTCTTAGCAGAAAAAAGGGTAGATTTGGGAATGTTATAGAGGAAAATGTTGCAAGATTTGGACAGTACATACAATCATTCACTGCACTCAATCTATGTCCATGTGGCCTACTTTAACTCAGGTAAATGTAGACTGGGGATTTCACAAGGAAACTGGTATAAGTATGTCAGAGTGTAGAGTCAAGGGTGAGGAGCTGGTGGGTCTGCAGAGGGGGTTTCTGGTCAGGAGGTTAAAAATAAACCCAGTCAATGTCAGTAGGGTGGGAATAGTGCTGCTTTGGGGCTGGGGCAAGTGACTGGGCTTTCCCCAACTTAGGTTGGTGTGGTCAGAACACATGCAAACATTCTTAACATTGGTTTAATCCTTTCTTAGGTCAGATTAACCCAATTTCACTCTAAGTTATTTCACTTCCTTAGGGTCAGGAGAAGCAGCTGAGGTCTGAGGGGTGTATGCTAAGTCAGAGTTTAGGGAAACCAGAAGAAACATTTGGGGAAATCAAGTTGGAGATCCAGAGGGTCAGGCAGAGTGTGGGGTCAGGAGGCTATCTGAGTCAGGTGTCCAGGAAATAAAACAAGAGTTGGGTCAAGTATCTGAAGGTTCAGGCCAAAATTGGGGTACATGGGGAAAGCCAAGTTGGGTATCCAGAGAGTCTGTCAGGAAGGCAATAGCAGCAGAAGCCAAGGGTGAAACATCCTGAGTGCGGGATTGAACCTTATTTCCCATACATTTCATGCTCATTATCATTCATGCTATCATTATCAACAGTTAAGAAGCATGACCAGTACCTGAAGGTACTGGTCATGCCTTTCTCCAACCCTGAATATAGTTTGTAGGACTGCACACTGGAGGTCATCGGCACACAATCAAGGTTAGATCAGTTTAAAGGCAGTTTTAAACAAGACACTGAACCAGCATATGGAAAGCCCCAAGTTCAGAAAGGCAGAAAGTTGCTTTGTCTTACTCTTCAATTTATATTGAGTGATTCTTAGTTAATCCAGATAATTTTGGCCTGTAAATTATTTTTTGATCTATTTTGAAGTTATACTGATTGCAAGACATAAAGAAGACATTAGCAACTGGCTGAGATTCAGGAAATAAGAAGTCAATTTCTGAGTTCATGTGAATGTAGTTAGTGGCTGAAGCTGTGTGAATGGTAGATTAAATCACCTCTAGAGAAAGCATATGAGAGCAAACGATGGTGTTGAAGATAGAACCATGGCAAAACTGGGCGCATTTCTCTCATCATCAGAAATAAGATTCCATAAACCCTTACTTGTCTTTTTACCACCCAGTCCTAGAGTTTATTTTTGAGAAAAGTCTTAAACACTATAAAAGTTGGGCATCTTAGAAGTAGACAAATACTGACCTTGAATTTGTGAAGATTTGTTTGCTAGTTTCAAATGCATATTCTTTGTTCTATTCTGTATATTGATTGTGTGAAAAAGTGAGGGGGAGGGAGCCTGTGGGACTCTGAGTGGAGAAGGCTACGTTTGTCTGCAGTTTACCTTTCTCATCATGAAGTTGATCAGTGAGCTATAACAGAGCATAACAGAGAGAAAATCCACTTACATAGATTAACCTCACTACCCATTGATTTATCACAACAACAAGAGCTTTTAAGAGAGCAAAACAATACATTTTCCATTTTATTACAATATGAAGAAGCGAAGAACTTAGAGAAATAGTCATATAAATTAAATTAGATAGCCAAGTGAGAAAATTATATATAACAAGGATTAAAAAAAAAATATTTTGTTTGTTTTTGAAAAACCTGAAAGTATATTTATGGAAATTGCTTCTATTTTCCAGCTTTGCAGTCCTTCACAGAAAACTCCATTAAAGAAAGATAAAAACAAAATATATGTTTTGTATAAATGTATGACTTTTCCAAAAATGAAGAAATTACTGGAAGAACCCAAATAAGTTAGATACTGCTTTTTATTTATTTTATTATTGGAGAAAGCAGAAGGTGGGAATTATTTAAATGAATGGTTAATTGAATTTCTGCAACTGTTGTAGATGAAATACAAGTTTCATCTAGACTCTGTTACTAAGAAAATATCGAAAGTATATAATCCATTGGTTTTCAGTTACAATGCTTGAGCTACAGGCTCTGATTTTATGAGGTGGGAAGATGATTTGAATATGGCACTGACTTTAAGACTCAGGTGACCTGGGTTCAACACAACTTTCGGTTCCAACACAACACTTCCTTTTATCCATTGGAATGGGGCAATACTTAATGCCTTAGTCCTCCAACTTTAAATGGAACTACTGGGTGCCTACAGACATTAGGGGCTGCACTACAGCTCATGGCACTTTACACACAGTGCCATGAATTATAGCTCTAACCCGACCCAACAGATGTTTGCCTCTTGGGTCAGGGTGTTGCCCTGTGGGGTCAGGCCAACTCTCAGGATCTCAATATTGCGCTGTTAGACAGGAGGGTATAACACAATTGCACATATACAAACACACAAATCAATTAGGTGCATACACATGCGCACTGCCAGCTCAGGCACATACACATTCAAACCAGCCTAGGCACATGCATACTTATCACCAATTCAAGCACATACACTATACACCCCAAAAGTTAGACACAGATCACTAATTCGTATATCATGCACACAATGCCATACACACACACACACACACACACACACAAGCAAGCAACTCAGATACACACACATTCAAAATAACTAGTCTAGGTTCATGCAAACCTATCACCAGTTTAAGCCCATACACGTGACACACACCAAATTTAGACAGAATCAGTTACCAACACCTGCATATCCAATACACGTACCACACACACACAATGATATATATAATGTGTGTGTATTCACTAGTTCACACACATACCAGCCACCAACACATACACACAAGTGAGTTCCTAAGTTGGGTATTGTGATATGTATGCATGTATGTATGTATGTATGTGCTTGGTGTACTTGGGATACCTGGGGAAAGGATAAGGTAAGACAGTAGAAGTGTACGGAGTGAAAGTTGCTGGAAATGAAAGTCACCAGGACCAGGATTAGAACCAGTAGACTAGAGAGGCCTGGGCTGAAGAACTGAGGCTCGGGGGTAACTTTAGGTTAATTGCTCTTAATGGATTAAAAGACAACACCAAAAGCCTGCAGAACAGGGGAGTGATGCCGGCGCTGAGGCTGGCACTGGAGCCAGAGCTATAGGGGAGCTGAAAAGGTAGGTGGGGAGAGGGAAAATGGGACTAAGGGAAAGTGCGGGTGTTAAAGGTGGAGCACTGGGTCTGGGGAGCTAGAGGATGGCTCCAGGGCAGCTAGAGAAGCTGCAGGGAGCGGCAGTAGGTACTGGGAGCTGGAGAAAGGCTCCAGCTGCTGGAGAAAACTGCAGGACAACCACGAAGAGCTGGGAAGCTGCAAGTGGGGGGGCAGGGAATGACTACAGAAGGTGTGGGGGAAGCCTGAAAACAGAGATGGATAGCAGAAAATCACAGGAAAAGCAGCAGGAGAGACTGAAAGGTGGCAGGGGCAGTGGGAAAGCAGAGAAAGACAGTAGAAAGAAACAGGGAAAAGGCAGTAGGAGTTGAGAGGAGATCGCAAATTGTAGGAGGAGGTGTGCAGGGAATATCAACCTATCCAAGCTGGAAAGGGGTCCTTGTTCAATAGGTGTTGTCCAGAGGGGGGTCGCCAGCCAGGGCCTCTGGGTGGATAGG
Source organism: Alligator sinensis (assembly GCF_000455745.1). NCBI lineage: Eukaryota > Metazoa > Chordata > Crocodylia > Alligatoridae > Alligator > Alligator sinensis. Next base: position 2,154,203 of record NW_005841840.1, on the reverse strand, counting down.
TGGATAGATAGATGAAGAGGGCATCCCACTGGATCCGTCTTCACTGGCCATTTTTATAGGGGCAGACCTGGTGTGACCCTAGTGACACGAGGCATGCCCAGGCAAGGGTCAGCCCCTGGTGTACTGAGCATGTGTGCTCCATGCAGGGATGTGCAGTTTCGGGTGTCCGTAATGGTGGGGTACAATGGTCGAGTTGCTGGTTCTGCAGGGTGTTTTGTCTTTCAAATGCTGGTCTTGTCTCTGTTCCTGGGTGAGGTCTGTGGTTCCTGGATGAATCAATGTGAGGTGATGGCCCAGTCATTACAGGCCATTTAGTAGAGGCCTGCTACCATTGTACTTCAATCATTCCCAATCACTCTCATTCATCAGGGAACCAATTTATATGGGAGGGGTACAATGAATCATATTGTTGCAACATGGGATGCTCAGGCAGAGGATACAAGATGGAGGCTTGACATATAAAATGGAAACTTGACATGACTTTGGTTCACTTATAAACACAGGCCTAAACCATACAATATACATATGAAACAATTAAAATCAATACGAAAATTATGTTACTACAATATACAACAGTAAAAATCAAAACAAACCTAATAATTATACACTATAAAACAGTGGATATCCAAAACCAAAAACTTGCTACCAAAATAAAAATGTTTGAAGCTTATCCTAAGTCTGAGATCACTTATACTTATCTACAGGGAATAGAGAGGGAGAGAAAAAGTCAGAAATGGTTGGGGAAAGGGGAAGGAATGCATTTAAAAAAAAAAAAATGGGGGGGGGTTGCTACAAGGAGGTCTTGAGCCTGCCTGCACCAGCCTTAGCCAGCAGGTAGGGGCACTCCAGCAACCTCCCAGGAGGCTGCCAAACCACCCCTTTCTACAGCTCTGTCTGCCCTGGCCTCCCAGCTCTGGCTTCCCCCCAGGGCTGTCAGTGGAGGAGGAAGAGGGAGGGGCAGGAGAAGGGAGCAACACACAGCTGCCAGCTGGCTTTGCCTGGCCAGAGGGGAGTTCTGAGTGGATCAGAAGCCCTTGCCTCATGCCCCCCAGCAATCCAGCCCAGCTTGGGTATTGGGGGAAGCTGGGATGGGCCCACAAGGCAAAGGACCTCTGCTCTACCTTGGTTCCCCCCATCTTCAGCCATGACAAAGCTAGGTAAGCAGCTGCTACTGCCATTTTCAAGAGGGCCAGGCAGGGGGGTGGGTGGGAAGAGAGTCTCTTTGCTTCATGGGCCTGTTATGGCTCCCCCAATCCCCAAGTTGGGCTAGGTGGGGGGTGAGGGCTATGAAATAGGGGAGGCTTCCTTATCCCATTCCCTGCCTGAGCCTCTTGACAGGGACAACAGAAACTGGTAGCTCAGCTTTGCCATGACTGCAGCTGGGGGAGGGGGGAGGGGGAACAGAGTGGAATGGAGCCCCCTTGTTTTGCAGGCCCAGCCTGGCTCCCCACAATGCCCCAGCCAGGGTAGCTGGGCAGGGACCACAAAGCAAGGGGCCTCTATTCCATTCTGTCCCTTACTCCAGCTCTGGCCAGGCAAAACCCAGACAGCAGCTTCATGCTGCTTCCTCCCCCTCCCCCTCTCCCTCCCTCCCCCACTGACAGCCCCAGGGGTAGGGCTGGGCTGGTGCTCACTGGCACAAGCAGTAGTCCAGCCCTACAAAAGCATGAAAAATTAACCTTCAAGGGAACACAAGTTCCCTAAGGTGCTCTGCTGTAGAGCACCTTCATCTAATAACTGATTTTTTGAGGGTTCATATTTTGTATGCTTGGCCATTTTAGAAACACACTGCAGCCATGCACGTGTTATGTCACAGCTGTATAGTGCTTTTAGGGGCCCAATCATGTGAAAAATGTAACTTGCGTAAGCACCCACTATCACATTCTTGTGAAATAGTAGTTGCTGCCTATCTACCTGGTAGAAAGGTCTCTATGGTCTATGGTCTCTATGGATACTTGAACTGTATATTTAATCAAAACATGGTGCACTCAGATTCTCTGAACACTGTAGTCTTCCAGAGCATTTATACACATGCTCCGTGATGTGTGTGTGTGTGGTGTGGGTAGAGGCGGGCTTTAATTAGAGCAGCTCCAAGAGCCACTCTAATTAAAGCACCCACAGCATCACGTGTATCAGTGTCCCCACACTGAAATATGGTGGCGAGGGAACTTTAGCTAAACCTTGTCGAACAAGCTTTAGCAAGCTTTAGTTAAAGCACTCCCGCCACCATTTTTCATCACAGGGACACTGCTACATGTGACACTGGAGTCTGATGGAGTGCAGTAATTGCCACGCTCCAGTAGACTCGATTGAGTCCGCTCTGACGTGCTGTAATTACAGTGCATCAGAACAGCCTCAATGCATGTGTATAGGGGTCCCCAGTTTCTTATTCTGATTGCGATATTTGCCCAGACATACCTATATGGGAAGAAATAGTGGCCTAAAGTTCTGTAGAAATGTCAGTGAACAAGTAAGTAGTTTCATTGCAAAATGACCCTGCAGAGCCAGAATGTGTAGTTCCCAGGGCATGAGCTGTACAGCTTCTGTTTAGCTGTAATTCAAACCTCTACCCTCTCAAAGCACAGGTTTGGATAGATAGTGAATATAACTGATAGAGGCACAGGTACTGAAGCTGCCAAAAACTACAGTGACACTTGCAGCTCTGCACAATATTGTTTTGTTGCCTTTATAAGGCCTCATTCCAAGTGTGCTGAAGGCAAAATCATAGACTCCATTGCCTTCATCTGGCTCTAGATTGGCCTTACTGAACTGAGATTCATTGACATTAAAGGTTTAAAAATAATTAAACTAGAGTTCTATGAAAATACATTCTTGCCAAAGCATTCAGACAATTGACAGTCAGCCTGTCAACATATTTCTCAGCTGTTATCACAAATACATGTCTTCTATAGGTTTATTTGCATTTTTGTTGTTTCTGCATGCTATGCAGATGCAAGAGTTGCAAATGCATATTAAAACTTGACTTGGTTGATATTTCTACTTCTTTAATTGTTCCAGAAGCCATAAACTTTATGCATCAGCATTTAGGGAATACACTAAATAGATTATTTTGATGCAGTGAATGCCATTATCTGACATTTTAAGAAATACTATTAATGCCTTACTATAAATACTATAAATTTCAAACAGTGTCTCCTTAAAAAAATCTTTAATGTTTAGTCATGTTTAGTAAGATGTTACCTATAAAGCATATGTTTACTTGAATTAGGCTAGTGAAATGGCTCAGATTTTAGCATAAGTAAATTCACATGAACACAGGTGCAGACCTAATTACAAGAGCTTACATTTATTAATAAGACAGATTAATAATATTAGAGCAAAGGAAAGATTTATATCACCTTTACAGAAACAACATTAAGTCACCCTGATATGATTTACCTTTGAAATTAAAATGCAAGGTTTTTTAAGCTGTTCAAAAGAATAGCCATATCCTCACTTTAGTTTACAGCAATCAAAAAGGTAATTGAAAATGAACTCAGTTCTCTTATATCTGTGCACTGTCTTACACTTAAATTATTTGATTTCTTCTTTTGCTTAAATTACTTGTAAATGTGTATACTTGAGCAATATGAATAAAAAGGAAACAACAGAAATAGGTCAATACATATTTAATTTTGACCTATAGCCCCTTTCATGCAATTTAAATCTCTTATGCTTTCAAATTAATGGTAATTTATCTGAAGAAAGTAGCATATTAAATATGCTAGCAAGGCATTTACCACTAATCAAAGAAAAGTAGCAGTTTCACAAAACTGAGGTTTCTGCTTGTGCACCTTTACTTAAATGAGGATGAAGAGATGCATACATCCAGATATTTATAAGGGTCTGTGCCAATAGATATATAAAACAAGACATACACTTAAATTGGCAAGGTGGCCACACAGAGGTCACTCATCTACCATCAGGATTTTAACTCATTTAACTTTAACTTTTTAATACATATTCATTTAAATAAGCAAATGATATGTTCTTCTATGTGGACTATATAATGTACAATATGCTTGCATTGAAGTATAAGCTTAGATTAAACTCAACTGGTATTGGCTCCTGATAGAATAGCAGGCATTGTATAGGTCAAACTTCTTTAAAATAGGTCTGCAAATTTGTGAGGAAAAACAAATTTAATGAGAGAGTCAGCATTAGGGCACCCTCTGAGGGTGCATGCAGGCATTACATTAGATTGACCTGTACAAGGTTAAGGTTGATCTAAGTGTGGATCTGTGCAAATGTTCATGTAGGGCAAATCAGGCAAAAAATGACCAGCCCAGTTTAAATGGATGCATCCAGATGAACATGCATGTGCCTGTTGCAGCATCTCAACCCAGTCTGAGATGCTGCAAGAGGCACACTAGGAATGAAAAAAATGTGGCGGAAAAAAGCAGGGGAGGGCTCACTCCTCTCCTGCAGAATGCCCTGAGGCAACCAGAGGATGAGTTCTCCAGCATCACGCTCTGGCATCTGGCCTCTATGGTTCCGCTGCTGCCCCAGCATGTTGGATCAGTGTGCTCAGCCAAACAGGAGTGGGTCAAGGCTGCGTCGTGACCCAGACCCAGGTACTGTCCCTGGTAAGTAGGAATGTGGGGGTGAGGGTGTCAGGTTTGACCTAGAAACCACTATACAAAGCCCAAGCAAAAGTTTCTGTTATGTAACTAATGCCCATCTGCAATGATAAGGAGGAGACAGTCTTAGATAAAGGAGGCTTGAAAACAAAAGCAGAATCAGAGGACTAGGGCAAAGAGCTAATTTAAATATTAAAAATCACACCCCTAGGTGGGGAGAAAGTATGCTAATGAAACATACATGTATGTAAATGAGATACAAAGCTAAAACACAGGTATAGAGACATGCTCAGTAAAGAACTCCTTGCGTCACTCCCTTATAACCAATTAGCAAACACGAATGCTTATGAAGGTCCAATACTCCTGTATAAAAGATGCTTAGAATTAAGAATCTGTGTGCTTGTTACATGAAATTATTCCGCTTGCACCTTGTATTGCTAGCAATAAATCTTCTTTATACTTTCACCCCTGGTATCTTTATTGGCTTTTTCATACCGGGCACGATCCCAGACTTGAGCTGGGGCTCAACAAGGGGGCTGTGTGGGGTTTGTGGATGAGTGTATGGTATTTGTGGGGGGGGCTTGAGGGGGCCACCACATGCACACCCATCTCGCAGCACACAGCCCCCAGCGCTGGCAGCAGTGGCTGGCTGGGCTATGCCCACTGCAGGCACAGCCCTGCAGGATGGAGTGCAGCCTGACCCATGGTTTGTACATAGTAAATAGGCCAGGCCCGATGTGGTCCTGCTAGCATGAACCTTGGGCAGGACTGGGATGGGTCCTGCCACCACTTGTGCTATCAGGGCAGGTCAGGCTAGGCTGCATCAGGCCCAGCCTGTTTGCCATATACAGACCACTGGTCAGGCTGCACTGCACCCCTTAGGGCTGTGCCTGAAGCAGGCATGGCCTGGCTGGCTGCTGCTGCTGCCAGTGCCAGGGGCTGTGTGCTGTTAGGGTGGGCATGTGGCAGCCCTCCCCCCCATCCCCCAAACACTCACCCACCCCACATCTCCTTATACCCACACCACCCACAACCTCTCCACTCCCAGACCTCTTCCCACTCCCCTCCTGAAAACCCCATATCCCCCCCACATCTTACACCCTGAATGCCCAGCTACTAGACAGGATGAGACCTGCTGGCAGAAACTGTGGCTGCAGGGGAAACTGTTCCCACATCCTGGTTAGCAAAGGGTTAGGGGGAGCTCTGATTTTTCTGTGATAAAACAACACCAACAGCAAACACCAACGCATATATTTAGAATTCATTTTATTATGATGATAGGCATCGGTAGGCTTCTAATTTGCTTTAAAAAAAATGTAAATATATCAATAAAACATTGCCCAACTGATCTCTATTTCTCTTTATAAATAGATTTAGAAGTGTGTGTGTATATATAAATCATGGAAGAACATGGATTTTTGGGTATTTTAAAGAGTGAATTTGGGATTTTTTATCAGAGAATTTTCAGAGGGAAACACCAGGATTTCTGATAGTGAGGCAAGTGGCAGGTCCCAGGCAGAGGAGCCTGCCCAGCAGCTCAAATAACAGCAGATACCCTGAATTTGCCTCCTTCTCACAGAAGATTTTATTAGCATCTTGGGTACCTTCACCAATCTATTTCTAACTGGCTTCTGGTGTGCCTACACCTCTGCTATTGTGATGATAATATTGTCTCATCACAATTGATTTCATTGGAGGTCTCCATTTGTCTTTATTTTGTATATGTTTTTAATATACACTTTTTGAACAGAGACCTTCACTTCTTCAAACTACTAGGTACAAAAAAATCATGGACTAAACATAGACATTGGATTTATGACATGTTATAATGTGCCTAACATCTGACTTCTCAGGTAACCTCTCTATTATAAACAGTTATAATCATTCCCCTCCCCCCCTCACCTATTACTCAACCATTGACTGCCTCAATTTGCATTTTCAGTGACTGGCTTTCTTGTATGCATACTGGCTTCTTTACTATTTCATCTAGGAAGAGCACAGACCAACTGCAGATGCTTCCTTCAGCCTGACGAAGGGTATTTGTATCCAAAAGCTTGCAAAGAAGAATTTTTCCAGCTATCTCAGTTAGCCTAATAAAGGATATTGGATTTACTTAAAGAACCTTGTGTGCCTATTGAAAAGATAGCGCAGAGAAAACATTATCATTTTTTCCATCTTTGTCCAGAACCTAGCACATTGGGATGCTAGTTCACAACAGGGATCTTATTTAGCATAGGAATAATAATAGTAATGATAATAATGGTAGGTCTCGGAAAATACACATCTGAAAGCACTTTGGGCCTCAGCTGACTGGCCTTTATTCATGGATTTCTTCCCTACACTGCCCCCATTCACACAGAGCCAGCAAGGGATTTCAGTGCTATCTCAGTCCATAAAGCATCATCTTCTGAGCTAAGAGCATCCTTCAGAAGCAAGGCAGGAACAGCTTCTATTAATGACTGCTGCATTTGGTCTGAAGTTTGAGGCTTTCTAAGGCAGGGTTGTCAACATGTGGCCCATAGACAGGATCCAGCTTGCAGAACCAGGGGACTTTGGCAGTGTTTGGTGGAGGAGGATTTTGCCCCTGCAGCAGGAAGCAGTGACAGCAGCAGCTGGGCCCTTGAATAGGCCTGTTTTGGACCTGAGCTGGGTCATTTTGGTCCACTGCTGAAAAACATTGCTGACCTCTGTCCTAAGGGGCTTATGGAGAGTTATTCCAGTGGTCCAGAATTTACCTGGAGTTTTAGGATTCTTATTAATTTAAAACTTTAAAAGTAACTCAACTAAAAGCCATGTTGTAATTGCAAGGCTAAGTCATCATATTTGGATCTCTGTATATCCTTGAGGCATATATATAGATAGTTGCCTCAAGTGATAGATTAATCTTTTTGATGCCCTGAAATAGATCAGAATCTTCCTACAGCTTTTAAAAACACTATAGTTTTAATTGAACCTTCCATTTTTATATCATTAGCTCATTAAATAATAATACTACCAGGATTAGCACCTAACAGTTACAGAAATAAAAGCAATTTATCTTGATCTGTAACATTTTGCTACTTGGATCAAAATACAGTACCTTCATTAGCCAATGTAAATAATCACTACTTGAAAACTACATATTCATAGGACAGAGAAAGGGAAAGTTTGCTGTAGACATCTTTAATTTTCTCATTTTTCATTGATAATATTACCCTATCGTGACACTAAACAGGATTCATCACAGAGAAATTGTATGTGTCATCCTTCTTAGGGGATATCACTTGGCTGTAAAATCCAGACTTGTATGAAACATGCTATTTTTCATTAAAATATATTTTGAATTTTTTGTGTTAATAGTTCTCTTGTTTGAATGGTAGTTAATTTTTTGCATCATGTGGGTTCACAGTGATGACTTCATACATTTTATTTGTAAAAAAACAATGGGTTATGTAAAAGGATGCTTACTTTTTTCTTGAATTACTGTTTACTTGAATTACTTGAATTAATTGACTCTGTAACTGATAACATGAAGACAGGTCTCAGATGCCTAAAATAGTCTCCTCCTCAGTCACAGACCAAATGAATTACCTTTATAGAAACATAGTCCAGCATCAAAGCCCATATATACATTTTTTTTGTGGAGGTGGGGAAGGTGTGGATGAGAAAATTAGTTATCTAAGTAATAAGAAGAATGGAAAAAGAAATGGGTCAGCATAGAAGTAGTGTTCTGCACCACTGAATCCAGTGGTGGAATCAGAAATCAAAAGCAATCCAACATTTTGCTGACATCCATGATGCTTATGGCTTCTTCAGCGCTACCAAAGCTGTCTATAGCCCAAGCACTCAAGGCTTTAATCCTGAAAGACAGTGAATCCATCAATGCTCACTGGAAAGAACATTTCCAGGACCTTCTGAATCATGACTCAACTGTTGATGAAGATAAGACCAACAGCTTTCTGCAAAAAGCAATCAGAGAAGACCTCAGTTTGCCACCTACCCTGGCAGAGGTCAGGTGGGCCATTGGGAAAATGAAGAATAACAAGTCAGCAGGTGTTGACAGAATACTTGCAGAGATTTTCAAAGGAGGAGGAGAAAAACTTATATGTCAGCTTCATGTCCTCATCCTTAAAATCTGGAACAAGGAAGAAATCCCAGCTGACCTAAGGGATGCCTTTATTGTTATTATCTTCAAGAAGGGGGACAGAGTTGATTGTGGAAACTACTGAGGAATCTCATTGTTGGCCAATGCTGGGAAAGTCCTTACTAGCCACCTTTTCCCACTTGCGGAAGAAATTCTTCCAGAATCTCAAAGAGGATTCAGACCGGCTCAAGGAACTGGGGACATGATCTTTACAGCATGTCAAATCCAGGAGAAGTGTCATGAGCAAAACTGACCTCTGCATTTGGCCTTCATCGACCTCTTTAAAGCCTTCAATTCTGTAAACTGTGAAGCCATATGGAAAATCCTGTCCAAAATTGGCTGCGCAAACAAGTTCATCAGTGTTCTGAGACTTCTCCATGACAACATGTCAGCAAGGGATCTCAGCAATGGGAATCGAACAGAACCATTTGAAGTGAAAACTGGAGTGAAGCAAGGTTGCATCATTGCTCCAACTTTGTTTTCGATCTTTATCTCCACCATAATGCACCTCATCAACAGAAAGTTCCCACCTAGAATTGAAATTGTGTATAGGATGGATGGAAGACTCTTCAACCCCAGTAGACTCAAGTAGAAAACAAAGACCATGACAACATCCATAATGGTGCTCCAATATGCAGATGACAATGCTGTTGTTGCTCAATCTGAAACAGACCTCCAAACCATTCTTAATGTATTCTCATAAGTCTACGATAGTATTGATCTAACTCTAAGCATCAGGAAAATGCAAGTCCTTTACCAACCTGCTCCAAATGGAAAAACAACTCCCCACCCCCCCTCATCTATTCAAATCAATGAGAGTCAATGGAGAATGTGGATCACTTCACCTATCTTGGAAGCCATCTTTCATCAAAGGCAGACATCGACTTGGAAATACAACACTGCTTGAAATATCTGAGTAAGAGAGTCTTCTTAAAACATGACATCCTTGCTGAAACGAAGCTCTTGGTTTATCAAGCCATTGTCATTACAACTTTGCTGTATTGCTCGGAACCTTGGACTGTATTTGGAAGACGTCTCAAGAGCTTGGAAAAATTCCAACAGTGCCTTCACAAAATCCTTCAGATTAGCTGGGAGGATAGATGCACAAACATCAGCATCTTGGCTGAAGCAAATTCCAACAGCACTGAGGTCATGATCATCCAAAACCAATTTCACTGGACAGGTCATGTTGCTTGCATGCCTGACTTCTGCCTTCCAAAGAGAATCTTTTTCTCACAGCTGAAAGAAGGTCAGCAAAGTAGTGGAGGACAAAGAAAGCACTTCAAAGACATCCTGAAGGCAAACATGAAGAAGTGTAACATCAACATCAGCACTTGGGAGACCCTTGCTCAGGACCGACCAAAATGGAGGAAGACTCTTTGGGAGGGATCACAACACTTTGAAACAGCTCATCAACAGGCAGAAGAGGAAAAGAGGAACAGGCAAAAAGAACATCAGAACATCCAATGCAGCAATACAGTGCCCATCCCTCCTGGAAACCCCTATCTTCACTGTGACAAGACATGTGGATCTAGAATTGGACTATGGAGCCACCTAAGGACTCACTATTATGATCCTTGGAAGATGATCTTACTTGTTCACAAGTGATCGCCCATCATCATCAGTGTTCTATATCACTGTATGAATGCTCTGGTTCTAATTTTGAAATGAGTTTCTAAAGTTTGGCCTAATAAGAATAGTATTGAGAGCTTAGAAGGATGTGACAGTTATAGCTGAATTGAAGAGTCTGGAAGGTTGAAGAATAAACATAAGGAAACTAGTGTTGGAAAAAACAAAATTCCAGCAGAAATTGGATAGAAAATATGACAGGTGGACTTTGACCTAAGTCCACCTAGGTGCCTAAATACTGTACTCAAGTTGGACTTGCTCCTTATACCTGTACTCTTGTAATTTATTTTTAAAGCTGAAATTACATCATGATACAAAATAGATACCTTAACAGATTATGACAACAGAGACAGTAGTGGCAGTGGGTGGGTGGCGGCTGTGCATGGATGGGAAGGGAGGGAATTTATATGCAGCTGTGCGCCACATATGAAAACTGTGAAAGCTTGGACAGTGTCTCTTGCACAAAAATGCAAGACAGTAGCTGGAGCAAGACTGGATTGTGGTTATAACACTGCCACAAGAAAATCAAACTCCACTAATGGCTTGTAATCCATTAGCCACTGAGACAGTGGAGTGCTTGTGGTACCCAATACCAGACCCATGACATAAGATAATAAAAATGTTGGTTAAAATTGTTAGTAGAGACCTGACAGACTCATCACTTACATTTGCAAGCTAAGAAAGCCAAAGGAAAGGCTGAGCCAGTGAAGGCAAGGTAACTGCATATGAATTTCAATAGAGCTAGCAACTGAAGACAACAAAAGACTAAATGTATAATTCAAATAAAACCTGTAAAAGGTACACTGAATACAGGAAAAATGTCTTGTACCTGACATGCTTACATTTCTCAGAACAGGCATCCAATGTCTAAGGCATTACAAAAATCTCAATCATTCAATGTATGTCTGAAGTTTTGTAAATAGACCATCACTGGTACAAGCTATTGCGAATTTGCCACATTGATAAACAAGTACCCAAAGACAGGTCCGGTAACCACTGCTTCTAAGCATCCTGTTTGGCCACACAAGACCCATCACCTGTAATCAACCTATAATTGCAGGGGCTGCAGAAAAACACAAGGTTTCACACCTAGACAAATCCAAAGCAGGAGCCAGGCAATTTAACTATTGTAATATGATAGTTACCCCTTTCCTCCCTGTTTGTTCAGACTCTAATTGGCCAACTATCAAGGAAAAATGCTTTGAAACTATACAATTAAACAGTATAAAAACCAAGCAAATTTGCCAGCAAGACATGCTTGCCAGGGGAAACAAAGAGAGATCACTGCTACATCGCATCCTGCTAGGTGAAGGCTGCAAGACTGAACCAGCTTCCTCTCCCTGCATTGGTGAGTAAACATTATTGCTGCTAAATATGTACTAGGACTTTGTGAAGTAGCTCACTTTATTTTAGGAAGCAGTTTTTGTCTGTCATTTAGTTTTAAAGCTTGCTTATGGTATCATTATTAAAGCGTTTCTGCTGTTGATCAACCGGGTGTTGCCAATTCTTGGGGCACTAGGCTTAAAAACCCACTTTCTAAGTGTAACAGAGAGTTGAGGAGGTAGAGGGAAGATTCTTACCTGATTCAGGGACTTCATCTCCAGATACTGCTCCTACCACGTGGTCTATCCACCTTGAGGTGGGGCAGGTGAGAGGCTGAGAGCAGGAAGTACAGCCAACCCTCTAGTGTTAGCTACTGCTCCTGCAGTCCCTGTTTCAAGATCTTGGACCTGCCTGTGGTGACTGCTGATGCTGGTGCAGGTGGCAGCAGCAGCTGCTATTTATGTATCCCCCTAAGTTGGTGCCTGATCTGGTACCCTGTTTACCCTACCCCAATCCCCCCAATTATGCTACTGAGAAAAGTTTCTGGAAGTGGGTTGGGGACAGTCTCCTAGAATCTTTCTTTCTGACAATATAAATTGTAACCACAAGCTGGAACTGAAGAAAATAACTTGTGAACCTGTATGTATGGAATAGTAGCTTACACTTTCATATGGTATGTCAAAGCATCTATTAATGAATTCAGTGCCATTTCACTTAACCTCAATTTTACAGAAAGTGGGGCATGGTGAATTTAATTCCCCCCAGCCCCTAGGCTTAGGAAAAAATTGTGTGGGAAACTATCATAAATCCCCTATCTCCTGACTCCCAGGCCTTGTGTTAGCTTGGAGATCTCCAGTTGTTATGTCTCATTTAAGTTTTTGTTTAAAAAATAGAAATTATTTACCAATTAAGTAAAACTTCAGAAAAAATATTTTAGCCCTACTGTTGTGGGGGTTTTTTGCTGCAGTTTTTTATATTTACATATATTATTGAATTATTCTTAGTATTTATTTTTCACTCCATAAATGACTAATAACATTGTGATGTTGTTACCAGTTTCCACACACAGTCCTCTGCTTCTCAGGATCTAGAAGCACTTTCACAATATTAATGAATCAATCCCCATGTTTTGTGATGTAGGTATCTCTCATACAAAAAGGTAAATTAAGACAAAAAGAGCAACAGTGATTTTGAAGAAGTGTGCAGCAAAGCTAGGAAAGTGTCTCTTCATTCTCAGTGCTTTGCCATTGCAACAAAATCTTCCTTCCTCTCTAACAGATTGCAGTAGATGAGAGGGGGAGGGGAAAAATGCAGTTCCACAGTGCTTTGAGACTTGGTAGATATGCTGAAGGTAATGAATGAGGAAATCCCTAGTTGGCCACCTAAACCCAATCATTAGTCTGCAGATATTAGAGGCACAGTTGATGAGTCTGTTGTGCTGTACTGTCTGGAAGAAGTTAAAGTATAAAATGGCAGTCATTTGTATCCCTTGTGAGAACACAACCCCTTCTTCTTCTTTCAGATGATAGATCATTTTTTAATTAATTTTTCTTACTGCCCTATTTTTTTTCTTTTCACTTTAAAATTTTCTATTAACTTTAATTAACTTTGCCAGCCTTGCAAGCATATTTGTAAATCAGCAAAGGCATGCTGGTTCAGAGAGCAGGCTTTCTCTAGCTTGAATATAAATGGATTAGTAGTTTTAATACAGATTAACAGTATCAATTCTCTGCGTTAAATATAAGTTATTGTAGTTCTGATCCAAAGGGGAAATATTATATATTGTGGCTTTCCTGAGAAAGAAGGAAGGCCATGAATGATCAGATAACTCACTGGTGAGTGTGTCTTACTGGTCGTTGTCCATGCCTAATGTAGTTATTCTGGACCCTCCCCTGCAGTCAAGAGTGGTAGGTCATTTTACACATACAGTGCCCAAAAGAAAAAAAAAATAAATTCTTTGAAAGGGAAAGATCCAGGACTGGTGAAGATGGAAAACTGAGTCAAATGATCTTTTCGCTTTCACTTTGGTGCATGATTCTAAGGAATGCTATTTTCCTTATTTAAGAGGAGTGCTTTCTATAGGAGTAAATTTGGTCATCACTTCAACAGGGAATGTGGATCGCTCTAGTCAAACTGGATGATTAAAACACAAATAATTAATACACACACACACACACACACACACACCTGAGAGACTTTCCCTTGAATCCCCTTTTGATTACCCAAGCTATGGAGAACATAATTTGGTTCTTAAGGTGCTTGCAGGAAATCTGCTTTAGAATTTAGTTTTAAATGGCTGTGCTTACTAACAACAAGAACTTCACAGACCCTCTGTGTAGTACAGACTCCTGTAGGAAGCTTAGCCCTTATAGGCAAACTCCCCAGTACAAGATTTTCCTTCTAAACAAAAATCTAATAAGTTATTACTTAAACCCAGACAATAAAGAGATGTAATCAACTTTAACTCAACTCACTGGCATTGTCCAATTAGTTTCTGAGGTACCCTGCTCTGCAAGTTGTATCTCTGGTCACAGATCAGCTCTCCTTGCTCTGGTAATATATTCCATATCCTGTGGCTTCATTGTCTTAATCTGCTGTGACTTACCTGTGCCTTCTCAGGCTAGGTACAAACATTCCAAAAGCTTGAGATGGAATTCAAGTTATGCGGTTTTCTGTAAGTGGTATAGCTTAGATAAGTAGAAAACAGAATACACAATCACCCTTCTAATCCTAAACCAAGTTCTGCTATTTTTAAACCAGCCCATGTGTGCCAAACTTCTGTTCTGTTATGGGTATAGATTGGTTTCCTAGTATAGACTTCTACTAGTAAAAATATAATGTCTGTATGTGGACTCAGTGAGCCTTATTTTCTCCCCTTCTAGGCTACAGATAAGGTGTTGCCTGTTCCTTAGTAGTATGTGTCTGTCGGAAGTGATGACCTTACATGACTTCTAGGGAACTTGTGATCCTTGTCACCAGCATTTCCCACCAGAGGTATAACAACTGATATTTTCACCAAGTGATATAACTCTTGGAACCAAAATAAAACTAATAGCTGTGTTGTAACTCTTTTTTTCCCTATGGATTTACTACTTGCTTGTTTCCCTCTTCCAGCATTGTCCCCTCTCCCCTTCCCCTCCTCCTTCTCTCATTCTCTTTCTGGCTTTCAGATTCAGATCAATCTCTCCATTTTAAACACTGTTCTATCATCTCCTTTCATAGCATCTGGTGAAGTGAGCTTGGGCTCATAAAAGCTTGTGTTTTTGACAGGGGCAGGGGCACTTTGGTTAGTCTATAAGGTGCAAATCTCTCCAACCTTCCACCAGGTAATAATCTATTCTTTATTGGTATAGTTCTGTAATCTAACAGTGCTAAACATGTTAAATACACATGTTTTTTTAGAAGGTGTTTAATTAATTTAAACTACCAGATAGTTGGATTGGGTACAATGAGAAGTGGTGTCTAAGTATGAATATGTGTTGTGTGTCAGACGGCTAGAGCTAAACTATGTTTAAATTAACCCATTGCCAGACATTACTATTTCAAGTATAACATCTCATAGAAATGGATTTGACATGTATTATTAGGTATTTAGCTATAGTTTTTTCTCCAACAACTCCTGGGAAGGAGGACCCAGGCAACTATAGGCCAGTCAGTCTCACCTCCATCCTTGGCAAAGACTTTGAAAAAATTATCAAGGCTCACATTTGTGAGAGCCTGGCAGGAAAAATTATGCTGAGGGGAAACCAGCACGGGTTTGTAGCAGGTAGATCATGCCTGACTAATCTAGTCTCTTTTTATGACCAGGTTACAAAACTCCTGGACGCAGGAGTAGGGGTTTACATCATATACTTAGACTTCAGGAAGGCCTTTGATACAGTATCCCACACCATACTGGTGAACAAGTTAAGAGGCTGTGACTTGGATGACTACACAGATCGGTGGGTGGCGAATTGGCTAGAGGGTCGCACCCAGAGAGTTGTGGTGGATGGGTCGGTATCGACCTGGAAGGGTGTGGGTCGTGGGGTCCCGCAGGGCTCGGTCCTAGGACCAATACTCTTCAATGTCTTCATCAGCAACTTGGACGAGGGAGTGAAGTGTACTCTGTCCAAGTTTGCGGATGACACAAAACTGTGGGGAGAAGTGGACACGCCAGAGGGCAGGGAACAACTACAAGCAGACCTGGACAGGTTGGACATATGGGCAGAAAACAACAGAATGCAATTCAACAAGAAGAAATGCAAAGTGCTGCACCTAGGGAGGAAAAACGTCCAGCATACCTACTGCCTAGGAAATTACCTGCTTGGTGGAACGGAAGCAGAAAGGGATC
>NW_005841840.1:2121038-2137828 GCF_000455745.1 Alligator sinensis | reverse complement strand
CCTGGGGGTCTTCAAGAGGAGGTTGGATATGCATCTAGCTGGGGTCATCTAGACCCAGCACTCTTTTCTGTATATGCAGGGGGTCGGACTCAATGATCTATTGAGGTCCCTCTCGACTCTAACGTCTATGAATCTATGAACTGTCTGAAGGAAGTAAGAATAAAAGTCCAGTTAGTTTTTTCCATATGCTTACTTTGCTCTGGGAAAGGACGAAGGCAAGAGCTGGATTTTTCTCATGTCACATACATGGCGAGTTTGGTTAAACTTGACCTGTGCTTGGGTATAAAAATAATCCTCAAAAGCATGCTTGATGTCACATTATTTTGAAGCTAGTGAAACAATCTCTCTATTCTTTTCAATAGTTATTTCATTTCTTAAAGACATTCAAATTATTTTTAACCTATTTGTATATAATACTTTAGGAACAGACATCCTGGTGCCTTTAAACAAAACCCTATCTAGTACTGAAGATTAATTGATGATAAGGATGGGAATATACTGTCTTGGCTATCTTGTGCCATTAGTTTTAATTATCTTCTGGAAGAGCTCATCCTGAGAAGGAGCTGTAAGTGATCATAGCCAGCATTCCGCTTGAGACTGAACAGATTTCTGAGCAACATTTAAAAAAAAAAAAATCAGATTGACACGTACATAATCTAGCTCTAGACTTTGTCCCACAGCACTTTGTCACATGCTTTAGAGAATGGTGGTGGCACATATACCCTGACCCTCACTGACAGTATGTGGCCTCAACCAGCAGCATGCACACCACCCTTTCCCATTCCTGATATATGGCCCCAGTACTCCATTATGCACCAGCTGGACAGGCAGTTTGCAAACCCCTGGACGCTCGCTCATGTGCAGCAGAGGGAGACATGACTGATTATACCTCAGGGCTCCATGTTAAGTACTTGCAGGCTTCGAGTTGGACAGCCTTGCTCAAAAAAAGTGTCTTAAACCCCACAACCCTCTCAGGTTTGTATTCATTGCCCCATATCTCTCCCTAAGCCAGCAAGCTGTGTGGGGAGGGTCCTCATGGCAGGGGACTCCTTTCTTCCATCTCTTCCCCTCCCCCCCCCGCCGCTTCCTCTGACAGTTGCCATGGCTATGATAGGTTTTGACTGCCAAGTGTTCCTCTAAATATTGAAATAATTAAGATTTTTACACCTGTGGACAAAAAACAAATCCTCTTTCTTTATTAAAACCAAAGACTCTTTATTATGAGTGTGCTGGCCTTTTGCTTTTGTTAGCAACTGTGATGTATAAGCCTCTGGTTTCCAAATTTGACCTCATTGTTGTCAGAGTGCTACACCAATATGGCACATGGACACATCCCTAGATAAGTTAGTTTTACAGTTACTATCAGTATGATTCATAACTGGGACCATTTCAATTAACTTTTTCAGTTTAATACTTTATTAAGATTTATTGTGATTAGGAGAGGCTGAGGGAACTGGGCTTATTTAGTTGAGAAAAGAGAAGACAGAGGGGATTTAATAGCAGCCTTCAACTACCTGCAGGGTGGTTTGAAAGAGGATGGAGCTAAACTATTCTCTGTGGTGAGAGATGACAGAGCAAGGAGCAATGGTCTTAAGTTGCAGCAAGGGAAGTTTAGAGTAGATATTAGGAAAATTTTTCTCACTATGAGGGTAGTAAAGCAATAGAATAGCTTACCCAGAGAGGTTGTGGAGTCTTCATCCTTGGAGGTTTTTAAGACCCAGATATACAAAGCCCTGGCTGGGGTGATCTGTTAGGGATGGTCCTGCCTTGAGCATGAGGTTGGACTAGATCACTTCCTGTGGTCCCTTCCAACCATAATTTTCTATGATGCTATTAATTCCTCTGTATATCTTTGCACAGTAGTTTATTCAGGTTGTTCATTTGGGCTTTCAATTAGACACAAGATTCCTGATTATTCCTCCTCTTTGCCCTTTCTGAAGATATGTTGCTGATGATCTCACTATAATCTGATTTGTATAGTTGGGTCTCAAGTAGATTTTCTTCTACTACATAAAACCTGCATTTGTGTTTGTTTACTTGTAACTCTGTGGCTCTGGTTATTTCCTGTGTTACTTGGAGCTTCGGTCATCCTCTATACCATGAAAAAGATATTGTATTTCCCTGTTGAACACAACCCCAATGGCAACCATAGAAGCAACAACTTCCAGAGGAGATATGAATGTATACAAACATGTGCTCTGTTTTTCAAAGAGCACCTGGCAGAACTCAGCTGCCACTTCAAGCATAAAAAACCGTGTTTGGCATTATCCATTTAATCAAAACTCTCTTCCCTTTCAGGTCATGGAGTATGCTCCCTTTTTAAACACCTATTTAATGTTTTGGCTTTCTACATAAGCATAACAGTTCTATCTTTTTTTTTTTTTTCTCTTTGCAATGACCAGCAACCCACTTTGTCAGTTCTACTCATTCTAGGATTTCCAGAACAATAACCCCATTCTGGCTCATCCTTTAGTCTCTGTATTGCAGGAAGGAATTTTTTTTTTTTCTGGAGGCTTAAATTGCAGGATGATTAGACTCTATCAGCTCTGTTATGTATTATGAAAAAAGCTTCTACTCATGGTATTTTTTGCTCCTTTAACTCTCTCCATCATATAGTATTGAATGACCATTCAGTTCTTAAAGTGCTTGCAGGATATCTTCTTCATTCTGCGAATAGTTACAAATAGCTGTGCATAACAACAGTAGGATCTTCAGTGTCCTGCTCAGACTTTGTCTTGGAATTTCAGCTCTTAGGTTAACTACAGATATTCATAAAAGTCACAGCAGAAAGCACTGTAACTATTGCACTTTACTTAAAGTACTGTAAATTAGAGCAGATTCCAACCAAACAGATTCGTGCTGTTTGGTGAGGGAGGAGGGGAGCTCAGTGCCTGCCTGCACCAACCAATCCCAGCCAGTGGAAGTACTCGCACATGCCTCCCAGGAGTATGCTGGAGGAGCCCCCTGACAGCTGGGGACTGTCAGCAGTGGCTGGGGGGTGGTGGGGTGGGAGGGAGGCCCCTCCCTGCTATGCAAACCTGGCCCATCCTCCCTAACCTCAGCCAAAAAGATGTGGCTTCTCCCTTCCCCCAGCTGCAGCTAACACTGGCAGTGCAAGTTCCCTGCCTCACTTTTCACAGTGCTGGGAACTATGGCAGGGTGGTGGTAGAAAAGGAAACAGCTTTGGGGCAGCCCCCGCCACTTCTGGCTTGAGTGTTTTGTGGGGCAGGGCCAGGTCCATGCCACAGGAAGGCTCCTTTTCCACCACCCCCCATCAGACTTCCTAGCACAGCAGAAAGCAGCACAACAACTCACATTGCTGCTGCTGGCTGCAACTGGAGGAAAGGAGCTCCCCTGCCACGATGGGGACAGCCCAGCCCCCAGCAAATCTGATCCAAGAAGCTGAGGAGGGGGCCCACCCAGTAGTTGGAGTCGTTTCCCCAGATGCAGACACCAGTGGCAGCATGAGTTCCCTGAACCACTTTTTACTATGCCAGGAACTCTGGTGGGGCATGGGTGGAAAAGGAGCCCATCTTCTGGGTGGACCTCCTCCTGCCCCACCAAGTTTCTTAGCTTTGGTCCTGCTACAGGCCAGGGCCAACTCCTCTGCAGCAGGGGGGATCTTTTTCCACGCCACTACCAGAATTCCCAGTGCAGCAAAAAAGAGTGCAAGGAATTCACGGTGCCACTGCTGGCTACAGCTGGGGAAAGGAGTCCCTTGCAGGGCAGCCCCACAACAGCTTGCTAGCTGGGGTCTTTGGGGGCTGGGCCACGTACCCAGAGTGTGCGGGGGTGCTCCTCTTGGCTTCAGTTTGTTACTGGGAAATGCGGGGTTGGGCTACCATTCCTGCAACTTCTGCCTGCTGGTATCAGGAGGCTTGGGCAGGAGGTAAAGGAGCCCTCTCCATCATGGGGATTTGGCCTGGCCCCCACAAAGACCCCAGCTAGCAAGGTGTGGGGGGCCCTAATGGCAGGAAACTCCCTTTCTCTCCACCCCAGCCTCTTGACAGTGGCATCCAGCAGCTGCCACATGTTGGCGCTGGATTTATGACCCAGTTACCTTGTTTCAGGCAGACTCAAGTTAACAGACTGACCATGACCTCTCCATTTGATAATAGACAAATGTTATTGATGCACAGTGATAGCAGATAATAATAATGCAAACAATTCTATATCTACTAGTCTTAAGGCTGTCACAGAGGGAAGTTACATATGGCCAGTACTTGTCCTTCACCCTATGGTTCTCTCTTGAATGTCAGATGTCAGTAGGCTGGAGGCTGATGGCTAAAGAACCACCCCATCCCCGTGGGGTGGGTGACTAGGGTTGCTGGTATGCCCTCTATCCATGGTGGCCTCAAATCTCCCTCTCGGGAACCCTTTGTTGCTCTGAAACACCTTCTTTCTATCCTTTCTCCCCTCTGATGAGTCTTCATTCCCAGGAATCATTGATTGGTTTCCCTGTGGTTATAACATCATACTGTTCATGTTCTGACTTGTCAGCATATTCCTTTGTTCCAGAAAACCCACCACATGCACACATCTTAATTTTCTTATTTACTGGTATCCTAGTTTGGTCTGTCCACCAAAGCTGGAAATCCCAAGGGCTCTGCAGTTGGGCAC
Organism: Alligator sinensis; assembly: GCF_000455745.1. Lineage (NCBI taxonomy): Eukaryota > Metazoa > Chordata > Crocodylia > Alligatoridae > Alligator > Alligator sinensis. The sequence goes on along the minus strand of NW_005841840.1, from coordinate 2,133,208 downwards.
TGTGACCTAAAGCTAATGCTTCACAGTCCCTTATCTCTGTTTGCATAAACTGTTCATGTTATGGAACAGTGTGGTATGTGTTTTCAATTTTCCAGCCTGTGTATGCCCATTGGCTTCCGACAGTGGACCTTGAAGAAAACTTTGTCACAAACAGGCTTTTTGAAACCAATTAAAACTTGCTTTTGCCCTGGAACATTCTAATGCAATATCTACTTTACATGCAATCCAGGTCTCAAAAGCAAACCTCTAAATACCAGTTTCTAGCCATCACCACACAGCTGTCTGGCCCCAAATTTCACTGTGCCAGGAACTAGGGCAGGAGGAGGAAGGGAGCCCCCATTCTGTGCAGCTCTGAACTAATGTCCCTGACCTCTGAACCAGCAATTTGTTGGGGGGAGGGGGAGGGGGGACTTATGTAGGAGTGCTCCTTTCTTTCCCCTCCCATGGCCCCAGACTTCAGTTCCCAACGCAGTGAAAAGCTGGAGCAGCTCTGCTCTGAAGCTTCTGGCTGCAGCTGCCAGGTCACTCAGGTGTTGGAGTGGATGAACAGAGACCCCCCCCCCCCCCCCGCTGTGGAGTCAGTCAGTCAGTCAGCATGTGTAATTTCCCAGCAATGTGATAGCATCTTCAGTGACCATGTGCAGTTCCAGTAGTTCACCACTAAACTTAGTCAGTGGGCAGTCATCAACAATATGTGATATGTTGTGTTTCTTGCCATAGCTACAGTCTGGGTTGTCACAAAGGCTCCAATGGTGGAGGTTGGCTGTGCACAGACCTTGCCTTGTCCAGAACCTATTTAATAAGGCCCACTGATGACATGGAAGATTGAATCCAGGTGGGCAGATTGTAGAATCTGAGACAAGGAATTTATTTGGTGGTGTCTGGCCTAGCTCATTCCTGAGCCCCAAGCCAGCAAACTAGGGGGTGGGGCCCTCATCATGGAGGGGGTGCTCCTTTCCTCCTCTCCCCTCCCAGTCACTGCTGATAGTCACCAGCTGGCAAAAGGATGAGGCTGGTGAGAGGGAGCACTCCAGCAGTGGCTGCTGGGAGACAGTCCCTGGACTCCTTTACTTGCTCTCCTGCAGCACCCCCACAGCTGGGCTGGAGTGCATCATCAGACCAGGTCAGTTGCAGGGACAGAAAACCCTCTTCTCCCACCCCACCTCTGGCTAGGCTGCAAGTGGGCTGGGATCAGAGGCTGTCACTGGCTTGAGTAAGTGACAGCTGAGAGGGGCAGGGGATCCCAGAGCTTGGGCAAGGCTTGTTTGCTCTGTGAAAGGCTAGAACAGCCCTGCTTAATGTCCCCTGGGATGACAGTGATTGTGCTCTAAGTTACCTCTCAATGGGATCTGGCACAGACATCCAATAAAGCAGTCTAACAGAAAGTACTTTAGGTTAATACAAGTCCATCAAGGGTTAGCTTAGAGTGGGATCCACCATTTTTAAAAGGATTTATGTACCATTAATGTATGTTCTGTTATAGGTGTAAAGTGCTTACAGCACATTATATGTAATGTCTGTACCTAGCCTAATTACCACAGTAGAGAGGAAATTGCTCCCAGCACTATTGACAAGTTCCTCAGCATCCTTCCTTCATACTCTTAGCAGTGCAATGGGGTTGAGGGACTAACTCAGGAAAATTTCACTTTTTTTCTTATCGTGCCTTATTTCTAGAATAGGAAGGGTACCTATACATGTGCAGGGGCATTTCCAAATGCATTGGAACTTTTGTGCTTTACTTGAAGCCTTAAAACTTAATAGCCATTCCATGGCTTGGTGTGAGTTTCTTGCCTTCTTGTGGTTTTGTAGCATAGGAGGCAGAGATGCCAGATGCTGCACAAAGCTGCCTGAGGCTGATAGCAGGCTCCTGAGCTAGCTACAACTGGTAGTAGCAATTAGTAATTAACACTTTGAAATAAAAAAAAGTTTAAAGCATTTTACTGGTCAGGCAGATTCAATAATCCAATCCAGTTCTCAAACTATGAGATACATAAGCCAGAGGTCTATTTTCACCAACCTGTCTTTGTCAAGTTACTTTAATCAGCTCAGGGTGTCAATCAGTATGGTTGCTGTGAACTGTTAGATTGAGCTTTCTTTTATTTACCTTGGGGCTGCCAAAACAGGCCATGTCTAAGAAGTGCTTGTCTCATGCAGAATGTGCCCAATACTTTATCTCCTTTACTATTTGTGAAGCTGCTGGTAACTGTACTGCCTTCAAGATCGCAAGCATCTCTATTTTGTCAATTAGACTACATTTGTTGCACTGTATTGCTCTGATTATTGTAGTCTGATCGGAATACAGTGTGATGGGACGGAAACCAGTTTGTTCTCACAATCTACCTTTGATAGTATCATGGCCACAATTATTCTGAATAGAATAGGAGAGTTTCCCTGAGACTGATGATAAAATGATCACTTAAATTATTTTGGACATTTTTTTTTTTTTATGTTCTAATTTGCTGGGATGGAGTCTGTCTTAGGCTCATATGACCAGTCATAGCAGCATTTTCAAGTGATCTTCGCTGTTGTTTTGAGCAGATGAATATTCTGTTTCTAACCTGCTGCCTTTGATTGTACCTTTGAATGTTGTCATTTCCTTTAAGTTTCCCAAGGTTTGTCTCACTACCTAATCAAAAACAGACATGATTTAAGGGTGGGACTATCATGTTTTCTGGACACATTTTGCACCTGACAAAATGGGATTCCACTGTGGTTAGTCACTATGAATAGATGTTACTAACACCAATATAATGATATAGAAAATGAGTGTATACCAGAGCAACTATCCTAGTATTCAGTGTGTTGTTTATGTAGCTTAGAGCTATGTGAATTTTGAATGTACTTTCACTTTCAGTGTGTCAAAAGCTTTGACCTATTTCGGTACTGATGACTGGATAAAATATCTGCTAATCTTTGCTGGGCCAAGCTGCTGGAAGCATGAGACCAGTCAGTAACCCATTAAACACATGGTCAAATCCTTGTTTTGTTGACAAATAGCTTCTTTAAGGGACTGTAGGAGTCTGGTTTGATTAACTATTGTTGATATAAATCAGAATTTGTTGTTCTCTGATTTTTCAGAAGCAGTGAATTTCCTTCAGCTGATATAGATATATATTGAAATTCTTGGGGTGGAGCGTGTCAATAATTTTGAACTTCACACAATTTGTTGAGGGGCCTAATTATGGGACTTAGGTCTCCACCCTTTGGCATCCATTTTAATAAAATCTGAGGCACGATAAGTAGATACATTTAAATCTCAGAAGCTTTAAAGTTTTCATTTGAATATATTTGAAAGTTTTCCTTATTTTGGATATGCTCTTTAAGGAAAAAGCAAAGTTTCCAGAGTGTATACATACAAAATGTTAATTTGGGTCCCTGGGAGAAAACCTTGAACAATTTGTACAGTGTTACAACAGCCTTTTTTATTGAACATTATTCACATAAGGCCAGCAGGATTTGACTTGCAATATCATTTACTCCATAGTCTGTGTATTTCATAAACATCATTGCACAGCTGAGTACAATACAGAAAAGGATAATCATATGCATACAATACTTAGTAGTAGAAAAAACAAAATACATATTTTCTTTGTAATCCTAATGGAGCACTTTTTTACAAAGCATCTGGGAATGTATACTCACAATATGCATTACAGAAGCTACATTTTCTATTAATTATTTTGTAACAGAGTTTCTTTCAACATCAGACATAAAAGTGAAGGGCTTTTTGTTTTTGCATTAATTGCTGTCTTTGTGATAAAGCACTTTTTGCTCCTGTGGCTGATAAAATAATCGGTATTAGGGGTATGTATGAGACTATTCCCCTAGGGTTGACTTCAAAGACTATAAATGAGGCAGATTTTCATACGCATGAAAAATTGGTTTAAAACAGTATGACATGTTGTTTGATAAACAGTTCTGAAGCTTACATTATACTGTGCAACCTACAAACAAAATAGTATGTTCATTTAAATTGGAACAGTTTTTTAATCAACAAAACACATTTTTAATCATCTAATCAAGAGAGAAGATTATTAATATTTAACATTTTTGGAGATGTTGTGGGAATGTATATTTTGATTTTTTTTTTAATTGGACACAGACAGCCTGGTGGTTATTTTAAGCTCAATGGGCCATATATTGTACATGAAATAATACAAAAATCCCACTTGCTGAGCTTGGTTGTGGGTGGAGATCAGAAGGAACTAAATTCTGACATCCTTACTCAGCCAAAACTCCCATTGACTTGTACAACATAATCAAAGGTACATAAATGTTATTATAAACATGTCATATTGTTTTAAAAGCCAATTTTCCTGTGCATAAATTTACCTCATTTATAATGTTTCTTAGTTATAGCTTTGGAAGTCCATTTGTCAGTTTTGACAGAGTAAGAAATGTGTGAGCAATATCAATTCTTGGTAAATACTAGAGACTGTGATACTGGGGGTAGGGAACAAGTTTTCCTTCCATTGACATTCATAATTATTAGTTATGTAGCAATAAAAAATATGACAGTGGTTTAGAGTATTAACCATGGGCCATCATCTGTCCCCATACCAATAGATATTTGACTGTGTACTGGGAACCAGGGGAAACTTCTATATTTCATTCTTATTTCATTCAGTCATCAGCATACTGAAGGTCGGCGATGCCAGTTTTGGTAAATTTTGTTTTGTTGTGAAGGCACTGCAGATTGAAAAGCTGACTGTAAATGGTAAATGGGTCTGTCTCTGATCCATTGCAAAGGACTGTGGTGGTCATCCCATCATGGAGTAGCCTGAGGACACTGATGGATTTCAGTGGACAACAAAACCTAACCAGGACCATCTATAAGGCTTCACAATTGATGGAGTCGAAGGCCTTGGTTAAGTCAATGAACGCCATAAACAGCTCCTGGTGTTGCTCTTTACACTTCTCCTGAATCTGTTGTGCAAAAAAAGTCATGTTGCTGGTGCCCCAAGATGGTGTAAAGTCACACTGGGATTCTGAAAGGACATCTTCAGCAAGGGGAAGGAAGTGATTTAGAGGATGCCAGTAGGCATCTTCCTGTCAATGGAGAGAAGGGCTATGCCTCAGTACTTCCTACATACTGACTTGTCCCCTTGAAGATGCTCACAATGTTGGCATTATTTAAGTCAGGTGGAACTTCCTTGCTAACCCATATTTTGATGAGAAGTTAGTGAAATTTTTGCATTAGTGCTGTTCCATCAGCTTTGAAGACCTGCAGGGATTATATCTGGGCCTGGTGCTTTATTGTTCTTGGTCTAAGTGATAGCACACCAGACTTCCTTGAAAGATGGGGGATCAGCAAGAGGTTCTATTACTGGGTTCTGTTACTGAGGTATGGACTTGATGATTGCAGCTGAGACCTGATTCATGGTTGAGAAGACTCTTGAAGTGCTTCTTCCAGTATTGCTTACTTGATGGATACATTGTCCATGAAAAGGGTGGAACAATCCTGGGATCACAAAGGGGTTAGGCCAATGGAACATGGCCTTTGGATGGCTTTTATTGCTTGAAAAAAGCTTCTCATGTTGTATTGGTCAGTGAAACACTGGATCTCATGGCCTTCGCTTGCCACCGCTGATGTCTTGTAGCCTCCTCTGAACTATAGCTTTGAGCCAGTGGTAAGGCTTTCTATTTTGCTGGTTGGAGGTTTCATTTTTCCAACTGCAGAACATGGGTCTCTTATAATGGATAAGTGCTAGGATTTCCTCCTCATTCTCATCAAACCAATGTTGGTGATGCTAAGTGGAATATCAAATTGATTCACCATATGCCTTGTGAATAACATTCTTAAACTCCTCTGAATGGTCATTTGACCCCAGTACTTTTTCCTGCCATGGCAGGGGGTCAGACTTGATGATCTGCTCAGGTCCTTTCCGACCCTACCAACTATGAAACTATGAATGTGCCTGGATGTCCTTGGGGTTATCAGGTAGATAGCCTCTCAGTAAAGCATTGCTGAAAAGCCTCACATCTGGCTTGGTCTTGGACTGCCTTGATGTTAAATGTCTTCCTAATTTCATTCAGTTCTTTACAGTGTTGTGGTGCAAGCTGCATGTTCATGATTGATCTGACTAAACAGTGGTCCATCCAGCAGTCATCTGCACCTCTCAGGACTCGGGTGATATGGACATCAGCATGATCATGGGTTTCCAGCAATAATATAGTCAAGAAGGTGCCAATTATTGAGGCATGGATGTTTTCAAGGGGTCTTATATTTGTCACTCTGTCTGAAGATGGCGTATTTGCTGAGAAGGAAGATAGTTGACTTTCCCTTCTCCCTCTTTCCCACTGGTTCCACTCAAAGTTCAGAGTGTCACCCAAATCTTTCATTGAAGTCACCCATGAGAATGAGGTTGTCTTTCTTGGCAGTGGCAGTCAGGACTGTCTCAAGAGAACATTAGAACTTTTCCTTGTTGACTTATTCATTGTCAAGTGTGGAGGCATATGCGCTGATGATTGTAGCATACTGGGATACATACTGTATCATGACTGTAGCAAACTGAGCTTGAGGCAGAGGGTCATAAGACACTCATTAATGCCCACAGGGAGTTCTAAAAGCTGGCTGACAATCGTGTGCTTGATGGCAAAGCCAACCCTGTGAATGCACCTCTCTTCAAATGACTTTCTTTTCCAAAAAAAAAAAAGGTGTAGCCACCTCCTCCTCCTTTAAAATGGCTTTTATCTGCCTAGCAGATCTCACTTAGGGCAGCAATATCAATGTCTTTTCTTGCAAGTTTTCTAGCTACTATGGTGGTTCATCTATTCAGGGAGTCCATGAGAGTGCAGACATCCCATGTGATGAACTTTACTACTTTATTTACTTTATTATATTTGGTTTCAACCACAAGTAAAGGAATCCCACTAGATTAATCCATCTGGGGGGGGTTGATACAGCCCCTTCCCCATTCAGGGTGAGCAGAGGGGATCCTAGAGAGGGCTGCTCATTCATGGCCACAGCTGCTGAATTGTACTTTTGTCTCGGTGAGTGTAAAATCACCATTACACAACTGCTGTCTATGTGCAGATTTATGTCTAGAGACTCTCAGAAATCACTGGTCCTGTCCCCACTGCCACTCATCCTTCACTGCAGGACTTGATTTGTAGGAGATGTTAACATCCCTGGCAGAGGCCTGTGTATGACATCTTTTAACATGGGGAGGCCAGTGTGCAAGTGACAACCACACAAGCTTGACAGGGAGCCCTTGGTATAGGGAGCCCTGAACCCAGTGGCAAGAGTGTATAGTTGTATGACAGGGTTTGGAGACCCCACACTGAGTAAGGGGCTAGAGACTCTTGAACAAGAAATAGGAATTTAAGACTGAAGCTTCTGAATACTTTAAACTTTTCCTTTCCTGGAAATGTGTAAGAATGAAAGCCAAAAAGAGAAGGCAGTTGCTTCCAGGTAGTTGAACAGGCTTTTGGGGACTTGGTGATGGACATTAGCCAGCAGAAAGAGGCTAAAAAATTGAATACCAGTGAGGCACAGAAGGGGGATAGGGAAGGCTGTAAAATATAATACTGTGTGCTTGTATATGTGATGAAAATTGCCTCCTTTTGTGGTTTAATTACATCACACTGTACACGTGTGGGGCTTTTTATGATTCAAATGAGTTTGTTTCATAGCAAACTAAACCACATGCACATGTAGCTTAGTTTTCAGTGTAGCCATTTGTAACATTGCAGCCTTTTGACAACTGCTCCCCTCCCTCCCTCCCCCCCCTCCTTGTGGCAGGGGACATTGGCTGAAGGCAGAAGCAGCAAGGGGCCTGACCCTTTTTCCCCCCATAGAATTTGCCTGCATCTCAGGCAGCCAGGGGGTGAGTTGCTGGCAGACGAGTGGCCCTGTGGTGGGGACCCCACTCCTTCCCTCTGTGGTGGCAGTGCCCCCTGAGGCTGCGTGGACAAATTGCTAGCTATGTGGGTGCTGTCTCAGCTTGGGCTCAGGGAACAGTTGGATCAGGCTGGGTGCTGCCTCCAAGCTGGGGCATCACCTGCCCACTAGCCACCTGCCCAGGAGGCCCCAGGGGGTGTTGCCACTGTGGAGGAAAGGACTGGGGCCCACTGCAGCAAAGGGCCTGCTGGCAGCTCACCCCTCAGCCCCAGGAGAGGCATGAAGGCTCTATGAGAGGAAAAAAAAAGGATTGGGGCCCTTGCTGCTTCTCTTCCTCTGCAGTGAAGCCTGCCCATGTGAGCTGCCACCATACTCTGCAGTCCCTGAGCTGGGGGGCAGGCTGGTCCTTCCCTCCACTGTGGTGGCACCCCCCGGGGCTGCCCAGGCAGGGTGCTAATGAGCCAGGGGGCTGTCCCAGCTTGGAGGCAGCACCCGCCAGATCCAACTCTTCCGTAAGCCTGACCAGAGAGCAACGTGCTGTGAGCTTTGAGCGGCCAGCTGGGGGAAGAGTGGCACAATTTATTAGTACTTTTTGTTGTGCCACTGATGTAGTGTGACAAAAAGTAGGGACATCTATTTGATCATTTTTGTGCTATCATAAAAAATGATATGGCAACACAAATATGATGTCAGGTGACATCTGTTTCTAGTCCGAAAGGTCCAAAGAGTGTAGAGGATGGTGGCTTAAAGACAAGAATTTGCTGGCATACAGGTATGTCATCTGATGTAGTTCCTTCTTTATTTTGGACTTTATTGTTCATGACAGTCATTGTGGTATAGTACTGGCATTACATTTGGAGATAGCTTGCTTTAACAATATTTCAGTAGATGTCCTGTACCTTCAAACCTGAATTGTTTTCTTAATTTTGTTTTTGAAAATCAGTTCTACTATGAAGTGTCTAGATGCAATGTTAATCTCATGGCATGGGATAGATTTTTTCTATAGTCCACCTAGGGGAAGAAATGTATTTGTGTTTTGATGATTACTTTAAACATCATGGGTTTCAGGCTCATTAATATATTTATCTTATATTTTAACTATTGTTATTATTGTATACTTTATATAAAAAGACAAATCACTGGTTATAAAAATCCTTATCATTTTTAATTTTAGATCATAATATAATGTAAGTAATAATATTAACCCTAATGTTAAAATGTAAAGCATATAATGAAAGTGAAAACTGAAACAAAATGTTTCAATTAACCCAAAACAGTTTTAGAAATATTTAATTTCTTGGGATTTTGGTTGCAGTTGTGTTGGTCTAAGGATGTAGGCAAGCAAGGTTCTTGTTAGATGTGATATCTTTTATTAGACCAATTCAGTAGTTGAAAAAAAGTTATTTGCAAGCATTTAGGTGCAGTCACCCTTCTTCAGGCATAGGAAGTCTCTGCTGTTCTGAGACTCCAAGGAATTAAAGAAGCACATGGTGTAAAGAGCAAATATAATGGGTACAATTTTTTTCCCCAGAAGAATAATTTCCAAATGCATAATCCTATCGAGGATTACTTGCTTGAGTAGCTGTTTACCAATAGGAGGAAAGTTTCTGAGTCTCAGCAAGAACAACTTACCTTGTATTTTGAGAATTATCAGTGCACTACATTTACTTTTCCAGTTTCTGTATTTTTTTAATGGAAGCTTTTCAAGTAATTTATTTACATTTTCCCCCACCATTCCCCATATACAATAGAAAATAAATCCATCTGTGACGAAAGCTCTTCAAGGCCAAATTAGAGTAGTATAAAGATATGGGGGTCAGAGTTAAAATCACTTGAATTGTTGCATGTGGCCAACAGATACAAAACTACACATAATGATAAAAAGAAAAGTTGATTATCTCGGTGCTATCTAATAAATAATAGGGCTGTGCGAAATGGGTATGTCTCATTACAATGTTGGATTCAGCCATTTTGGAGGGCAGTGATTCATTTCGGTGTTTTGGATCACTGTTCCACTTCGATTCGGCCAAATCTATTTCAAAGTTTCGACGCTGTTTCGGTCATAGGCTATAAAGGGGAATCACTAAAATGCCTATAACTTTGGAATTTCTTACCTGATTCAGATGAAGTTTGCAGGTATGTTATCCCCTTTTGAGGGCATAAAGACTTCATAGTTTCAAGGAGATAGCTGCAGGGGTTTCTGTGAAACTGCACCTCAAACTGTTCAAAGCAAAACTCATGTCATGTATGTGTGTTCATGCACAGTGTGATGAAAATAAAAGGTCTGGTAGCCCCTTCTGAGGTCATGAAGCCTTCCAAATTTCAAGGAGATAGGTGCAGGGGTTTCTGTAAAACTGTACCTCAAACTGTTTACAGCAAAATTCGTGACATTTGTGACTTTGTGTGTATGTTAAGGCACAGTGGGATCAAACCATCAGGGATGGTAGTCTGTAACAGGGGGCCTTCCCAGTGCTGGTTATATCTCTGCCTGCCCATCTGTTTTGGGGCCAAATGCCCACATTTCAAGGAGATAGGTGCAGGGGTTTCTGTAAAACTGTACCTCAAACTGTTTACAGCAAAATTCGTGACATTTGTGACTTTGTGTGTATGTTAAGGCACAGTGGGATCAAACCATCAGGGATGGTAGTCTGTAACAGGGGGCCTTCCCAGTGCTGGTTATATCTCTGCCTGCCCATCTGTTTTGGGGCCAAATGCCCACCCCTCTTTTACCTGCCATGCCTTGATGGAAAACAGATTCTGATGTTTCCCAGGTGGGAGGCTGCCCATTTAGGTGTCTTGGGGTGACATCCATTCTTCAGCCCTACACTGCAGCCCATGCCTTGCACATTGCATCCTTCACCCACTTCAGCTGTGGTCCCCACTCTGGGACCTTTGGCTCCCCTTTAGGCCCTAGCCCTGCCTTCAGGCCAGTCAAAATCCCGAGTCTCTTGCTCTGGGCATTCCTTGTTATGAGCCCCTGGCCCTTTGACCCTGCTTTGGGTCCTGGCCCCAGCACAGACCAGTCAAGGGTACCTCTGATACCTTTTATTAGATCAACTGAATAGTTGGTGAAATATATCTTAGCAAGCTTTTGGGCTGAAAAACCCTTTGTCAGGCTGAGGAAGCATCTAGTTAGTGTGTGTGTGTGGATGGAATGAACAGTGAAGAAGCCAGAGGCTGGCATGCAATGCAGGAAAGAAAGCCAGTCAGTGAAAATTGAGGTGCCAGGGGGTGAGGGACAGGCTGGAAGAAGGGGAGGGGAAGAGAGATGTTGCAGATAAAAGTGGAGAGGTACCTGGGGAGTCAGATGTCAGGCAGATTATAGTGTGTCATAAATCCAATGTCTATATTATTAAGTCCATAAGTATCTATATCTAGGAGGTTGATGAAGTGAAGGGGCACGACAAATCTCACACTGGGGTTGTAGAGAGGCAGCAGCAAGGCACCAGACTTCCATGCGTAGACCCTGAGATGGTGCAGAGTCACTTGGAAGAACTGGATGCCTTTAAGTTGGTAGGCCCGGATGAGCTCCATCCGAGGGTGCTGAAGGCATGGCCGACATCATAGCAGACCCACTGGCGGGAATATTTGACCGCTCGTGGTGCATGGGCCAAGTCTCGGAGGACTGGAAAAGGGCCAATGTGGTCCCCATTTTCAAGAAGGGGAGGAAGGAGGACCCGGGCAACTATAGGCCAGTCAGTCTCACCTCCATCCTCGGCAAAATCTTTGAAAAAATTATCAAGGCTCACGTTTGCGAGAACCTGGCAGGACAAATTATGCTGGGGGGAAACCAGCATGGGTTCGTAGCAGGCAGATCATGTTGACTAATCTGGTCTCTTTTTATGACCAGGTTACGAAACACCTGGACACAGGAGGAGGGGTGGATGTCGTATACTTAGACTTCAGGAAGGCCTTCGATACGGTATCCCACACCATACTGGTGAACAAGTTAAGAGGCTGTGACTTGGATGACTACACAGTCCGGTGGGTGGTGAATTGGCTAGAGGGTTGCACCCAGAGAGTCGTGGTGGATGGGTCGGTTTCGACCTAGAAAGGTGTGGGCAGTGGGGTCCCACAGGGCTCAGTCCTGGGACTGATACTCTTTAATGTCTTCATCAGCGACTTGGACGAGGGAGTGAAATGTACTCTGTCCAAGTTTGCAGATGACACAAAGCTATGGGGAGAAGTGGACACGCAAGAGGGCAGGGAACAGCTGCAAGAAGACCTGGACAGGTTGGACAAGTGGGCAGAAAACAACAGAATGCAGTTCAACAAGGAGAAATGCAAAGTGCTGCACCTAGGGAGGAAAAATGTCCAGCACACCTAC
>NW_005841840.1:2116296-2119884 GCF_000455745.1 Alligator sinensis | reverse complement strand
TCTCTTTCCTGCCTATGCAGGGGGTCGGACTCGATGATCTATTGAGGTCCCTTCCGACCCTAGCATCTATGAATCTAAGTTCATAGGCTCATGTGTGAAAAGTTGTTTGTAAAGTCAAACAAGCACTGAACCTCGCTAACCTCATCACCAGAAGGCAACTTCCTACAACCCAAAATGCACCAGATAGAATCAGACCATGCCATGACAAGAAATGCAAAACCTTCCAACTTACTAATTCCATTTATTACAGACAAGAATACCTAACTACCTGTGGGGGCACATTTCTCACAAGAAAGCTACTCTGTGTCTAATCTCTCAGGCCTGGTCTTCAAAGGGAATTTACCACTGGTTCATCATCACCATGATCTCCCTTGCTGTGTGGGACTCACCCTTCACCTCTGGTTGAAGAAGAGCCCACCGATGGCCTGACTGATTGCACTGGTGCCCTGTGAGGGAGAAGTAGGCATGATCTCCACCCCAGGTGCTCCAGATGTCCGAGGTGAAGTGTAAGGTCACCTGTGAACCTGCCTTGCTCAGTTTCTCCCTCAAGTACTCCCTGCATGCCTCATACTTGGAGGACACCACTGCCCTGCTGAAGGCGGTACATGTGGGCATGCAGTATGATAAGGCTATGAGCACCATGAGCCACCTGAACCCTGACTGCTCAACAAAGGAGAAGGGCTGGCCATCCAGAGCAAGCATCTTGGCTCTTCAGGGAACTAGTGGACCTCCTGAATCTTAAAAGAAAGGCCTATAAAGGATGGAAGGATGGATCCACCCCAAAGGAGTACTCTGCACTGGTCTGGACCTGTAGGGAGTGAACCAGGAAAGCCAGGGCTGCAACTGAACTCCAACTGGCTACACATTAAGAACAATAAAAAGTCCTTTTTTAGATATGTGGGGAGCTGGAGGAAAAGCAAGAGTAACATTGGACCCCTGCTAAACCATATGGATCAAATGACAACTGACACCCAGGAAAAAGCCAACCTGCATACCAGGTATTTTGTGTCTGTTTTTCACCAGCCTCAAGGGACGGCCTTGCTCAATATGGTATGGGACAGCCAGGGTGAGGGAGAGCTGTTACCTTTCATCAATGTTGACCATGTGAAGGAATACCTTGAGAGGCTGGACACCTTCAAGTCAGCTGGCCCAGACAACTTACACCCGAGGGCACTTAAGGAGCTCGCAAGCATCATAGCTCTGCCACTAGCACAGATGTTTGAGAACTCATGGCGCTCAGGCGAAGTGCCTGAAGATTGGAAGAAGGCCAATGTGGTGCCTACTTTTAAGAAAGGGAGGAAAGTAGATCCGGGGAACTACAGGCCCATCAGCCTGACCTCTATCCTAGGGAAGATCTTGCAAAAAATCATCAAAGAGACCATTCTTGACAAACTGGCTGAAGGCAACATCCTGAGGGATAGCCAGCATGGGTTTGTTGTGGGTAGGTCTTGCCTGACAAATCTCATTTCCTTCTATGACCAGGTGACATATCACCTGGACAAGGGAGAAGAGATTGACATCATATATCTTGATTTTAAAAAAGCTTTCCATCTGGTATCCCATGATCATCTCATAGAAAAACTGGACACCTGCAGCCTTGGCTACATGACAGTCCACTGGCTAGAGAATTGGCTCCATGGTTGGACCCAGAGAGTGGTAGTTGACAGAAGTCAATCATTGTGGTGTGCCGTGACCAGTGGGGGTCCCCCAAGGCTCCGTCCTTGGGCCTATTCTTTTAAACATCTTCACTAATGATGTGGGCATTGGTATCAGAAGCAGACTCGCCAAGTTTGCTGATGACTCCAAACTTTGGGGTAAAGAACCTACACCCAAAGACAGGATGGTGATCCAAGCCGACCTTGACAGGCTAGGAAATGGGTGGATGAAAACCTGATGGCCTTCAACACCGAAAAATGCAATGTACTCCACTTCGGGGGGGCAGGAGAACAACCCACAACATGCTTATAGGCTCAGCTGTGCTACTCTTGCTAGTATCATAGCTGAAAGGGACTTCAGGTCATGACTGACCACAATATGAATATAAGCCACCAATTGATGTTGCTGCTGGCAAAGTGAGAAAAGCTCTGGCTTGCCTCAATAGATGCTTCTCTAGCAAATCCCAGGATGTCATCCTCCTGCTGTACTTGGCCTTGGTGAGGCCACAGCTGGAGTACTGCATCCAATTATGGACTCCACAATTTAAAAAGCATGTGGAGAAGCTTGAGAGAGTCCAGAGTAGAGCCATGGGCATGATCAGAGGGCAGGAAAACAGGCCTTATGATGAGAGTCTGAGAGCTATGGAACTCTTCAGCCTGGAAAATCACAGGTTCAGGGGGGGGACCTGGTGGCTCTCTATAAGTATATAAGGGGTGTGCATTCATAGATTCATAGATTCATAGACGCTAGGGTTGGAAGGGACCTCAATAGATCATCGAGTATGATAGGGTCGGAAGGGACCTCAATAGATCATTGAGCCCGACCCCCTGCATAGGCAGGAAAAAGTGCTGGGTTTAGATGACCCCAGCTAGATGCCTATCTAACCACCTCTTGAAGACCCCCAGGGTAGGGGAGAGCACCACCTCCCGTGGAAGCCCATTCCAGACCTTGGCCACTCTAACTGTGAAGAAGTTCTTCCTAATGTCTAGTCTAAATCTGCATTCTGCTAGCTTGTGGCCATTATTTCTTGTAACCCCCCGGGGTGCCTTGGTGAATAAAACCTCACCAATTCCCTTCTGTGCCAACGTGATGAACTTATAGGCAGCCACAAGGTCGCGTCTCAACCTTCTCTTGCGGAGGCTGAAGAGGTAAAGGTGCCCCAGTCTCTCCTCATAGGGCTTGTCCTGCAAGCCCTTGACCATACAAGTGGCCCTTCTCTGCACCCTCTCCAGGTTATCCACATTCCTCTTGAAGTGTGGTGCCCGAAATTGCACGCAGTACTCCAACTACGGTCTGACCAGCTCCCAATAGAGGGGAAGTATCACCTCTTTGGACCTGTTTGTCATGCATCTGCTGATGCACGATAAAGTGCTATTAGCTTTTCTGATGGCTTCGTCATACTACCGACTCATGTTCATCTTGGAGTCCACTAGGACTCCAAGATCCCTTTCTGCTTCCGTTCCACCAAGCAGGTCATTTCCTAGGCAGTAGGTATGCTGGACATTTTTCCTCCCTAGGTACAGCACTTTGCATTTCTCCTTGTTGAACTGCATTCTGTTGTTTTCTGCCCATTTGTCCAACCTGTCCAGGTCTGCTTGTAGTTGTTCCCTGCCCTCCGGTGTGTCCACTTCTCCCCACAGTTTTGTGTCATCCACAAACTTGGACAGAGTACACTTCCACCCACCGGACTGTGTAGTCATCCAAGTCACAGCCTCTTAACTTGTTCACCAGTATGGTGTGGGATACCATATCGAAGGCCTTCCTGAAGTCTAAGTATGTGACGTCAACCCCTACTCCTGCGTCCAGGCATTTTGTAACCTGGTCATAAAAAGAGACTAGATTAGTCAGGCATGATCTACCTGCTACGAACCCATGCTGGTTTCCCCTCAGCATAATTTTTCCTGCTGGGCTCTCGCAAATGTGAGCCTTGAT
>NW_005841840.1:2092988-2116109 GCF_000455745.1 Alligator sinensis | reverse complement strand
CCAGTGGCTGTGCAATGACGTCAGCCAGTGCCTTCAGTACTCTCAGATGGAGCTCATCTGGGCCTGCCGACTTAAAGGCATCCAGTTCCTCCAAGTGACTCTGCACCATCTCAGGGTCTATGCATGGCAGGCTGGTGCCTTGCTGCTGCCTCTCTACAATCCCAGTGAGAGACTTGTCTTGCCCCTCACTTAGGAACACTGAGGCAAAGAACTCGTTGAGGAGTTCAGCCTTGTCCCCCCTGTCCATCACCAATTGTTTCTGCCCATTTAGCAGGGGTCCTATTCCACCCTGGGCCTTCATTTTACTCCCTATATATCTAAAAAAACAAATTTTTGTTATCCTTTACTTGGGATGCCATCCTCAGCTCCATGGTAGCTTTGGCCCATCTAGGAGAAGGCCTATGTGAGTAGGCAGCTATTCAGTCCAGCTTTGGATTTGCCTGCTTTGGATGCCAGTGATCCAATCTGGAGCTCCAGATCAGTTTCCTGCTTTGATCTGGCGGAAGCAGCTCTGAAGCTTTAGAGCCGCCTCAAAGATCCGGCCATAGGGTATAATGGGGAATTGATGAAATATCTGTAGCTTTGTTGGTTTTTGTCTGATTAAGATGAAATTTTCAGGGGTGGTAGCTCCTGGTGAGGCCACAAAGCCTACCAAGTTTCAAGAAGATTGGTGCAGGGGCTTGGAAGAAACTGTACCCCAAATTCTTGAAAGCAAAACTCATGTCACATCTATGTATTACACCACGCGGGGTGGGGGGAGCTGAAAAGGTAGGAAGCCCCTGGTGAGGCCAGAAAGCCTGCCTCTCTGCAGTTTTCACCCCCCCTGTGGTTTATCACATAGACATGACATGAGTTTTGCTTTCAAGAGTTTGGGGTACAGTTCCCCCCAAACCCCTGCACCTATCACCTTGACACTTTGCAGGCTTTGTGGCCTCATCAGGGGCTACCACCCCTAAAGTTTTTACCCCTCTGTAATGTAAAACATACATGTGACATTAGTTTTGCTTTCTAGAATTTGGGGTGAAGTTCCTCCTGAACACCTGTAGCAATCTTCTTGAAGCTTGGCAGGATTTATGCTCTCAGCAGAGGCTACCTTCTCTGCATGTTTCATCAAAATCAGACAAAAAACAACAAAATTATAGTTATTTCATTGATTCCCCATTATATCCTGTGGCCGGATCTCCAAGGCGGCTCTGAAGCTTTTCTGTAGTGGTTCAGAAGCTCCGAATCACTTCAGAAAGCCTAAAGAAGCCAGCACTTAGATTCAGACATGCTGCTTCAGATGCTGAAGCATCTAAAGCTTCTTCAGATCTAAAGCAGAGCCCGAAGCCTCGCACAGCCCTAGTGTGCATCAGGATCTGGGGGAATGCTTGTTCACCAGAGCTCCCCATGGGATGACAAGGTCAAACAGTAACAAACTCCTCCAAGCCCATTTCAGGATGGACATAAGGAAGAACTTTACTGTCTGAGCCCCCAAGGCCTGGAACAGACTTCAACCAGAGGTGGTGCAAGTGCCTACTCTGGACTCCTTTAAGAGTCAATTGGATGTTTATCTTGCTGGGATCCTGTGACCTCAGCTGGCTTCCTGCCCCTGGGGCAGGGGGCTGGACTTGATCATCTTCTGAGATCCCTTCCAAACCCTAATGTCTATGAAGTCTGTGAAATCTCCCCCATGCTCTGGGTGACCTCACTCACCTTGGGAATGCACTGCCCTTTGTCCCTGCCTTTCCCCCACTGGTCCAGGGTGGCAGGGCTCTGCTTGGGGATGGGGGCTTTGGAGTGAGAGGGGGACTTCCCTTTGGGCACATTCTCACTGGTTCGAGGCTGAGGAGGCACAATGGCAAGGGGGTGGTGTCTCCTGATATACAGCAACATCCCTGTGATGCTAAAGTGTTTCTTGTCATTGTCCCTGATGGTCCTGCATTGGCAGTGCAGGCAGATAGCATACTTGGGATCATCTGCCACCTCAAAATGATCCCACACTACACTACCCCCTCGCTTCTGGGGTGTGGGTATGGATCCTGCCTTATCCCTCTCCTCAGCAGGCAGAGGCACAACAACAGAGGAAGCTGAGCCACCTGCTCCACAGCCTCCTCTGCAGTGCCTTCCAGAGAAGGAGACCTGGCTCTAGGGCAACTTTGAGGGGTGTGGAGCAGAAACTCAGATTTCTTCTCCATCTCCAGAATTTCCCTGACTATGGAACTGGTTCCAGATCCAGCTACTCCTCTGGCACTGGGGGGCTCATGCTGGGAACTGAAATAGGGGTGGAGGAGACTGTCATGCTGGTGTTTGTCATGCTGGTGGTGCTGGAGGTTATTATTACTGTTTGTATTAGTGGAGGTGGGGCAGGTGCAGACACTGCTCCCACCTCCTTGCTGCCACTAGCAGCAGAAGCCTCATGGCTCCTGCTAGGGAAGGGTACATCTACGTTTAGGGGCTGGTGGGGTGGGGGGGGGCTTACAGTTCTCCCTGTGCCCCCTTTCGCTCCCCTACCAGAAGACCTGGCACCTGACTTTCCAGCACACTTTATAATGTTTGCTGTGCTGAAAAATGTGTGCGTGTAATATATCTTCGTCTTCGATATGCTTATTTTACTATATCTATGTCTTCACTATATCTTCTTCCATGTGCTTACTTTATTTTGTACTGTAATATATTGGAAAGGTGTAACCAATCCCTTCCAAAAAGAGGGACTAGCAGGAGACTGACTAGGAAGTCAGTCACTGCAGCCAGCCAATACCTTTCACGTACTGTTGCTTCCAGAGAGACAGGTCACAAAAGGGACAGAAAGACTTCACACAGAGCCTGACATGCTGTTTATCCATCCCTCTCCCAGAGTACTGGGATTAGAAGGGACCTCAGAGACAGATTGCAGACACTGTCCAGCTACAGATGTCAATATCAGAGCAGTCCTCCTCCCACCCACACACTTCCTCCTCCCTCTTCTGAGTTTGTTTCCCTGCAAGCCCACCTCTGAAACATTCTGAAACATCCAAAACATTTCCAAAAGATTCTGGATGCTTCCAGTTCATTTCAGAGATGTTTCAGAGCCTTCTGTTTCATTTCAGATTCAGTGTTTTGGGTGCTGAAATGGGCTGAAACACCTTCAAAATGAAATGGCTGCTGAAATGTCACAAAGCCCTAATAAGTAATTAAGCCTAAGGAGCTGTAATTTATCATGTTAGAACATAGGATTTTTATTTCCTAAGGAATACTCATATGAAAATAAAAAAGGAACCCCCTCCCCCATATTTCTACAGGTGGTGTATTCTGAGATTTAATACCAAATATTGTACTTTTCATCTGTGCATGTCCATTTTGCAAAGGAAAGCTGACATATGATACTTCATTCTGTCCACAGACCTGAGACTGCTGATGGCAGAGAGGAACTGGAGGAATACTGTTGCATGGCATAAGCTGTGTGTAATTTCTTTTGAATAGAGCTGGGGAGTACAGCCTGAAAATTCCTGGTGCCAGCAAAGGATGTAACTGTGCCAATGCACCTGGGACTTGGTCCACTCTATCAGTATTTTGTTCTGGCTCTCTTAATTGAAAAGTATTGAATTGCTCCCTCGGGGTTTCTATGTGTTTTAGAGCTGGACATATGGCAGGAAAAATGGGCATTTTTGTAAAATCACATCACCTCTGAATTTGAATTTTTATAAAACAAAAAACATTGAAATTTCAAAAGTAATCAGCATTTCAAACAAACGTTCCTTAACTTTTCTAGTTCAAACCTTAAGGATAAAAAGAACCAGGAAATGAGTTGTTTATGTGTTTCAGCAATTCAAATAAGACTCTACTCAGTGGGCAGATCGTCAGTTAATGTAAATCGTAATGGTTTCATTGAAGAAATGGAGCTATGCTAATCTACAGCAGCTGGGGCTCTGACACAGTATCTGTGTTGAAGCGAAAACAACACTGTACATTTACACATTGAGGTAATATTTACCCAGAAAGGGGGAACAGCTGCATACAGGCCAGGCAGAATTTTATCCTTTCTGCTCCTCCTATCCTAACTGGGTCAGGGAGGGAGCAGGAACCAGACAATAGAAGTGACAATAGAATTACCCACCTACACAGTAGAATGGGCAAGAAATGGGTTCTCTTCCCTTCAGGCCCAATACTGGTGGTGTCCTCAATTATCTGTGCCTTAAACAAGTTCTTCCATCCTGTCCCTCATGTGAGAGAAAGCTCCCACTCAAAAATCTTCCACCATCATATCCATCTTCAATTACCTCCTCAAAAGTGACTGTTTCCATAATGCATTTAGCAACCTGCAACCTGATTACAGCAAGGCAGGTGCTGAGCTGTGACTTCTGTTCCTAATGACTAAGAATTATCCTACCTTTTTCATTACCTCATCTTATCCTATCCTCCTCAAATCCTTTTGTTTGTCTCATTTACCTCTTGCACTTTTTCTTTTAGACTGGAAGGTCTTTTGGGCCAGGGGCTTTCATTTTCTTTATGTTTGTAAGGTGCCCAGAGTGATGAGGCTTAATCTGATTGAAACTGCTGGGTGCTACACCAATATAAATGTTAATAATAACATCGCTTAAAGGAGTATAGCAGCAGGCATGCCACAACCTCTGCCTCCCTGGGAGTACTGACAAACAAATTGTATCTCAGTGCTCCCCTTAGGGACAGGATATTTCTTCAACCTGCCAAATACACACACAAACTCTAAATGACACATTCATGCACTTAAATATGTCATGATTATTCTGCAGTTCAGATGCTCTTGTTAATTTTATATTCTGGCAGTCACTTTGTAATAATTGTTACAGCAGTGTTGCTGCAGCCTTCCTACATATCATTTTTATCTGCTTTGAGTTAGAGTATAGCTGAATGCCCAGTAATTTAGAAAGGGAATATGACTTATTTTTCCTTTCCCTCCCACAACTCTGCCCTTCTCCTTCCCTGTCACAGATGCAAAAGTTTCCCATCTGCTTTTCTCCTCTATACTCTGAATTTACCAACTCAGTCCCTCTGTTTTATTTCTAATTCTTCTCTGTCTCTTTTCTAAGATAGATAGATAGATAGCTATCATGTACACACTCATACTCATATATCTATATCTATCTATCTATCTATATATATAAGTTATTTACCCTCTCTCATAAATAGATATATCTATATACTCATACTCATATATATAGATTCTTTACCCTCTCTCATATATATTTTTATATCTGGATATAGATATGGAGATATATCTATATCTGTCTATATATCTATATCTAGATATATAGATACATATCATATACATACTCATTCATCTCTGTCTATTATAATAAAAGCATGCACCACTTTTGACTGTACTTTCCACCCTGCCTATTGCCCTATTTCCTGTTTCCCTTTCATAGGTAAGCTTATGGAATGTGCTGTTTGCATCTCTTGTCTTCTACTTTAATCTGAGACTCTCTCTATTCTGATCTCTACTCCTTGCACTCAAGAAGTGGAAGTCAGGCTCATTTTGCCAAAATCTCTAATGGCCTCTTCTTAGTCAAATCCCAGAACCTGTATTCTATCCTCATCTTCCTTGATTTGTCATCCCCTTCCCCTCCCACAGGGGGAGAATTTGATTTTGCTTTTCCTCAAATGTAGCTCTCATGTACCTTCCATGATGATCTTTTCCTTGTACTCCTTCTATCTTTATAACCAGTCCTTCACCATGTCCTTTAGATCAGTGGTTCCCAAACATTTTCCCCACCCCCACACTGCTGGGAGCAGAGTGTGGTGGTGGCAGCTCAGGGGTGGGGGAGTTCCCAGCACATAGCGTGACTTGTCTTTTCTGTGCGGTGTCACTGGCATTGCCCCCATGACCCTCATTTAAGTCGCAACCTGGGGTACAGAACCGTTGCTTTTGCTGGTACTCCTCACCCAAACATTCAGTTTTCTGCAGGTGTCATTGTCAGGATATTTACTTGGTTCTCCTGTATTCTTTCTCTGCACCTTATCTCTGTGTAATATCATCTAATGACACAATTCTACCATCTCTGAGCTGATTACTCACATCTCTAGACCTACTGTAGAAATACTACTATCTCCCACTGATTGAGCAGTCTCAACTTGGGGGTCATCATTGACCACAAGATGAACATGAGCCTGCAATGCAATGCTGCGGCTAGTAAAGCAACCAAAACGCTGGCTTGCATCCATAGATGCTTCTCAAGCAAATCCCAGGACGTCATTCTCCCCTTGTACTCAGCCTTGGTGAGGCTGCAGCTGGAGTACGGCATCCAGTTTTGGGCCACACAATTTAAAAAGGATGTGGAGAAGCTTGAGAGAGTCCAGAGAAGAGCTATGCACATGCTTAGAGGTCAGGAAAACAGACCTTACAACGACAGGCTGAGATCTATGAGGCTCTTTAGCCTGGAAAAGTGCAGGATCAGGCAGGATCTGATGGCCACCTATAAGTTTATTAGGGGTGACAACCAGTATCTGGGGGAACGTTTGTTCACCGGAGCACCCCAAGGGATGATGAGGTTGAACGGTTCTAAACTAATGCAAGGCTGTTTCAGGCTGGACATAAGGAAGAATTTGTTTACTGTCCAAGCCCCCAAGGTCTGGAACAGCCTGCCATCGGAGGTGGTTCTAGCACCTACATTGAACACCTTCAAGAGTAAATTGGATGCTTATCTTGCTGAGATCCTATGACCCCAGCTGACTTCCTGCCCCTGAAGCAGGCGGCTGGACTTGATCTCCCAAGGTCCCTTCCAGCCCTAATGTCTATGAAATCTATGAAACTACAATCTCAGCCTCTCTGTCTGATGGATCTGTTGCCTCATTTGAAGATGAACCTAAGTAAACTAGACTCTAAATTTGCTCCCTACAAGCCTTATCCAATACTTTTTTTGTTGATCAGTATGGATGATGTGACCATTCCAGTTATAACTCAGGTCTGGAGCCTGGAGGTCATCTTCAGTTCAGACCTCTCTCTATATCCTCATATCTAATCTGTGTCTAAATTTTACAAATTGTTTCTACATAACACAGGACATGTCCTATCCATTTATATACATAAATTCTTGTCCAAGCTCACATTTTGATAGTGGCAACATCCTTTTTTTCTCTAGTAATGACCAATACAATTTTGTTTCAGGTACATTTCATCAAAAGTAATGCAAAAATAATTTTCCTAGTCCATTACTTTGATGCATATCACACCTCTCTGTATATGCCTCCACTGGCTACCCCCTTTTTAACATATCAGACATAAGCTACTTGTCTTAACAAACTTTCCATAGCTTCTGTCAACCCATACCTATTGCATCACAATACTGTATGGCTGACTTCTGCTTCCTGTTGACTCATGATGCTACTTTCCAATGAGCATATATTAGATTTTTCAAATAAGCATCTGTCTCCTTCATCTTCTGCTGCTCATCATGCTTGAGAGCAGCATCATATAAACATGCACAATAGCTCAATATCATTGTCTTTAATGTATACCAAAAAAAACACCCCAAAACCTGACAGTGCTTAGCTTCCCAATCTATTATGACTGTTCTTCGAAGCCAGGATGGTCTTTTTTCCCTGTGGTTATACAGCATATACCATAATGGCATCCTGAACTATGACTTAGGCTCTTGGGCACTATGGAAAGATAAATTACTATTATTGCTGCCTAATAATTACAATAATGATGATACTATATTTACTCACATACCACATACATTTTCTCCTCAAAAATCAGATCTCCAAAATTGGGGTGTATTTCTTGAATGAGGAAGCAGATTTCTGCACCAGAATGCAAGCAAAGAGATGTTGTAATGGCTTCATAGGGACACAGGGTTGTCAATGGCTGTCCTTTTCTCCTAGACACAGGGAGACAGGGGCAGAATGCAACCTTCAGCTCAGTTAATTTTAAACCTTTCACGCTGCTGCCAAATTGGCAGTAGCTTTTGGCCAAACAGTCTCACTATTGGCAGTAAAAATTGGGCAGTGGCTATGAGAAGGTTAAAACTGAAGATTTTGCCTGAGCAGTGACTGTCAAGATTCCGCCATGAAAAAAATAATAATTTCTCCACTCTGCCTTCTAAAAATGAGATGTGTCTGTCTTTGTGTTGTGGTATGCAAACAAATGAAGTACATGTCTTCCTTTGAATTATCCATAATGTCTTCTATCTGATGTTAATGTATAGTATCATCCAATTGAAACCAGATTTTCTACATGCAAGGTGTTCGTTGTTGGCACCCAAATAGATTTCATATTTCCATATAGTCTTCAGGAGCATTTATCATTAATGGCAATTTTAGAGTAAACAATTACATTATTGATAGATTTTGAACTGGCACGTTTCAGACATGATTCCAAAATATTTCAGACAAGAGTTTATATTTGAGCAAGACATAAACTGGAAAATGTGGATATTTACACTCATCTCTCTATAACATATCACAATACATAATATTGTACATAGTATACTCATTAATTTTAAAAAGCAATTCTTGTTAATCATATATTATTATTACTATTAATATAATATTTATACTTGCTACTTTAATTTAAAGAGTTGTTCATTCTTCTTTGCAGTGTTAGTCTGTTGTACTATTCTAGATAAGAAAAGCCATTATGGGAACTGACAGAAGCTTTTCTTAGTGAAGCTATGTATGTCACCTTCAATTTTCAACAAAAAGTTAGTATTTAAATGTCCTATATCGTTTTATCACCTGTACACAGTATAGAATATAATACCATAGCGTGGTGTCTGGTAATATGAAAAAAAGATGTTTAAGCATCCTCCTTGATTTTCTTTTTTAATATTTGTGTTTACTTCTATTACACACCGACTTAATTTTTGTTTTATATAAATGATTGATGTCCCTTGAAATATTTGACTCAGTGGCCCATATGCTGTGACTCCATAATATCCACCTTTTCACAATAAAAGAGGTTTATAGTTTTTTGAAGGTTTAGGATATGGACTTGTTCTGAGCCTTATTGGCAATGAAGAATCATTAAGCTTCCTGAATACATGCTCATGAAACCAAGGCACCATTTGTTATGGCACTGAGGTTTACTTTCTAACTTATGCACTAGGATATCTAACATCTGTATCTAATGTATGCACTAGAATAAGATGCATACCTCATTTGCTATGTGAGTGGTGACTTCTGGTTGTGTCCCTCAGGAAGAAGGCAAGAGAGCTATAGAAGGAGGTAGAAAGGCTCCAAAGCATCCTTCAGCATAAGGACTTCATCGATTCCATGCTGGAGGAAACCTCTAGGACTGTGGAGGACAGATTGCCAGAGGTGGTTCTAGAAAAGGAAGAAGGTGTGGACACCCAGGAAGGTGGACCTCTGGCAGCAAGAAGAAGTTATCATCCCCACCAGCAGTAGTTAACCTGGAGAACAGATATGGGTTCTAGCAACAAAGGAGGAAGAGCTCATTCCATTGGTGGAACAGTTCAGTCCAGGAATCCCCAAGGTGGGGAGGATTGAAACCGCTGCCATGAACAGGAAGCAGTGGGTAGTGGCAGTTGGAGGCTTCCTTCTGTGGGGGACAGAGGGATCCATCTGCCAGCCTAACCTGTAGTCCCAGGAGGTCTTCTGCTTGCCTGGAGTCCAGATCTGAGACATCATGGAAGGATTAACTAGACTCATCCAACCCTCTGACTACTACCCCATACTCCTTATCCATGTGGGCACCAATGGTACTGCCAGGGGTGACCCTGGGTAGATTAAAATGACTACAGGACTCTGCATGCAAGTGTGAAAAGGACAGGGGCACAAGTGATGTTCTCCTTGATCTTCTGGTGAAGGGGCAGGGCCTGGGCAGAAGCAGACACATCCTGCAAGTTAATTCATGGCTGCATAGGTGGTGTTGCCTGAAGGGCTCTGGCTTCTTTGAGTATGGGATGTTGTTCCAAGAAGAAGGATTTGTAGGAAGAGATAGGATCCACCTGAAGAAGAGAGGCAGGAGTATCTTTGCAGACAAGCTTACTAGGTTAGTGAGGAGGGATTTAAACTAGATTCACTGTAGGGGTGGAGACCAAAGCCCTGTGGTAATGGGGAAGTGGGTGACCTGGAGGAAGCACAAGCAGGAGCGGGAAACAGGGGAGGCTGTCTCATTCTTCCTGAGGAAGTACGGCAATTGACTTTACGTGTCTGTAGATGAACACATGGAGTCTGGGAAACAAGCAGGAAGAATAGGAAGTCCTTGCACAGTCAAGGAACTATGTATGATTAGAATAACAGAGCTTTGGTGGAATAGCTCACAAGACTGGAGTACTGTTATGAATGAGTACAAACTGTTCAGGAAGGGCAGGCAGGGGAGAAGAGGAGGAGGAGTTGCACTTTATGTAAAAGGCCCATATGATTGCTCAGAGCTCCAGTGTGAAATTGGAGATAGACCTCTTGAGAGTCTCTGGATTAAGGCAAGAGGGGAGAACCAGAGGGTGATGTCATAGTGAGTGTCTGCTATAGACCACCAGACCAGGAGGATGAGGTAGATGAGGCTTTCTTCAGATGACTGGCATAAGTTTCCAGATCACAGGCCCTGGTGCTCATGCTCCTGGGGGACTTCAATCATCTTGCCATCATCTGGAAGGGCAATACAGCAGTGAACAGGCAATCTAGAAAGTTTTTAGAGAGTGCTGGGGACAACTTCCTGGTGCAAATGTTGAAGAAACCAACTAGGGGCCATTCTCCTCTTGTGGCTCAGAAACAGGGAAGAATTGGTGGGCGATGTTGAAGTGTATGCAACTTGGGCAGCAGTGACCATAAAATTATAAAGTTCAGGATCCTGACAAAAGGAAGAAAGGAGAGCAGCAAAGTAAGGACCCTGGACTTCAGAAAAGCAGACTTTGACTCCCTCAGGGAACTGATTGGCATGATCCTGGAAGGCCAGAATGAGAGGAAAAGGAGTCCAGTAGAGCTGACTGTAATTTAAAAAATCCTTACTGAGGGTGCAGGTACAAATCATCCTAATGTGCAGGAAGAATAGTAAATATGGCAGGTGACCAGCTGGGCTTAGGAGAGGACTCTTCAGAAGACACAAGAAGGAAGCTTACAAGTAGTGGAAACAACTAGGGAGGAGTATAAGAATATTGCCCGGGCATGCAGGGATGAAGCCAGGAAGGCCAAAGCGCAATTGGAGTTGCAGCTAGCAAGGGATGTGAAGGATAACAAGAAGGGTTTCTACACATGTTAGCAACAAGATGAAGGCCAGGGAACATGTGGGTTCCTTAGTGAATTGAGGAGGCAACTTAATGACAGATTAGGAGGAAAAGGCTGAAGTACTTAATGCCTTCTTTACCTCAGTCTTCACAGACAAGGTCAGCTCCCAGACTACTGTACTGGGCAGCATAGGTTGGGAAGAAGGGGAGTAGCCCTCAGTGATGAAAAACCAGGTTAGGGACCATTTAGAAAAGTTAGATATGTACAAGTCCAAGGGGCTGGATGGAATGCATCCAATGGTGCTAAAGGAGTTGGCTGATGTGATTGCAGAGTCATTAGGTATTATCTTTGAAAACTCATGGAGATCAGGGGAGGCCCCAGACAATTGCAAAAAGGCAAATATAGTGTCCATATTTAAGAAAGTGAAGAAGGAGTATTCAGGGAACTACAGCCCAGAGAAATCATGGAGCAGGTCCTCAAGGAATCCTTTTTCTAAAGACTCGAAGGAGGAGAAAGTGATTGGGAACAATCGGCATGGATTCACTAAGGGCAAGTCATGCCTGACCAACCTGATTGCCTTCTCTCATTAGATGACTGGCTCTGTAGAAGCAGGGAAAGCAGTGCACATGATAGACCTTGACTTTAGCAAGGCTTTTAATATGGTCTCCCACTGCATTCTTGCAAGCAACCTAAGGAAGTATGGGTTGGATAAATGGACTGTAAGATTGTTAGAAACCTGGCTGGACTGTTGGGCTCAATGGGTCAATGCCTAGTTGACAGGCAGTATCAAGTTGAGTGCCCCAGCAGTCAGTCCTGGAGCTGGTTTTGTTCAATATCTTCATTAATGATCTGGAAGATGAGATGGATTGCACCCTCAGGAAGTTTGTAGATTATACCAAGATAGGGGGAATTATTATATAAACTGGAGAGCAGGGATAGGATTCAGAGTGATCTAGAGAAATTGAAGGATTAGGCCAAAAGAAATCTCATGAGGTTGAATAAAGACAAGTGCAGAGTCCTGCACTTAGGACAGAAAAATCTCATGTACTTCTACAGTCTTGCAATCAACTGGCTAAGCAGCAACTCTGCAGAAAAGGACCTGGGGTTACAGTGGCCAATAAACTGAATATAATTCAGCAATGTGCCCTTGTTGCCAAGAAGGCTAACAGCGTATTGGACTGCATTTAATAGGAGCATTGCTACCAGATCGAGGGAAGTGATTCTTCCCCTCTATTAGGCATTGGTGAAGCCACATCTGAAGTACTGTGTCCAGTTTTGGGCCTCCCACTACAGAAAAGATGTGGACACATTTGAGAGAGTCCAGTGGAAGGCAATGAAAATAGTTAGGGGGTTGAGGCAGGTGACTTATGAGGAGAGTCTGAGAGAACTGGATTTACTTACTCTGCAGAAGAGAAGACTAAGGGGGGATTTGATAGCAGCTTTTCACTACCTGAAAGGTGGTTCCAAAGTGTATGGAGCTAGACCAGTGGTACCCAACCTTTTTTTTTCCACGCCTCACTGCTGGGAGTGGAGTGCGGCGGCAGCCTGGGGCCGAGGGAGCTCCTGGCACATGGCATGTGCCATGCCGCTGGCATTGCTTATGTGACCCTCATTTGGGTTGCGACCCACTGAGCTAGACTATTCTCACTGGTGGCAGAGGACAGAACAAGGAGCAATGTTCTCAAGTTGCAGCAAGGGCAGTTTAGGTTAGATATTAGGAAAAACTCTCTCACTAGAAGGGTGGTAAAGCACTGGAATAGGTTACCTAGAGAAGTGGTGGAATCTCTATTCTTGGAGGTTTTTAAGGCCCAACTCAACAAAGCCCTGGCTAGAATGATCTAGTTGGGGATAGTCCTGCTTTGGGCAGGGGGTTGGACTACATGACATCCTGACATCCCTTCCAACACCAATTTTCTATGATTCTGTGATCCAGCTCCCTCTTATGATCCAATTGTTCTCCTCCTTATTGAACTTTGGCTTTCATCTCTTAATAAACTTGCTCCCAAAAATGTTTATGCATTAAATAATTTATGATTTCTGATAGTGTAGTACTTAATAATATGTAGAGAGGGAAAAGGAAAAAAATAAGTTCTTATTATATTCAGTTTTATTGTATCCTGTTTTTATAGTTTATGAAAAACAGGAATTTTACACACACACACACACACACACACACACACACACACACACACACACACACTTATACAGAGCAGCTTGAGAAACAAAAATAACCAGACCGAATCTCTGTAACTAAGAGGGTCATAAAATAACTTTGAGCCAGCCAAGTTGCTTGAATATTGAAAAAAATATCTACAAATATAACTTATTAGGTGTTTGCGCTAGCCCCATCACCACTGAAACTGACAGAAGTTCTCCAGAGAAAGATGTTGCTCTGCCTATAAGATGTCTCAGACAACATGACTGATAAAAAAAATATACTTTTTTCCTCAGGCAGCAGTTCTATTCCACCTAGGAAGAAATATGAATCTTGTACATTGGCTATGGACAGTCTAACTCTAACATGTCTCCAGAACACGTAGGGAGTTGCAGACAAAATTCTGTACGCAGGAATGTGTCTGAACTCAGGGTTTCATGTTGTGTACCTACATTATCCAAAAAACACTATTTCAGCCTGAGGATAGAGGAGTCCCCACCCTTTTTTTTTTGGTTCATAAATTACTGGTTTGGCAGTTATCCAGGAAGTGAGAGACTTGAGTTATAAACCCTCCTCAGCCAAAGGGGGCTTGAACCCGTATCTCCTAATTCCCAGAAAAGGCCATAGACTGTGTAGAGGCAAGCTCATTTTCTATCCTTCCTACCTCCCTAGTAGGAAAGGAATGTAAGAATCACTGAGCCAGAAGGAGAGCATGCAAAAAGAGGCACCACTCTGGAAAGGATGAAGTGAATCTTTGATTCTGGTCCCTGTTTCCAAACCATTCATGTATTTTGCATTAAATGGTCATTGCATAAATTACAGAAACAGCATTGAAAACACAGGTCTGCTGCTTCCTGAGTATGTATCCTATCTTCTAGCCAGGGGCATCAAATATACAACTTATGGAGGCTCACAAGGCTCTGGAGGGGTTAGGGTGAGAACAGGTGGGCCCACTGCCTTATTCTAGCATACAGAGTCCAATTGGGGATGCATCTTGGCAGAGAAAGGTTGAATGATGGGTGCAGTAATCCTCACAGCTCAGGAACAAGCAACAGTTAATGCCGCCACTGCTTGCCCCTTTGCTGGAGCTGGGTCCAGATCTAGTCCAGGGGGTGCCAAGGGAACTGGACATGCCTGCTCTAAGCTATTGTGCAAAGACAATATCGTTTTATCACTTTTTTGTGGCTTAGATATTTTAAAGGTAAGAGGAACACTTTATAAAATTAGACAGAGTTTTTTTCTTGGCACTTAAGCGTGGCAGAACAGAATTGCAGATGGTTACTAAGAAGCCTAAATTGCATTGGACTGTACTAGGGAACCCTACATGCTCCTCCTACTTTCTCTTATATTCCTTGTACCGGGTGGTGATCCAATGCTGCAAAACAGGATTGGCCTGTGAATAACTGGTCTTTAACTACTTGATGTGCTGTTGTTCTCTAACCTCAGTTTGGGAAGAAATATATAACTGCATGAAAGGGCAGGTTTCTTTTGACTCTTCACTTCTTAGCCTCCTTAGCCTGGTGAGGTGGTGGTGGGAGGGAGTTATGCTGTGAAGGAAGGTAGCTGTACTTCATGTGGAACTAGGTTGGGATCATCACTTATGCAGTGTAGGTCACTAAGTATCCACTGAATGGGGGTAGAAGGCACAGCACTAAGTTATTTGAATGTATTCACCAATACTGGGTTCTCAAGGTCATCCTTGCATAAAATTATCTTCAAGTAATTCTTAGTGGCTACTTGCTAATGTACTGTGTATGGATTTCTTTTTCCACCAAAGAAAGCTTTTGAGAGAACTTTTTAGCAACAAAGTAGGAAATTATCTAGGAAATATTAATAAGCCTATCTAAAGCCCGATGCTTGAAAGTAAAGCTTTAAGTGTCTGATCCTTAGCTGCATTGCAGTCAGCTTGAACCACTCAAGAAGATATTGTGAATATGAGAGAGAGAAAAATAAAAAAGGCTCATTGAGGATGGTTCTTCAAAACAAATGGCCTTACTGACTGGAGATGAAATGTTTTATTCTAAACTTTGGAAAATGGAAGATCATACTTTTTCATATTTGGGGTACATGATAGTATGAGAAGGTGACATTCACTCTCGGGGTACAATTGTGTTGCAAAACTCCACAGTTTACTTCAGCTTCACAAAAAAGGAGGGCCATTGACAAAGTTGTTTAGGATGGCAGGGTCTCCTGTTCGGGTGGTGGGGAAGGCTGGGATAGGGAACTGCAGTATTCTTAGCAACACACAGTCTGCGTTCCTAGGCATTTTTGCAAAGTTGGAAGGTTGATTGCAGCTCCTTTATCAGCATATAGACTGTATTAGCTGAAACAGAGGGGCTGTGCTGCTGCTGTGCCTCATGCTCTTAATATGGAAGGGTGGGGTAATGTTCCCTACAATAGTGCCCTGTATTTAGCCTTCCGCTTGGAGCTGGTAAGGGTGAATTTCACCTTGAAAGCTTAAAGGTTACTGTCTGGTGTCTGTGATTACATTTGCAATTCAAGTTAGTCAATTTTCTGCTTTTTAACTTTTATCCAAGTGAATTTAGTGCTTGTGAAAGTTGCTCGATTGTTATTCCTAGAGACTGAAATCTTTCATTTATCTGTATAACATATACAGCCTAGGCAATGTAAATTCATCTTCCTTCTCTTCAACACTACCTCCACCAATGTACCTGATGCACCAGTACATCACTGGGGGTAAGAAGAAGAATGTTCAGCCTTCATATAACTTTACCAGTACCATAGGTGGAGGGGAAAAATATTATTTGAGGGGTTGAGTACAGAGACACACGCAGAGGCAGGCATATGGCGTTGCACAGCTCTCGAGGCGGCAGCAGCAGAAGGGCACAGAGCCCAGCATGCACCTGCAGCCCGCTTCTGCCCCATGCACAAATCCAGAGGGAACGTTCACCCTGGGTCTCCTCTGGGTCGTGCAAAGTGGCCTCCTCTGGGCCTCCCCCCACCCCCCACCCAGCTCTGGCTGAGCTGTCCAGGCTCTGACCATCCCACTAGTGCCCTGGGGCCCTGTTCACCCCAGCCTGTGCTCCTGCCCTATGCCTTCCCTCACTGTGGGGGCCTTGAACTGCTCCCCACCCAAGCCCTTTCCCCTTCACAGACTCACCTGCCATGTTGAGCAATTCTCCACATCTGCAGGGTTATGATCCTGGCTGTGTGCAGTTTGCACTCCTGAGTCTGTGTGCATCCTTCTCCCCCTGCTGCAGCCACCCAGAGCTCACTCCTAGGCTGCCCTGTGGCCCTCTGCACTGCCACCACTGCCCTGCAGTTGCGGGGGATAAGCCCCATTACCTTAGCCTTCTGCCATCTATGCCAGTAACAATCAAATAGTTTTGGACAGACTTAACTAGGGAAAGGTCTGGGGGTCTTTTCCTCATGGTCAAGTTTTATATTGGTTTCTATTGCTTCATATCAAACTTGTTTGGAAGTAAGTGGACAGGTGTATAAAATGTTACATCAAATTCTAACAAATTGAAAGTTAAGAATCAGAATCCAAAGGAGGTACTTCCATTAGGGTCCCACAGGCATGGCCCACTGCTATTCAATATCATTATAAATGAACAGAAAGAAAATATAAATTCAATACTAGTAAAATTTGTATCTGACACAAAATATTAGTGAAGCAGTAAATCACTTATTTGGGATGATGAATAGCGTCACAAAAGTTGTCAGTACTTCAGCCTCCTAAGAAAGGAGGCCATTGCCAAATAACTATTTAGGGTGGCAAAGTCTCCTGTTTAGGTAAGTTGGTGGAACAGGTTCACTTTGTTAAGATAAATCTGTTTGAAGAACATGAGTTTTAGAACAACCAATTAGAAACTTATGCATCTGAAAAAAGAATGTAGATCACACTTGCATAATGGGGGAATGTATTCTCAAAAACTGGATATTTTCAATGGTGAGGGTCTGTTGAAGCAAGTAGTTCCTTTTCATTTTGGGAACAAATAACCATGGATGGATTCTCCATCATTCAAATCTGTAAATCAAATTCACATGTCTTACAGGTGAGAGGTTGTGCCAGATGATCATAATGATCTCCAAACTATGAGATTTGGACCAGCAGGCAAACCTTTATTTTACATTTTTCATTTGATCTAGGAAGGACAGCACTTTTACTGAGTTAATAATAAGCGGAAAGGGCCCACTTCATCCTCTTATTGGGTTTTCATGTGCACCTTCTGGCAAATCCTGCAGCAGATTCTTTTGCAGCTGCATATACACCAATTTTCCAATAATGATGTGGAGGTAAGAAAAGATACCAGCCCATACAAACCAAAAAACCCAGGAAAGGAATGTAAAATTATTTAATAATTACATACTGGGAGTTCTATTTTTTTTTTCCATTGCTTGTTTGTTTTGTTTAGCTTTGGTTTTTTGTTGTTTTTTTTAACTTCTGCCCAGTTGTGTACAAGAAACATTTTCCCACTCTTTTCACATTATTGGAAGAGTTTTCTGACTCAATTAACTGCATCAAATCTTATGAATTTAAAAATAGAATAGATATATATTAGATGCATGCTGAGTTGATTGGTATGTGAAATATCTAACTGCCAGTCAATCTAACACCTAGAAATGGACTATTTGCTACCATATTAATTAAAATCAATTGGAAAGAATGTTCATTAGGTCTTATAAGGACATTCAAAGTAAGATCAAATTTGCCATGGGTTGTTAAGGTAAAGGATGTGAGGTAGCCTAGGGAGAAAAATGGCCTGCCTGAAGTTATTTAAACTTGAATATACAGGCAGACATGAAAAAAGTTGATCATCAGGCAATCTTTTCCAAACTCAGTTGCATACCAAATTATTCAGTGTTCACACAGCTCAAATAATGGCCTGTGAAATTATACCTGAAAGCTCCTGATCAGTCCTGTATTGATATGTCCATACTTAATAATGTGCTATAAAACATGTCCTTGCCTGTTATGCTGCCTGTCAGGATTGTCACTGCATTTATGTATGTATGCATGTATGTTTGTATGTATGCATGCATGCATGCATGCGTATGTATGCATGCGTATGTATGTATAAGCATATATTTTATTTATAATCAGAGACAATAAGGTATGTTAAATGATTTATCCATTGAAATAAGCTGCAGGATGACAATGGACAGGTTGGTAAAAAGAATACTCAAGTTCTTAAGTATAGAAACTTGTATTATCTCTATTTGACTATGTTGAAGACTCAAAGCAAGATTTTAAGTGCTTCCAGAAATGAGGCAGCTATTAACTGTCAATCCTCTGGATCATGGTATACATGTAAGAGGTCTAGTCAGATGCCTGATGAATCTGTTTGTGGCTGACAAGCCCAATTGAGAGCAACACAGTGTGTTATAAAGTTCCACAGATCTACATATTGTTTGAAGTGGAGTCCAAGTTAACAGCATGCTGCTTGCTTCTTTCTTGCTTTACTTCCATCCTCTAGATCAAAGCTAACTATACCCAGTGCCAGATGTTCCCTCCAGATTGGATGAGATGTTACATGCTCCTCCCAGCTTTCTACATTTGTAATGAATGACTTCATATCATTTTTGCACACATCATGGTACTGCCATAGAGTGTAACCCCTCTTTCTAGAGCCAGCTCTAAAAAATATTCTTGGGGATCTAGTCTCCTTCCATACTCCTGACATGGCCAATCCATCACTTATCTCCTCTTCTTAATAGTTGTTTTTAAGCATTTTAGTTCTCCACGCTCCAACACCTTTGTGTTTGGTATTCTTTCTTCCTGCTTTATGTTCAGGATCTTATGCAGATATCTCATGTGAAAGCTGTCCAGTCTTTTGATGTGCCTAACATATGTAGTCCATACTTCTAAAACATAGAGCAAAGAAAAGTCTTGTAGATTTGCATCTTCACTTTAGCAGATTTGCTGTTATTCCATGCATTTCTCTGTAATTGCCCCAAATTCTTAGTTGATTTTCTGGTTCTGTTAGTTAAGTCTGACAGTTAAAATACCTGCTGATCATAATAAATCTAAGTAGCAAAAACTGTCAACAACACCAAGAGATTTATCATGCAGAGTGATGTCAGGTATTGGTTCGTCCACCCTTTGATACATGATCATAATCTTCTTGAGACTAATTGTCATCTCAAAGCTTTCATGTGACTCAGAAAATCTGCCCAAGAGATCTTGGAGGGGAGATTCACTGTGGGCAACCTAGGCCACATCATCTACAAACAGGAAGTCTCTCAGTACCACTTCTTTTACCTTGGTTTTCACTTTAAACCTTGTAATGTTGAACAAGCTCTGGCTCAAAGATAGTTTGGCTTGAAGATAAATGCCACCATTGCTGTCATTGAGTATACAAAGAAACAGGAATGAAAAGTAAATATAAAAAATCAGAGGGTATAAGACACGCCCCTGTTTTACCCATTGTTGATGTCAAAGGCATTTGATTCTTTGTTTTCATACACTATGTTTCCCTTCATACCTTGATGTAATAAGCAAATGATTGTCAGCAGTTTGGGGAAACAACTCAGTTTCTACAGTCCAGTAAAAAGGCCCTGTCTGTTGACTATCAAACGTCTTTGTCAGATCGATAAAGGCTATGTACAGTGGCATCCATTTTTTTCTACACTTCTCTTGCAGTTTGCTTGACCAAGAATATCATATTAATGGGGAAGTATCCTGAGTGAAAACAGCATTGACTTTCAGGATAGATTCTTTCACCTAGAGATTGCAACATAGAGAGCATGATGTGAGTGACAATTGTATTGATAATGTTCAACAGAAAGATACCTCTATAGTTAGCACAGTTGCTTCTATTCCCTTTGTTTTTGAATAATATCACAAACTAAGCATCTTTGAAATCTTGTGGTACCACTTCCTCTTTCCAACAGAGCAGTATAACATCATGAAGCTTTCAAAGCAATTTGTCATTGGCACACTTGTAGATTTCAGCAGGCAAAAGTTGTTGCCAGATAACTTGTTCCTAGGAATTGATTTAATGGCTTTCTGAAAATCTTCAAATGTAGGCTCATTGTCCAAATCCATCATAACTTTGAACTTTGGTAATCCTTTGAGCTCTTCATTTTTTATTTCAGTCTCACTGGAGTATAGAATTCCACAGTGTTGAATCCAATGCTCAAGTTGTTTTTGTTTATCAGTAATGGCATTTCCATTTAAGTCTTTCAGTGGAGCTGTTTTCTTCTTGACTGGACAAATTGCTTATTTGATGCCTTCATACATTCCATGGATCTCACCTGTATCAGAAGGCACAGGGAGTTGGAGGACCATTGCTTGAAGAAGTGAGCTGGGAGAAGCACGATCAAAGGCTCAACCAGTCAGAAGCTGTCACCCATAAGCAGGTGCTGGGAAGGGGAGAGGGAAGATCCAGCAAGTTCAGCCCTTTCTAAGGGCAGGACTACCCTCCAGAGCCCCAAGAGACTGTGTTTGGTTTCTTTTTCCTTTTTTTTTTTCTTTTCTTGTTTGCCATTTATGTCTTTCTTCAGCTGAGGGTGTTTCTTTGGTTGGACTTGAACCCATTTTCCATCTGCCACTAGGAGGGCTTGGACAGAGTACTTGGACT
Organism: Alligator sinensis; assembly: GCF_000455745.1. Classification (NCBI taxonomy): domain Eukaryota; kingdom Metazoa; phylum Chordata; order Crocodylia; family Alligatoridae; genus Alligator; species Alligator sinensis. Next base: position 2,095,283 of record NW_005841840.1, on the reverse strand, counting down.
ACAGAGTACTTGGACTTAAGGGAGCAGTGTTCCCCACAGATGACTAGTGTTAGGGCTAATTAGAGAGCTATGGGCTCAGCCCCTTTAACCTGGGGATGGGATGAAGACAGCTTGGCCCTGGGAAGGGGTCGCCCTAGTGACTTGCTCTGAAATTGACAACCAGAGTTTGGTGAGGTTGGGGTGTACAGGAGGAGGAGCCCCACAAAGCAGTTCCACTGGGTAGGCTGAGGTGATTCTTCCCCAGAGAACCAACTCTCTAAATCAAGATAAGAAACATCAAAGTTGTAGTGGGTGAGAAAACAACATCAGGGAAGGACTGAAGGAGGTACTTGTAACACCTCATTAGCCCACTAGCATTTGGGGAAGACATCAATGCACCGAGGACCTATGCCGGTGTGGGCAAAGTCCGACCTGTGGGCCAGATCCAGCTGGCAGTGTACTCCATTTCCCAGCAGCCCCTGCTTGTGTGTCTAGGTCCAGTTTCCATTTTGACCCCAGCAGCAGATACGCTGTGATAGTGTGGGTCTGGGGTTTCCCTGGGACCAACCCCAGCAGCGCTGGCAAGCAGCAGCACCACCAGACTTCCTAGTGGGGGGACTGAGGGCGGGCTGTGCTGTGACTGGGAGCAGGGCAGGTTCAGCTGTTGTCACCTGTGGAGGGCAGGTAGCAGTAGTGGCACCACTGGAAAGGGGTGGCTATGGGCGGCTATGGGTATTTTGGGGGGTCTATAGACCTCTCAAGCCTCCCACTAGCACTGCCTCCACTGGCAGGGCACACAGCAGGGCAGGGAGATGCTCCTGAGCTCATCTGGGATCTTGTGGTGGTGGCAGTGTGGTTCAGAGCCAGGGCAGAGCCATGATCTGCAGCCGGACCATGCTGTCACTTTTGCAAGGAGCCAGGACATTATCAACATCCCTCCTGAAATGTGGCGGCCAGAACTGGATGCAGTACTCCAACTGCGGCCTGACCAGTGCCGCATAGAGGGGGAGGATCACCTCCTTGGACCCGCTCATGATGCATCTATGGATGCATGACAAGGTGCAGTTAGCCTTCCTGACCGCGTTCCCACATTGGTGGCCCATGTTCATCTTGGAATCAATAACAGCTCCAAGATCCTTTTCTACCTCTGTGTTGACAAGAAGGGAGTTTCCCAGCCTGTAGATATGCTGCTGGTTCTTCCTCCCCAGGTGCAATACTTCACACTTATCCATTTAGAACCCCATCCTTTTCTCACCGGCCCACCTCTTAACCTGTCCAGATTTAGTTGTAGCCTGTCCCTCTCTTCTAGCATGCTCAGTTCTCCCCACATCTTATTGTCATCTGTGAACTGGAAAAAGTGCTTTTCACCCCCTCATCCAAGTCACCAATGAAGATATTGAACAGTGTGGGCCCGAGGACCGAGCCCTGGGGAACTCAACTGCCCACGTCTCTCCAAGTCGAAAACAACCCATCCTCCACCACTTTCTAGGTGCAGCCCTCCAGCCAATTAGCAATCCATCTGACTGTGTAGGTGTCAACACCACAGTCGCCTAATTTTTTAATGAGGATGGGGTGAGAGACAGTGTCGAAGGCCTTCCTAATGTCCAGAAAGACTACGTCCACTGCTACACCTGTGTTCAAGGTTTTTGTGACCTGGTTATAGAAGGCCACCAGGTTGGTCTGACAGGATCTGCCTCTAATAAATCCATGTTGATTGCCCCTAAGCATAATCCCCCTACTGGTCCCTTGCATCATCATTTATTAGTGTCATTTTCCATAAATCAGAGTCTAAAATAGAGCCCAGGGGTCAGAGTCCAAACATTCCAGCATAGATTCATAGATGTTAGGGTCGGAAGGGACCTCAATAGATCATCGAGTCCGACCCCCTGCATAGGCAGGAAAGAATGCTGGGTCTAGATGATCCCAGCTAGATGCCTATCTAACCTCCTCTTGAAGACCCCCAGGGAGGGGAGAGCACCACCTCCCTTCAGAGCCCATTCCAGACCTTGGCCGCTCTAACTGTGAAGAAGTTCTTCCTAATGTCTAGTCTAAATCTGCATTCTGCTAGCTTGTGGCCATTATTTCTTGTAACCCCCGGGGGCACCTTGGTGAATAAAACCTCACCAATTCCCTTCTGTGCCCCCATGATGAACGTATAGGCAGCCACAAGGTCGCCTCTCAACCTTCTCTTGCGGAGGCTGAAGAGGTCCAGGTGCCCCAGTCTCTCCTCATAGGGCTTGGCCTGCAAGCCCTTAACCATATGAGTGGCCCTTCTCTGGACCCTCTCCAGGTTATCCACATCCCTCTTGAAGTGTG
>NW_005841840.1:2082378-2092115 GCF_000455745.1 Alligator sinensis | reverse complement strand
GCATCCAGTTCCTCCAAGTGACTCTGCACCATCTCGGGGTTTACGCATGTTAGTCTGGTGCCCTGCTGCTGCCTCTCTACAATCCCAGTGAGAGACTCATCTCGAACCTCACTTAGGAACACTGAGGCAAAGAACTCATTGAGGAGTTCAGCCTTGTCCCCCCTGTCTGTCACCAATTGCTTCTGCCCATTTGGTAGGGGTCCTATTCCACCCTGGGCCTTCCTTTTACTCCCTATATAGCTGAAAAACAATTTCTTGTTGTCCTTAACTTGGGATGCCATCCTCAGCTCCATGGTAGCTTTGGCCCATCTAACTGCCTCCCTACAAGCGCGAGCAGAGGAGGTATACTCCTCTTTGGTAATCTCTCCCTGTTTCCATTTTTTATATGCTCCTGTTTTAGCCTGTAGGCTGCTCTGGATTTCTCTGGTCAGCCAGGGAAGCTTTCTGGCCCCTTTCCCTCTTTTTCCTCTCAGCAGGATCGTCTCCCTCCTTGCTCGAAGGATCATTTCCTTAAGGCACAGCCACCCTTCCTGGGCTCCCATCTCTTCAAAACTCCTACTCTGCAGTGCGTCCTTGACTAATCACCTGAGTTCATTAAAATCAGCTTTCCTAAAGTCTAGCACTTTCACCCTACTAGTTACCTTACCCACTCGACATCTTATGATGAATTCTATTATTTGGTGATCACTGTCCCCCAGGTGACCCCTACCATGTCATCCCCCGTTGCCAATACCAGGTCCAGTAAGGCATTTCCCCCTAGTGGGACCATGTACCTCCTGTGTCAGGTGGAGGTCCTGTACACAGGATAGGAACCTGCGTGAATGTTGGGACTTTGCTGTCTGCGTCTCCCAGCAGATGTCTGGGTAGTTTAGGTCCCCCATTACTACCACCTCCTTAGTTTTTATGGTCTCCGAGAGCTGCCTCAGGAGCCCCAAATCTAGCTCTTCCCCTTGGTGTGGGGGTTTGTAGCAGACGCCTACCACCAAATCCCTTTCTCCTTGACCCCCATGTAACCTAACCCACAATCCTTCTACTTTCTCCTCCTTCGATTCTGTCTTGATAAGGGTCAAGCATGTAAGTTGCTTTATCTTTTTGGCCAATATAGATCACATCAAGACCTTCAGCATGTAGCTTGTGCCAGAGAACAGAAGATTAAAGCTGCTGCTGACTGCATAATGCCTCAGCAAGGGTGCATTTCTGTCAGGATGATGTATCTTAGCCTTTTTCCAACTAAAGAATGCCCACAAGGTAGTGGGAGCTAGGGTTTCTAAATGCTCTTAATTTGCCTTATTCTGGAGGTTGCCACACTGTGTTATTTTCTAGCGACACTACTATGAGTAGCTCCACCACATTGCAACTAAATTCTCTCGTTGGTTGCAATTTATGGTTATGCCCAGGACCAGGCAGCCATTATAGTACGTGCATATGTAGCTGTTGGGAATGTGCCAATAAATGTTTTTTCTCTGCGTGTGCAGGGCTGTGTATTGCATCTGGTATAGTTATAGTATTTTTTCAATGTGACATTTTCTAACAGGGTCCTTAACAAGTGTCAATATGCTCATAACATTTATTGGTTTCTAATTCAAGATATATTTCCACATAATACTATTTTTATGATTTTGTCTATTTCTCTGGTTTTATGTACTTACTCCAGTACCTCAGAAGCCATCATCAGTAATCCCTTGATGATATTTACCACAAGAGTCCAATCCTTGAACCATGGATCTGTCTGCAAAAGTTTCAGGTCTTTCTTCAGGGGACAGCAGGCCACAAGCTGGGATTTAGATTCTTTTTCTTCCTCCTCTCTCTCTTCTCTGCTTTGAAGGCAAAACAATTTACCTTCAAGTGGGCTGCCACTTGGTGGAGGTTGCAGCACCACTGGAGCCAGTTACCAGACAGTTCTTCTCAGCTCTTGATGTCAGCATCCATTTTCTTGAGATGTGCCTTCAATTTGTCCTTGTAGCATTTCCTCTGGCAACTTAAGGTTTTGAGCCACAACTAAGCTGGGAGTAAAGCACTTATTTTGGGAACTGAGTGTCAGGCATCTTCACACAAGGTCTGGTCCAGTGAACTTGGTGTTTGAGGTGCTTGAGGATCACCAACTTAATGCTGATATCACTGGCTTCAGCAAGGATGCTGCATTTGTGTGGTGATTTCTCCATTTGATGTGGAGGATTTTTTGGAGGCATTATTGATGATACCTCCCCAGGCTCTTGAGATGACAATGGTAGGTCACCCACATTTCATATCCATAGATGACAGTAGGGATGAATACTGCATTGTAGACTTGTATCTTCGTTTCTTTCCAGAGATGTTGATAAATAAAAACACACCAAAGTAATTCCCTGAAGGAGGTGCTTGTGAACAAGATCCTGTGCTAGATCTCCTCATCAGTTTTCAGTCTCTGAGAGAGATGGATACTGAGGTAAGAGAAGTACTCTGTTACCTATCTTTCCCTTGATAGTAATGTGGAGGGGGAGAGGGGTCACATTCAGGGCCAGGAACAGGCTGATAGAGTGCTTTAGTCTTCTCAATGTTGAAAGAGAGGTCTGAAGAGCTTCAAAGAGATCTAGTTCAGCCTGGGGGTGTTTCTCAGTGTGAATGAGAATGGCAGTTGCCAGCAGATGGAAGGTCAAGGATGGCTGATGGTAAAAAAAGAAGAAAAAACAGAATTAGGATTATGATGCATCCTTGCTTGACCTGAGTTTGGTTGCCATAGATCTACCTCTGATCCACTAAAAAACACCAGTCATTGTCATCTGGTTGTGGAAGATCCTCAGGACCTTGATATATTTTTCAGGGCATTCAAATCTGGATAGTCCTTTCTGCAAGGTTTTGGAACTGACAGAATCAAAAGCCTTAGTGAGGTCAGTGAAGACCATAACAGGTCCCGATGTTCTTGAGACTTTTCTTGGACTTAGTGGGAAACAAAGATCACATCAATCAAGCTGTGGGGTGGTATGAAACCACAATGAGATTTCAACAAGCTTCCTCAGTAACAGGTAGAAGACAGTTCAGGAGGCTATAGGCAAAGATTTTTCCCTGATGTAAAAAGTAGGTGATACCTCAATAGTTCCCTCACACAAAAGTACCTCCTTTCTTAAAGTCATAATGCTGGCATTCTTCAGGCTTCCAGGGATCTCTTTGTTGTTCCAAATCTGTAGAATAAATTTCTGGTGTTTTAGTACCAGTTTCTCACTACCAATACATCAAGCCGGGTATGCTATGCAGTAGCCTTCTTAGTCTTGGTTTCCTTGATGACACCAAGACTAATTTGATGAGAGTGATGCTGAGAAGCAGTCCCTCATAAGTCAGGAGAAGAAGGGCTTATTCTACTTGGCAAGATGACACCTCATCTCAAAAGCAGGAGACATATAAGATCCTCAAAACCAAAGCTCAAAGGAGGATACAGGAAATCAAAAGCCAGTAGTGGCAGGATAGAGCCAAGGAGATTCAGCTCTATAATAACAAGCATGATGTGCAAAGCTTTATCCAGGCAACAAAAACATTCCATGGTCCAAAGTCCCACGATTTTACTTTCCTGCAAGCACAGGATGGCTTGATGCACCTCAAAAACAATGAATCTACCCAAGCTAGATGGAAAGAGCACTTTGAGGCACACCTGAACCATAAGTCCACCTGAACTGTGATGGATGCTACCATGAAGTCCATCCCCCAGCACCCCAAAAGGTGATCCCTTGCCAATCCTCCTATCCTAGAAGAAGTCTGGTGTGCACTCCAGAACCCAAGGAATCTTAGGTCTTCTTCATCTCTGTCAAAATAAATCATGAATTTTGGAATGCATGTATAGTTCAAAAGTTGTAGATAATTTGAAGAAGATAGATGATAGCAGAATGCAACTGATTTTTTTAAAATCTTATAAAGTTAATAGAAAATAACAAATAAAGTGAGAACAGTATCCATTTCCTGTAAAGCTCTTGTACCTGGGGAGAGTATTATGATATGGCTTTTGTCTTGTTTCATATTTTGCATAGTTTTTCTTAAATTCTTCAGTAGAGCTTTCAAAACTCTTTTAGCAAAAATGTTAATCTTCCTGTCCACATTTGATTTACAAAGACTAGCTTTCTAAAGCTCCTTTGTGTTTTTATGAGCACCCAATTGAACAAGCATCTATACTCTGTCAAGATTTGTTGTCAACTAAATGCTTTTGAGTTTCAGATTTCTTCCTTGTAGTCTTCATTTTCTATATATTGTAGTTTATTTACCACCGATTTTTAGCATCATACTTATTTCCTTTGAGTAATTTTCTTCTTTTTCACATGAGAATTTCTCTCTGTTGTTAACACTGGTCCCTTACTCTCCTTTGTGAATACTGAAATAATTCGTTTATTTATGTTATTATCATGAATGCTGCTACTGTCGGTTATTTTTACCGTCTCTCCAAACTGAGCTGTCACTAATCTCTGGTTTCTTATATACTTCAGGGGGGAAAATCTTAATTATCTTGATCTCTCTTGCAGTTTATTTTCATTTTCTATTTGGTTTTGTTATCTTCACTTATTTCTGTTCTGTTATCTTTCCAGCCCTCACTTCTGGTTCTACCTGTTTCATAATATACCTTATACATGCTGTTATCTTATCCTTGATTACATTATGCAGGTCTTTTTTATCTGTGCTGGGATTCTGTTCCTCCTAGCATATATTATTAGGTGGCATGAAGAAACACTAAATATACTGTACATTGACATACAATATACATACTCCCTCTCCTAATGTTTTTCAAAAACACATCACATTTTCAGTACATAACCAGTGCATTTTGATTTCTGAAAATCTTTTAATTTTTCTCTTCATTTCATATCTAACAAAATAATAGTTCCTTTTGTTTAGGGTCTGCCCCTCTTGCAGGTGCACATTGTTAGTACTGTTTTTCATGTTGATGCAAATTAACTTAGTAATTAATTTTTTTTGTATTTTCCCAATTAGGAAATTACATCTTCTCTTAATTCAGGAAACATGCAATTTATAATATACCTTCATTGTATCAATTTGTACTTGGCAATTTGAAAATTAACTAATGCTATTACAGTGACTTTTCCTTTCATAAATCTGAATGGTCAGGCTCTGCAGTGCATTACTTTTATCAATTTACTCTGGCCCTTTTGTTGTGTATTAGGCCTACAACAGCTTTTAGGAAAGATTTTTCCTTCACAGTATTATCAGCTAGGTACTATTCTCACTTGGACTATTTTTATAGTAGGCTAACTTCGTTGACTTGAAAAAATATACTTTTTTCCTCCTTGTTTGACCAATTAAGCTGTTTCTTGCCTCCACCACTCACCAGCCAGATACATGCTACCAGGATCAGCCTCTGCACAAAAGAGGGAATTAGCAGTGAAACAGCACTGGGAAACAGGGACTGAGGCTGTCTTTGTAGAAAATGACCTAGTTATAAGCTAGTTAGAAACAGGATTGTCTTTGAACCCCCTCTTTGCGCACTCAGTGCTAAGTAACAGCCTGGCCTTTTGCCCTTTTTTTTTTGTAAACCACATTTACATACTCTAGTTTTGGTTCATCTGTCTCCTCTTATTCATGTCTCCCATATATATGTAACCCACTCAAAACATGATTCTAGTAAAAAAGCAGTGGGACATTGAGAAACAGGAAAAGAGACCAGAGACAACCTTTGAAGGTCTGAAAAGGTTATGACCTAAGTTATGGACTCTTGAAAAGTACAGAAGAATTTCTCTAAGAAAACAAAACAAAACAAGATTTTTACTATATTTTTACGAGAGAGCTTTGAAAATTGAAATGAATACAAATAGATCACTAGGGATTTAATCCAATAAAAATTAAGTTCTCGGCCACAGAAGGTAGAATAGAATTCAGAAATCTGTGTTAGGTGTGTAGACTCTATAATGCTAAGGAAGAGTTAGTTTGAATAGGATCCAAATCAGCCAGCATTTGATCAGGAAGCTACCTATTTCAGATGCATTCAGGGAGGAGCCTGTATTCATTTGGGATCCACAGTGTAGAATATTCTTCTGAAGGGTAGATGATTATAGCCATATTTTCAAAGGAGTGAGCGGAGCTCACACAAAAGTGGTGGTGGTACCCATCTTTTATGTAATACCTAACAGCTGGAGAACCAATCAAGTAGTAATCCTGAACTGAATTCCCATATTAGTTTTAAGGGATTCAACTCATCATCTTCTGTGTCTAGGAAGAATGCCCTATCAATTAGGAGAAGACACTTGGGAACCCAAGCAAATTGCACACTGAAATTTTTCTCCCAATTTTCTCCTGAAAGTCATGAATTATTTATTGTTCTTTCACAGATAATCGGGGGGGGGGGGAGGTCTATTTGTTTTCAGATTTTTGAAAGACTCTCAAATCATATCCTACTCACTGAGAATAGTCTTATCCAGGTTCAACAAGGTCTTTGATTTTGGCCAAGTTAGTATCTCTGGGCTAAATGCCAATACTATGGGATCAAGTACCAGATGAAGAGTCAGCCTGATCCATGACCACAAGGAGAAGCAGCATCCAGTGGAATGAAATAGCATTAATCTTAGTTATGACAAGCTTCAGTCATTCCATTTATAGCCTTGGTTAAGTCGCACACACTTAGATTTTCATAATCAAGTGTCTAAAGTTAGGGTCCCAAATCTGAATAGTATAGCTGTAAGCTTAACACATCCTGCTTGTACGGGTGAATGAACTATCAGAAATATGATTATGCATTGCAGAAGCAATCTAGCATTTAATTGCTTATCAGAAGCACATTTCCACACCCTTGGGAATTCATTTAGTACAACTATACATGTGATCAGGAATGTTTTGAGTATTTCTGGAGCTGAGAACCTAAAAATAGCAACAAGACACTGGAAGAAATATATTTTCCTTTTTACTTAAGACGTTTGTAGCTATACCCTTGATGGTGCCTGGATTTGTCTGAAAACTTGCAAGGACATTTTCATATCTCTAGAGAATATACTTCTTCAGCTTTATATATCCAAAGCATGCTATTGCTATGCAAAAGAAGAAAGAAAAGCATGAAACATTCACTAGAAGTCAGTATACATTCAGTGGATTCCCAGTCAGATTAACAGGATTTAATACTTTGATCTAATCAAAAAAGTTTAAGGTCTAATATCTCATTAGCATCTGCTGAGTCAGCATCATTAAAGATCAGCCTAATAAGCAAAAACATATCTGATTGTGATAGATGATGTATAAAAGCTCAGAGAAGATACAGTGCAATTTGTTAATCTGTTAATTCTGAACAATAAATTATTCAGTTTTTCTTTAGAATGTATTCCATCATTTACAAATTAGCACTTTTCCACCTATTTTTGAAATCTTTATGGAAGTAAATTAAGCTTCCAATACAACAGTATGGCTTATGAAGTAAGATATATATTTCATGAACAATTGTAATGATAAAATTATGGTTATACAGAGCAGTACTTAAAGGCAGAGTATGCAAGATTATATAATAAATTCTAGCATAAATTCTGCAGTAGTAGAATTTAGTAAAGGGTATTGGTATTTATGTCACTAGTTCAGTACCAGTTCAACATATACAGTGCTTGAATATAGTAAATCCTTGTGAGACATGTGCCTATTTCTTGTGTATCCACCAAGTTGAATGCTGAGGTTCTTGTTATACCTTACTCTTTGAGTCACACAAATTTTGATTGCTATTAGTGTTAACTCATGTTTGGACCAATCACACGTTCAGACCAGTGAAGGCCTGAAGATCTTAAAGGTAAGAATCCTGCCCCCACCCCACCCCCTTCCCCTGAGGGCTCCACCATGCCCCTCAGGTTTCCTACAACCTTACTTCTCCTGCTTACTTGTGGCTACCTGCAATGTCTGTCTCAGGGCAGTAGGCAGGGAAAGGTTAACCTTCTTGCTTGAACCCTGCCATCACTTCTGCCAGCCTACTATTTTTCTTCAGGTTGAGCCCCTACAGAGGGCAGCAGCAGTAGCCAGACAGGCAGATTAACCCTTCCCTGTATGCTTCCTGGGACAGACAGTGCGGGCAGCCAGAAGATAGCAGGCAGGGCAGAGGGGCAGTGAACAGTGTTCTGGGGTGCTGGTGGGGAGGGGAGAGCAATGGGCCTGATGTGGGCTAGCAGGTCGGGGTGGATGGGTGGGAAGGTGGGATGTTCACACTAAGCCTGTAGTAGTCTGTAGCAGTGCACTTACTGTATGAATACAATTAGACCAGTGGTTTTCAACCTTTTTAAAAACTTAATACACCCCTTGTTAGACTCAAGGCACTCCTTAGAAAATGCCAGCTCTTAGTTTTCATTTGTTTTTTGACTACAGTAAAACAATAGAGCAGTTATTCTACTGCCAAGATCTCAGTAAGAGCATAGAAAGAGTGATTTTTTTTAACACTATAAATTTCCATTTTAAATTTCTGGGATTATCTAGTGAATCATATTCAGGGGTGGATCTGGCAGGGGAGGAGGGAACCTGCACCCCACTTTAATTCCTGCTCCAACCAAACTTTTAAAAAAAGCTGCCTAGCAGTGGCAGCAGCATTTTTAGTCATGCAATGCTGTATCAATTGACTTCAGAGCTCATTGTTATCTCTATGACATCTGCTAATCTCTTTCTACTCCACAGATGTTAACAACTCTCTCTTCTTTTTAATGGTCTTTATGTTTCACTATTCAAGCTATACTTACTTCTGTAGAGTTGCTGTCTGTTAGCCATTCCTGGTAACTTCTGTCTTCTATTTCACTGCCCTGCAAACTGTTTTTAGCTCTTGTGAACAACTTTAACCAGATGTGGTAATATTAACTCGGGTGTAGAAATGACTGACAGTCAAGTATTGGAGAAATTGTCAAGATGCTCAAGAAAGCTAGATTTTGTTTTTTTTTGCCTGAATATGAACTGTCAATATGTGTTGTGTTACATGTGATGATGAGCCACATCGCCTGCACTCAGCTTTTCAAAACTGTAGTTCCGCCCTGATTATGTTTGCACACATAACTGAGCAAACATTGTATGGCATTCTATGGGATCCTTGAAAGGATCTTAAGGTAACCTAGGGTGGTATATCACCCTGAATGAGCATAACTGAACTAGACAAATTAAGTTGCATTTTGTCTCCTTAATGCTCTTGTAATATTTCTGTTTGAAAACAACTGGCATATTAACACAGAGAAGGTATAAGACATGAATCCTCTGGAGATCTGGGGTCTGTTAAAGGCATTCTGTCATAAGTGTTCCAACAAATATAAACACAAATATTGCCTGACATTCCTATCCAAGAATTGGCCCAACCAAACATTTTTTTTTAATATTAGAATATAACAATTATATTAGAGTTCAAAATAATATAACTGCACAATTTTTATGGTGGCCTCTTGGTATTTCATGCGAGTAGCTATCCCTACTGAAGTTAACACAAGTCTTTAGGGAAACTTGTCTTTAGGAAAACCTTTATTTAATGTTATGTTTTAATTTAGGGCACTTTTGACTCCATAAAGAGGCCAAAACACATCACTCCTTTGCACTTTTTTCTACTTTTAAGTCTGTCTAAACTTGTGTGAAAAAAATGAGCCCAGGTATCCAGTTACATAATTTCTTCACAATTTAAATTAAACTGTTAATTAATAGATGTTGGTGGCCTTTAATGCCTGACATTTACCAAAAGTAAATAACGCAGGAAGAACAAAATAGTACAAACACTAATGAAGTATAGCAGCAGTTTTTCACTTTCATCTAAATGTAAGTAGGGGGTTGGGGAAAGATGA
>NW_005841840.1:2072501-2082368 GCF_000455745.1 Alligator sinensis | reverse complement strand
AAGTCTTATAGAGAAAGAAAGAAGAACAAACATCAGTTTCCTGGGTTTTCAGTGTTCTTTTAATTTAAACATATAAAATTATTCACTTTACATGACTGAGAATAAAATCCAATACAATTATTTGTTTTTACTCTGGCAGCCAGGGATGTTTAGGTTTTAAAGAATGCTGCATGTTGTAACTTGTAGTAGGCATAGGGGTGGGGGTGGTAGGCATCATTTCTTCTATATCTGAATGTAAGTGCAATCCTGTACATAAACATCTTATCCCTCTCTCATTGGGAAATGGCAAGGACCTGCAGCTTTCCCCAGTTACTTCAAGTATGCTTTTGTCACAGACTTAGGGGCTCATTGTTCTAATATACCACCTCCCAAAGTTCTCACAGGTTCTTAGCCTGTATTCAGGACCTCCACCTAGCATAGGAGGTAAGGTGTCCCACCAGGAGCAACACCTTGCTCAACTTGGTGTTGGCCATAGGGGATGACCTGGTGGGGGACCTGCAGATTCAAGACAATTTAGGAGACCACGATCACTAAATGATTAAATTCACTATCCAGTGAAGGGCAAGCATTATACCCAGCAGGGCAAGTTTTTTTAAATTTTAAAAAAGCTGGCTTTAATAGACTCAGGGGATTGGATAGCAGGGTGCTAGGAGCTAAGAACTTAGATGCGTTGAGGGTCCAGGATGGCTGGACATTCCTCAAGCAAACCATTCTTTGGGCTCAGAGTGAGTCAATCCCACGGCAGAGGAAAGGGGACAAGGGGGCCAGGAAGCCCCTTTGGCTAACCAGGGGCATCCAAGATACCTTAAAGACAAAAAAAAAAGGTGTACATGAAGTGGAAGCAGGTGTTAGCCATCAAAGAGGTGTATACTTCTTTGGCCTGCACCTGCAGGGAATTGGTCAGGAAGGCCAAGGCAGCTCTAGAACTCAGGCTAGCATCAGGGATTAAGGACAATAATAAAGTCCTGCTTTAGGTACGTTGGGATCAAAAAGAGGGTGCAGGATAGCATAGGACCCATACAAGATGGGCAAGGGGGCTTAGTGATGAATAGCAGAGACAAGGCAGAGCTCTTCAATAAGTTTTTTGCCTCTGTCTTCTTAAATGGGAGCGAACCCTCAACAAATATCATGGACACCAACCAAGGGAACATCAGCTGACCGGTCAGTGCCGACACGATAAAAGGGCACTTGGAGGGACTGGACATATTCAAATCACTGGGACCAGAGGAACTTCACCCACAGGTAATGAAGGAATTAGCAGGGGTCATAGCTGATCCACTGACAATGATATATGAGCACTCATGGTGCTCGGTTCAGGTTCAAGAGGATTGGAAGAGGGCTAATGTCCCTATCTTTAAGAAGGGAAGGAAGGAGGACCCGGGGAACTATAGACCAGTCATCCTTACCTCTATCTGTGGGAAAAAACTAGAAAAAATTATCAAGGAGCACATCTGTGGGAGCCCGTTGGCTAATGTGATGAGGAGGGGTAACCAACATAGGTTTTTAGCAGGCAGGTCCTGCCTGACTAACCTAGTTTCCTTTTATGACAAGGCCACCAACTGTTTAGTTGCAGGAGTTGAGGTGGATGCTATCTATCTGGACTTCCAGAAGGCCTTTGACACGGTATCCCATACCATCCTTATAAATAAACTGAGGGGATTTGCCTTGGATAATTACATGGTAGATTGGGTAGCAAATTGGCTCAAGGGTCACACTCATAAGGTGGTAGTGGATGGATTGGTGTCAACCTGGAAAGATGTGGGCAGTAGAGTCCCTCGGGCTGAGTTCTGGGGCCAGTGCTGTTCAACATCTTCATCAGTGATCTGGATGAGGGGGTGGGAAGCACCCTGTCCAAATTTGCGGATGACACAAAATTATGGGATGCAGCTAACACCCTGGAGAGGAGGAACCAGATCCAGGACAACCTAGACAGGCTGGGGAAGTGGTCAGAGAGCAACAGGATGCAATTCAATAAGGACAAGTGAAAGGTGCTGCATCTAAGCAGGAAGAACTGCCGTCATACCTACAGGCTGGGGGCAGCCTTCTCAGCTCCACTGAGGAAGAAAAAGATCTTGGAGTCACTGTTGACTCTAGGATGAACATGAGTCACCAATGTGATGAAGCAGTTGGCAAAGCCAATCACACCTTGTCATGCATCCATAGGAACTTCACAAACAGGTCCAGAGAAGTGATTCTCCCCCTCTATGTGGCACTGCTCAAACCGCAGCTGGAGTACTGTGTCCAGTTCTGATTCCACAGTTTAAGCAGGATGCGGACAACCTGGAGAGGGTCCAAAGAAGAGCCACTCAACTGATTAGAGGTCTGCAGGGAAGGCCCTATGAGGAAAGACTAAGGGACCTTAACCTCTTCAGCCTCACCAAGAGAAAGCTGAGAGAGGACCTTGTAGTGGCGTACAAATTCATAAGGGGAGAGCAACATGAATTAGGTGACAACCTGTTCACCAGGGCACCCCATGGAACAACAAGGAATAATGGCCCTAAGCTACTTGAGAGAAGGTTTAGGTTGGACATTAGGAAAAAGTTCTTCATGGTCAGGGTTGCCAGAATCTGGAATGGGCTCCCAAGGACCCCCATCCGTAGGGGTCTTCAAGAAGAGACTGGACAGGCACCTGGCTGGGATCACAGGACCCCAGGGTTGGTGACTCTTTCTTCCTGCCAGGGGGATGAGGTCAGACTAGATGGCTCACTGAGGTCCCTTCCAACTCTATGAATCTATAAAGTATAGCTAAAGACTTTATTACCTACCTACAGAGGTATGCTGGATATTCTAGGCCCAGATCAGGAGTAGGAAAGCCATCAAGGATGATGTTGACCCTTTCCTAGAAAGAAAGAAGTCTCTTAAGTACAATTTTGACTTCTTTTCCCTTCCTTTGCATTTCCTCCCTTCTTCCCTCTCCCCCAATACACACTCATACTGGGGGCATCTACATGTGTGCTTTACTGTGGAGTTGACTAATTAGCCCCACAGTAAAGTGTAACCATTCATATGTGCACTGGTATTACGGCACAGTAGATTAATTAACTCTGCTGTAAGATAGTACTTCCTGGCACAAGTACTATACCAGGGGCAGGAAATTATTTCTGGTGGAGGGCAACTTAACGAGTTTTGATGAGCTGTCATGGGCCACATAGGTAGCCCTACCCCTTGGCAGTTGCCCCATACCCTGGACATCATATTTGGACCAGAAGTCCTGCCCCCTAACCCCTGACCTTTGCCACCAGAAGTCACTCCCCTTGACCCCCACAAATACTCCTTTTGGGAGGGGGTTGCCATCTTAGAACCAGAAAGAAAAGAAATCATGCACTAGAAGCCAAACACATATTAGAACATATTTTAATTTTATTACAAAAAATATTTGTTTTGATTTGTGTTACTGAAGTGTATATAGAAGGGATTGCATCGTAAGTCAACAATGCAGTCTTACTCTTTCACATTGGGATGGGGTGTGGGGGTGGCTGTGTGTGTATGGTGGAGTGTGTGGGGTGGTTGTGAGAGGCTGTGGCTGTGTGTGGGGAGGCATAGAGTATGCTGGGGTGTGTTTATATGTGGGATGGGGGCTGTGGGGGCCAGGTGTGGGTATGTGAGGTTTGGGGGTGTGGGGACCCCCACACACTGCCCCCATGGCAACCCCCACTGCCAGCAGCAGCAAGCAGGGGTGAGGGAGGCTCAGGAAGCTCCTGCCTGGTGCAGACCCTGGAGCCTGGCAGGTGCAGCTCCAGCCAGCACTGTGCTGGGGGTGAGAGGTGCAGCCTACCTTGCTGCCACCATCACAGGGCCCAGAGCAGGGCAGCAGGAGTGCAGAATGTGATCTGGCAGGAGCTCTATGGAGTCAAGCTAGGCTGCACCAGCAGGGAGGTGGGGAACCAGTCTGGGCTCCACATTCCTCCTGCCCTGCCCTTGGTCCCACTGGCAGTAGCTCTGGCTCACTGGCACAGACCCCATGCTCCCACCCAGCTGTCACTGTGATCCACATGCCCACTCACTGCCCCTTTCCCCCTCACACCTGCCATAGCCATTTCCCATCTTTCCTACCAATGCCTGTTACTGCTTCCCTCCACCCTGCCCTCTGCCAGCTGCTTGGGCATCACATAGTTCCTAGCTACAGCTCTTGGACTGCAGCAGCCAGCCCAGCCTGGCCCAACCCTGAGGACCAGGGTGATCCCTTGAGGTCTTCCCCTGCCTCCCTCCCGGCCTTCTTATCTGAATTTCCCTCTGGTGCAGGGAGGCGGAAATAGCCCCAGGGTCCAAGGCCAAGAGCCTTCTAAGCACCAGCTTCTGGCTGTAGGGTAGGAAGGCCTTGCTTCTACAGCAGCTTGGTCCTACTGGAAACATCCTCTGGGTCCTACTGCCTCTGGTTCCTATGATCTTTGACAGGCTGGAAGGCCAGATCTGACCTGCAGACTGTATTTTGCCCACTCCTGTACTATCCTATGGCAGAGTTATTTACTCCACCATGATGCACATGTAGATGGTTACCTGCTTGCTAGCCTCAAACTATAGCACCCTTGTACTCCAACCAGAGCCTCAGCAGCATGTTGATCCAGGTTGAGCAGCCCTGGGCTGGCAGGCTGACACCCAGGGCCCTCCCTGCCAGCTAGGGCTGCTCCACCCTGACTCAACATGCTGCAGCCCTGGGCACATGTGTAAATAGTATGCCTGGGAGCAATTAACTCTGGCACAAACTGCACTGGAGTTTATTCAACTGCACTAATTTCATGTGTAGATGTGAGCACTCACACTTATGCTCACAACACACCGGCTCTTTTTACTGCAGGGTAAAGGGGGAATTTGTTTTTTTTTTTTTAATTTCTTTTTCAAAACATCCTTTACCTGTAATTAAAATTTGGTAGTTTTCTGCCATATTAACACAGAGTGGGTGTGAGGTATGAGCCCTCTGGAGATCTGTTGCCTTGTTTACATTTTTGTATTTTAACATGTTAACAGGACTAACACCAAAATAAGGAAAAGCTACCGGTTGTTTTCAGTTTGTGTGGATTGAACATTTTCCATCAATAGATTTCTCAGCATTGTTTTGTGACATAAGAAAATAGGCAAATGGAGGAAAAATGTCATTAGTAATGAAATTGCAATCTTGGGAAGAAATTAACATTTTGTTTTATTGTTTATAAAGTACTGTTTTGAAAATAATGCCACTTTTCAAATGGTGCTTTATTTTCATTGGCAAAAAGAGAGTTGCATTTGGCTTAACATCCAGGAGCACTTTATTGGGAAAGCCTTAGAGATTTTTGCAGCTCACATATAATCTGAATTCCTTTATTGTGCATCTTGTTCATTTACTCACATATTTCCACTTCGAGTCCTTCATCCCCTGATTTTGATTCTACTTTTCTTTGCATCAGCCAGCTTCTCCACTTATTAGCTAAAACTCTTTCTTTTCTGATGAGAAGTGGCAGAGCCTGCTAATGTAGGCAGCTACTTTATATACAAATATAATTTTTAAAATTGGACATTTTACCATGAAATACATTCTCAATAAAAAAGTATAAAAGAATCAATGCTTGTTTTCTGAGGGCAAGTTGACTTCTTGAAAGATAATTATTTTGCTCAGTCTTTTCTGCCACCTTTTCAATATGGTGAAAAGGTGGCAGAATACGGCCCCTCCCCCCACCACAATCCCCCTCAATTAAAGAACTAATTTTTAACTCTTTTCATTCCTTCATAGTTTGAGCATTCATTTCAACAAATACTCAACAAAATACTCACTATAATAATTAACAATCAAATAACAATCTACAGCTATATGTGCTGTGTTAATACCTTGCCGTATCATCACTACAGAAGTTTGTTATAAATTCAGTGCTGTCAGTGTGCATGTTCTGATAAAAATTGATCATTACTCAAGAAATGTATAAGGTCTTCTCCCTATGTTCTGGATCCTAGTAAGCCTGTGAGGGGCTGGGTTACTCACCAGGGCAGCTCTTGGCATGATGAGTAAGATGCCTTTGGAAATTTCAGATGAAAAAGGGAGGTGTCTGGGGGTTTCAGGTGCATCTAAAGTTCAGTAGCCATTTAGCAGCATATTCCTGGATTGAAATTTTGGTGTTAGATGTCTGAAGTTCTTCTAAGCCTCTCTTTTGAATGTGGACCTAAGTGAAACTAGAAGTAACTTATCTGTTTAGTAATGCTCTGAGACTAGAACACTGTAATGGAACACTCTTCAACTCTCTGTGAAACATATTTGCAACAATTTATCCAAGGACTACTTGGTAAATAAAGATGATCTCTATCCCAGTCCACATTTATCTTTATAATTTACCAAGTATTCTGAAACTCTCACAATAGCCAATTAACTCCAATGCCAATGGATCCTATCAAGACTAGGGGATATTTAATCATAAATTCTGCAAGGTTTTCTCACTGTTCTCTATAACTTAGTACAGGGATAGGCAAAATATGGCCCATGGGCCAGATCCAGCCCTCCAGGTAATTTAATCTGGCCCACAGGTGCCCACCAACTAATTATACCCCACCAAGCCTGCACACCTTGCTCCTACTCTCATGGGCAGAAGGGCCCAACCCAGCCAGTATGCAGCTTCCAGGTGAGGATGCTGCTACCACTGCTGCAGCCACTGGAAGACCTGCTCAGCTTCACCAGTTTCTCACTCACTCCCAGCACTGGGTAGGGAAGTGGCAGGGGTGGGAGCAGGGTGGAGCTGCAGCTGCCTGGGAGTGCTGAGCATGGGGCTGGAGCTGGTGGCAGGCTGGAGCCTGTGCCCAGGGGGAAAAGGGAGCCCTTCCCCCTGTTTCCTGGTGGAGTCCTAGGACCTGCACGGCAGGGTGGGGGGAAGGCAGCTGGCTCCATTGCACAGAACTTCCCCTGATGCCGTGGAGCTGAATGTGTGCTACACAAAGCCCCATGTGATAGAGGTGGGCTGGGCCTGGCTGCCTCCTTGCTGCCACTTGTACCACTGGCTGGAGCCATGTGCCACCAGGTGGCAGTGCCTGCACAGGCCAGGAGCACCCCACTGCTGCTGCCAGTGATGGGAGCTGTGCACTATTGGGGGGGGGAGTGTATGGAGATCCCCATACCCCCTACCCTGCCTCACACCCCACAAACACCAAACACACACCCTGCCCCCAGAACCTCCCTCACATATACACCCCCAACATACCTTATTGCCTCCACACACACAGCCACACCCCTTCACAAATTCTGCCACCCCCCCACATCCAACCATACACACACCTCCATCCTCAACAACCCCCCACAAGATATACAAGTATGACTTTATTTTTGAGTTATTGTATTATTATGCAATTACTTCTATATACAGTATGCAAACACAAGTCATAACAAAATATTTTTTGTAACAAAAATAAAATATGTTATAGTAGGTGTTTGACTTTTAGTATATGATTTGGGTTTTTTCTAGTTCCAAGATGGGAACCCTCCTCTCCCAAAGGAGTACTTCTGGGGGGTGGGGGAAGGGACTTCTGATGGCAAAGGTCAGGGGTTAGAGGCAGGACTTCCAATCCCAAGATGGTGACCATGGGGTGGGGTTACCCTTGTGGCTCTCACCAGCTCACCAAAACTTATTAAGCAGTCCTCCAGCTGAAATAATTGCTGCCCCTGCTTTAGTAAAAATTTGTGGTCGAAACTGACTCCCATGGTCAATTTGCTCCTTTTAAAGTTGTGTGTGACTTGGAGATGGAAAGAAAATGGAATTCCCATCTGATGCAAAATAGTTTCAGAGTGTAGTGATGCCAGAGGAAGAGTTAAAACCTTGAAAATGTTCATGGAACTGAAATTCAAAATAGGAGTTCATGAAGATGAAAAGAGAATTTGGTGGCTCGCTGGCCAGCACCAGGGCATCAGCCAAACAGGAGAGCAAATGGGGCTGGTTGCAAGTAGTTTGCTAGGGGCAAGAAGACAAAGAGACAGATAGCAGATCCCATTCCTATTAGGTAAGTGAGCTTGGTCTGTCTGTCTTTGGTGAAAGTTGTTTGTTTGGGCCATGTGTTCTAAGTAGTTGATGAGTTTTGCGTGCAGACCAATTATTGCTTTTTGACTGACAAAGGCCCTAAAGTAGGGGTGGAGCCAGACCAGACCCAGGAGAACCCAATAGGAGATCCCTGGAGTGCCCCAGAGGAGTAAATGAATAGGGGAGAGAAAAAAGGGCAGTTTGCCACCCACTCTTTGAAGGGGAGCCCTCAAGATAGAGTGTTCCTTCTAATTGGGAGTAATTTACGTTGGTATCTGTCACAACCCAATTAAGCAGTGCCCATGCCACTAGCAAGAGATACCATTCAAAGCATTCTCATTCTGCACTAGGTTAACTAAGGGTTAACAAGATGCTGGTAACAGCCTTCTTCGCTGTGCATGCCAACAAGAGATTTATAGCTGCGCCACTAACAAGAAATGAAACTTTAGCTTTCTGTGCTTTACATAAATCATTATAATTGGTCAGAGTAAAACAGGGAGTAGCCCTGCAACAAAACCCTAGAGGAGACCGCTATATAATTGGTGATTCTAATTAAATTTATGACGTGGCGAAAAACAATTGGCTATTACACAAATAAAACCCGCTTGTACTTCCGCAAAATCGGAGACCTCTGAACACACGTCACAGAGTAAATTGATGAGCTGATCATTCATCAATCTCCCTGCCGCGACCTCCCAGGCGTACCCTTCACCTGCATGCTGGATAAGCCATAACCTGCTGACCGCCGGCCCGTATATATCTGCAGACCGACCTAACGAACTCTAAGCTGTAACTGACTAAGTATCTCTGACCTCCGTCATTCACCACCTTGACGGCGTAAGTAAACAATCTTGCTTTGCAACCGATAAGCGTCCGTGCCTAATTCCACTCCATGCGTCACAAGTACCTGCCTGCCGGGCCCCTAAGGCCCCGGACCCCTCACTGCAGTGCACGGCAGTGACAGTATCTAGCTGAAGTAATTTAAATTTTAGGATTTAGTTCTTGTTTTACATTTCAATACGTAAGTCCTTTGTTTAATATTCAGCAGCAGTTAGGGCAGAGGAAATTTAAACAACAGATCAATCCATAAATTCAAGGTTTCTAAACTAAACAAACCCATAAATACAAATGTCATAAAAGAGCAAATTAAATTTTTAATACTTAAAAAAAAGGAGGTGAATGTCCAGCAAGACGATGGGAGCTACCCACCCAGCATGTATGATTACCTGAGTACAGCATGTATGATTACCTGCGTGGGGGTAGATTTTATATGTGTGCACCCAGTGCAAGGAGCTCCAGGTTCTGACAGAGAAAAGTACATTCTTTTGAGACGAGGGTAGCAGATATGGAGCAGACAGGCTAATAGATGAGGCTTTCAGGGACATTGTTAAGCAGCCCCACTTCCACTGTAGCAGC
Source organism: Alligator sinensis (assembly GCF_000455745.1). NCBI lineage: Eukaryota > Metazoa > Chordata > Crocodylia > Alligatoridae > Alligator > Alligator sinensis. Next base: position 2,072,988 of record NW_005841840.1, on the reverse strand, counting down.
TTCCATGCTGCTGAAGAAGATGAGAGTCTCAAGAACAGAAAGCAACAAGGTGGTAAGGAAGAAAACCATCCCTTAGATGGGACTCTCTTTCCAGCTGATGTCGTAGTGTCCTCTTGCATCAAGAACCTCACAGGATAGAAGGAAGCAAGTGGTTGCAGTGGAGGATTCAGTCATTAGACACTGGGTTTGTGTTGTTGTGAATGCAGTTCTATTGGGTACGTATGCATTTTCTGACAAACCATATATTGCTAAATGATGCTGGTGCTGACTGAGTTTAATACTTGTATAAATAGTTTCTTCAAAGTTGGTTTTGTGTAAACCTTTTCAAACTTTATATTTCAAATTCATTTGAAAGGTGTCGTAGCCATGGTGCTTTTGGGAAACAAGGTGTATACACCCATGAAAGATCATATTTAAAAACAGTTTCACTTCAGAAAGTAGAGGGATTCTTGCCCTACAGATAGAAACAAACCAAAGGCTCTACATT
>NW_005841840.1:2071043-2072470 GCF_000455745.1 Alligator sinensis | reverse complement strand
GGGCCTGCTGAATGATTTGCCAATCAAGAATTACTGTAGATCGTGATAAAACATTTTGAGCAGAATATGGAAAGTATAAGTAACTGAGGCTTTGTGTTGGAAAAGTCTAGCTGAATAATTAAAAAAAATGAAGAATATCCATGTTTCTAAGGAGTTTAGTGACTAAGACTAAGCAGAGAACATCCTCTTCTACTAAATTAGTATTTGACATGGGGGGTGGGGGCGTTGTGTTTTCAAAGTGACTTTGGGAGGACTGTCTGTGGTGATCAAGACATAGATCTCTAAGATTAGGTATTCAGAACCAAATGGAACAGTAGGTAAAGAAAAAATAGACCATGATACAAAAACTAAAATGTAAATGATTATACTCTTGGTGAAGGGGCCTAGAATGTAAAGTGTGTGTTTGCTTCAGCTTCATTTCATGTCAGTTTAAATAAAGCTGCAAGGTTCATACTTTCTTTAGATCATTTTATGCTGACATATCAGTTTTGTAAAGAATTGTACTGTTATGGCTAAAGGAAATGTTATACTCAGTCAAAGCTAATAATTGTTCATCCTGACATGGCATTAATGGAACGGATTCCATTCCAATTACAAATATATTTGAAATATTGAGCATGGATACTAAAACTCAGAAAGCAGAAAGGTGACTCTAGGTTTACAGAGCTATTTTGCTTGTAACAATAACTATTTTTTTAAATGCATATATTAATATGTATTAGTTTATTCTTGGATTAGCAAGGTCCTGATTTACCTTAAGTGAGGGATGCATGCTGACTATGACCAGTTAATTATTGAAGAAGATATTCCAAGAGCAAAAAGTGCAGTAGAATTTACCTCATTCAGTTGAACTAATTAAATAGAAGTTTATTTTTATTTTCAGATGTATTGCCTTGTGTAGACACTCTTATTTGATTGTAAGCATGACTTTTTCCAGTTTGGCTTGACTCCCTTTTCAAGAGATGTAAGTGTAAATTTCAATGTCATACAGAAATAAAAGTGTTGGTGTTTATAGTAGCATTATTATGTTTATTTACATTTTACATCTTAGATTATAACAAGAACAACAAGAAATATTTCCTTTGTAGACAAGTCTTCACTAATCAATACCCCATTCTCTCAAACTTCTGGTCTATTCTATTTTGTTTCAATTGGCACAAAGTAACAGTAATACTGAATTACCTAATAAATGGGCTATTTCTTCTGCCTTGGGAAATCTTAAGGTTATGCCTAACTTTAATAATAACACCTATCTCATCCCTTCTTGCCCGTGGACTATGGCTGGGCAAATGGAAACTTTCTCCTGCGTTTGGCTGCTGTCTGCCTTCTGTGATGAACCCTTACAGCTAAGGACAGCTAGATAAATTATAACGGCCTGAAAAATGTTCTATTTCAGAAACTGAGCCAGCCACTGATTCATTCCAGGA
>NW_005841840.1:2049632-2071033 GCF_000455745.1 Alligator sinensis | reverse complement strand
AAGTGGGACTTAAATCCACCTTTCAATCTTCCTAGTCCTGTACCAAGTAAAGCTCAGTATGAGGTCTAATTTTTCTTTTCCGACTAAACCAGTTTATCTTAACAATAACTTTTTAAAAAATCCTGTTTTTTCATGCAATAAGTATTCAAGACATATCTCTTTAACTTGCCTCTTTGAAAAATGCCCGATTAGAAGGCATTTTTCTCTGCTCTGAGAGATATGGTGCTTGGGAGAGCATTTGTGTTTTTAAGTTTCGGGTAGACTTGGCTGGGATGATGCAGCTGGGGATAGTCTTGCTTTGAGCAGGGTTTTAGACCAGATGACCTCCTGAGGTTTCCTCCAACCTTATTTTTTTGTAATTCTTTAGTTCCTGGAACTCTTAATCCCTGAATTGTCCATACAATAACACCTGAAACTTACTTTAACCTAGGGCACCTTAACCAGCAGGTTTATTTCTGGTCTGTGTTACCCATCTTGTGTTCCATTAATGGGTGGCCACCCCCATGGATGACTCACCAAATTTGCAATCCTCCGGTACCCCAAAATACAGTGTACCCTCCCATACCCTCCTGTTCTGTGTGGACACACCTTCTACCCCCTGAACTCTACTGCCCAGGGGGTGGTCCTGGCACCAAAACAACTCCCCATCTCGTGCCGCCAGGGGTTCAACCCCATGCAAAACAACCTGAAGAGCTCATGCATGCCAATTAGCCAGGTTGCAGGGTTGGACAGGTCCAGGAGTGGAGTCTAGGATGAGTGGGGGAGATTAAGGTAGAGAGCTAGATTGGATCCTCATGAGCTGGGACTTCCTTGCCAGACCACGGGCAGTAGCTTCCCTAAAAGCACCTTCCCTTACAACTCTCATCTACCAGGAAGCACAACCAGCACTCCCCACAGTCCAATCCTAAATTCAAGTTTATTAAAGAATGAGACCTTCTTTAAAATCTTTGTTTTGTTTTTTGTTTATTTGTTTTGTTTTTTTAACTTATTTTTGTTTCATCCTCCTATGGCTGACTTCCTTCATTTCACAACCCTGCTCCCAGCCCCCATTTCTTTTCCACCTCCCATTTCATTACCCAACCCTATCCTATTAACTCTCCACCTCCCACTTTCATGTCTCTGCCTCCACCCTTACCCATCTCTTACACCCCCCCGCCCACTCAGAGCTGGAATAGAAGTCTTGGCTCACTAGCCCTGTTGTGGCAACTCACAACTGTAGCTCCTATTCAGGGTCCTGCTCACCAGCCTTCTAGTGGCAAGTCACAGTTCTGCAGGTGTGGGATAATCAGAGAAGGTTTTTATCCTTAACATGTAGCTGCTCCAAACTCAGTCTAGCACTAACACCAACCAACATTAGAGCAGGTCAAAGTGCAATGTGTAACAAGGCCCTGAGAATACAAATGCATATTCACTATAACACAACTAATGGGAGAAAAACAGCATAATTACTAATTACAGAATTCCACGGTTTATGTTGTATATGAAATAAACAAGATACCATCTGATTAGCATGCCTGAGAAAATAATCCTGTTAGGACTATGTTTTCTTTCTTCATATAGTCGCAGAAGATCCTTCATCAGGGACTTACAGTATTTTCTAGCTATTATGATATATTTTTTCATAAATCCCTGTGAAGATAAATCCCTGTGAAGATCACCTGATGAGAGTCAAAGTAAATGTCTAAGATAGGAATCTTGTCAAATATACATTTTTTTAAAAAAGAACCTGAGTGAACTAAGAATGCCATATAATTTTTGGGAAGACAGCAAGATAGTTGACCTTTGGGGATCATTAAGGGATACTTTTATGACAGTTGATATTTTTTAGCAGTGAGTTTATCACCACAAGAAGCATACTTCTCAAGTGAGAAAATGTCAGTTTTCTGATGAATTTCATTTAAGCAGTTTTAAGGGCTCTGCTCACAAGATAATGAATGATAAAAGCTTAAAGGAGTGCAATTTCAGTTAAAGACATGCAGGTGTTAAGAAATCTGCATATTAAAATAACCATAAATTCTTTTTAAAAAACCCAGTGATTTTCTTTTTAGTCTACTCTGTGTAATATTTTCCTCCTTTTTCATAAAGATTGGAAGTTCTTTGTCTGCATTTCTATGCACTAATGCATTGTTTTAGCTTATTTTTTATTATGTATGTCAATATATAGTTTATCACTGGTCCATGTCTTTATGCAATGCAGTAACATTGTTTTATGTAGGAGCACTAACAGTAAGCTATTTTTTAAATCAATTGACCGAAGTGTAGAAGGATCTATTGTTGTGAATAAAGATATGTAGTTTGAAATATGGATCTCATGTAATAGCATGGACTTGTCTTTCATTATACCTGTTTGTATCCTCTGCAGTGTTGGGGAGGGAAAAAGCAAGTATTGTTACCAAATTTGCCCATTACTTTGGGGTGTGCTCATTTATTAGGGATAGTTTCTAGGGTCTTGGTGATTCTGTCAATGTGCTGCTTGTGTTACTATATGGAGCTGTATTTCTCCCTTCTGCAAGCCCTCACCCCCAGTGGAGCTATCTTGCAGGACTCAATCTCAATGGGCTGGGTTCCTCCAGTCACCAAATCAGTCATACACACAAACACACACAAATTAACGTGACACGCGTGACCTGGCCGGGCTGATCAGCATGGACAGGCTGACACCCTCATATGCCAAGAATCAGTTCATAAGAGCAACAATAAAATGCAGTCAGACACAAGCACACAGGTAAACAGAATCCCTCTGAATCTGGCTGGGTGTCCAGCTGACACCCTCATGGGCCAGCATTCAGTTCATAAGGGCACGTCTGAGTCAAACTGGGTCAATCAGCCTGTACAAGCTGATCCCCTTATGTGTTTCAAACTCAGCACGTCCCAATCTTTGGCCTCTTGATGAGCAGACACCACAATAATTTGGGCTTCACAGGGATCTTTAGCATAGGTAAAAGAAGCGTTGCTGCACAGCACGGGAGGAAAGAGAAGCAGAGAAGGAAAAATATACCCAATTACTACCAGTTTGACTATAAAAGTTATTTATTGCTAAGCATATGAAATATATAATAGTACTAGTAGTAATAGACATGCAAAAGAAAAACAAACACCAACAATGACAATACTACCCTGGTTTCACTAAGTATTTGGGGAAACTTAGCTCAAGCTTAACTGATACAGTTCAGGTTCAGAAGTTTATGCCTAGAAAGAAGACAGAGAACGCTGGGATCTCACCTAGTCCACGGTACTCAGGCTGCAAAGCTGACAGGTTTTCTTCTTCTTTCCTTTTCTCCTTCTTTCCTCCTGCTTCTTCTTCTTTTTGCAGCACACACACTTACAGATTTTTATACCCTCAGTTCAGCTGCTTCGAAGCACCTTCAGTAGTGTAAATCATTGTCTTTTCTATTGACAAGGGGTTATCTGGTTTGGACCATCTCAGGAAACTGATTGATAATCAGGAAACACTTAAGATTAGGGAGTAACCCAAATACTTGGGAGCCAGCTTGAAATTCCTATGGGTGGCAGATATACTGATGGGATATCTCATGGTTTCTTCAGGAACAATAGATAGCTTGCAGCATCAGGATTTTGGATTTTTACTTGTTGTGCACAAGCCTCAGCTTAGCATGACTTTTCCAGATCTTACTATAGTCTTTTAACAGACTTAAAGCAATTATTGGGGTGCTCATAACCTTTTGTGGAGAGGACTCCCACCAGTCGTCTCGGGAAAGATATGACAACACATGGGATTAGGGCTCCAGCAGGCTGGATGCTGTGATGAACCCTTAACCATTGTTCAAATGTTGCCCATACCCCCTCTGACTCGGTCTCTTGCCTCAGCATTCCCTAACCCGGCAACCGAGTTTTAGTCAATCAAGTTTAAATAGGCCTCCCATAGTGGGACCAGGGAATGTACGGTCCGAGATGCCTATTAAACTTAGAGCTGTGTGTGTGTGTCTGGGGTGGGGGGGAAGTCCTTAGCAAATCCAGATTAGAACTGGTCTGATAAATGCTGAGGTGTGTGTGTGTGTGAACATGGGTTGATTAACATTGGAAGCACAGATTCCCCATCATGCAGCGCTCTCCTGCTTCTCTGGTCCCAGAATTCACTGCAGTCTCTGCTTCAGGCTTTCTGTTTTCCATCTCTCATGTAAATGAGACCTAGGGCAGTTGATTCACTCTTGTCACCCTTATCTGGTGAGGGTCTTAGGTGCGTCTCTCACTGCATCTTAATCAGTTTCGTTTAGGTAGAGGAGGGGAGGGAGGGGGGGTGAGTCCTTTGTGAGTCAGACAGACTGCATCCTGTACCAGAGTTGCCCAAGAATACAGAGCTGAGATGTAACAGTATTGGTGCTTGGACACACTATGGTGCATAGGCAAAAACTGGCCTATAGAACCATTGGTTCTGGCCTTCAAACATGGGGCTTTGGCATCTGGGAATGCTGGCTATGGGTAACCTCCTCCTGCTATGACATGGACAAAAACTAGCTGAGCACCCTTACTGTGGGGATGAGCAGTGGTGGTGGCTTGGTCCTAGCACCCAATTCTAGCCTGCCCACCCACTTCTAACCAAAGGTGGGTCATACCTGCCTGCAGCAAGAAAAGACTGTAACAGGTTACAGGCTTGCAGCCTGAATAATTATCCAGCTTGTAACAAGCCACCCACCTAAGGGGCCTCAGCTGGTTCAAACAATCAGCAATCAGGGCTTGAGGACAGAGCGGGCACACTTATGCCTTCAACGCATGTGTGCCCCCTGGACTTACCAGCAGCGGCGGAGGCAGTGGCAGATCCTTAAAGGTAAGTGGGGCGGAGGGCCAGCACAGCTGCAGAGGATCCAGAGGAGGAGGCCCCTGGAGCCCTCTTAAGTGAACTGGCAGGAAGCCGTGCTTCTGAGCCATGCACGTGAATAGAGTGCACAAACAGGTGTGCTCTGTAAGGGTGCACCTTCATTTGCACAGGTGTTAGCACAAGGTGGGCACACAGAAGTAGACAAGAAGGAGCATCCAGCAGGAGAGCCATGAAGACTTGTAGCTCTGCAGCTAAAGTAAGGACACGGAGTGCTGCTGCTAGGAACCCTGCCCCAATGCTGCCGCACACCCGTGGCTCCTTGGAGGTCCCCACCCAGATGGAGCCCTGCCCCCATGTCTGCAGGGGTGGCCAGACAGGGACCCTGCCATCAGAGGTGGGAGGGGAGAGTGGGAGCCTCCTCACCTGTCCCTCTTGTGTCCATCTTCAGGCCTTGGAGGAGCAGGTGAGGGAACTCCAGGAGGCAGTGAGCAGGCTGAGGGGGATCAGGGAGGATGAGGCTGAGATTGATGGTTATTTCCATTTCTTACAGCTCCAGATGCCTATGGGTGAAACCCCATGAAAGGAATCTGCAGCAAAGGAGTGGAAGATGGTCACCTCTGGACCCAGGCAGCAGGAGCCGGTGTCTGCTTCCCCATTGTGTCTGGGGAACAGGTACAGGGCCCTGGAAGCCTTGATGGAGGAGGCAGCTGAGGAGGATGCACAGGAGGTGATCCCTGCAACCTCTGATGGGCAGGCTGGGGAACCATTGCCCAGGCAGAAGAAGGAATGGTGGGTTATTGTGGTGGGTGACTCGCTAAGGAGAGGCACGGAGGGATTGATCTGCTGACCAGATCCTATGGCAAGAGAGGTCTCCTGAATGCCTGGAGCTAAAATCAGTGACATCACCAAAAAGATGCCTGATCTCATCAAGCCCTCTGACTACTACCCCATGGTCCTTGTCCATGTGGGCACAAATGATGCGGTTGGGAATAGTCCAGACTAAATCATGAAGGACTTCCATGAGTTGGGGGTCAGGGTCAGGAAGTCGGGGGTACAGGTGGTATTCTCCTCCATCATTCCAGTTGGCAGAAGCCGGAGGTGCCAGGATGCCTGCATCAGGGTAATCAAACAGCGGTTCGAGAGATGGTGTCTTCAGGATTCTACAACCACGATCAGCACTTCCAGGGAGGAGGCTTCCTGGGAAGGGATGATCTTCATCTCTCTCCTAGAGATAAGCATGTGTTCTCCCACAGGTTGGCTGATCTCCAAAGAGCTTTAAACTAGGTTCAAAGGGGGATGGGGAACCGGTGGTCGATGAGAGCCCAGGGTTGGCAAGCCACAAACAAGGTACCGGACCAAACCAGGTAAGTACTAAGGGGCACACTAACCATCAATGCAAAGGAGCACCAAAAGCTTGGGGGGGCTAAAATGTCTCTACACAAATGCCAGGAGTATGGGGAATAAGCAGGAAGAGATCACGCTATTACTTGCTAGCACACAGTACAACCTAGTCAGCTTAACTTAAACAAGGTGGGATTCTACGCACAACTGGGCAGTGGGCTTTGAGGGTACAGGTTGTATAGGTGAGACAGAGTGGGGCAAATAGGTGGGGGTGTAGCTTTCTCTGTTAGGGAGCAGTACATATCTTCCATCATCAAGGCGGGGGTAGAGGAGGGGAATACCAAGGCATTGTGGGTCAGGATATAGTGGGAGGGCAGGGGAAAAGGACCTGGTAGTGGGGGGTCTACTACAGGCCTTCTTATCAGGATGATGAGCTAGATGAAGTATTCTCCAGGGAGCTCTCAGAGGCCTTTTAGGCAAGGGAGGTGGTGGCCATGGGGGATCTAAATTACACAGACATCTGCTGGGAGAAGCAGGTGGCCAAAACAAACCACTCATGTAGGTTCTTATACTATGTACAGGACCTCCACCTAACCCAGGTGGTGTCCCACCAGGGGTAGCGTCTTGCTAGACCTGGGCTTATCAACAGGGGGTGATCTTGTGGAGAAACTGTGAGTAGACAGAAACCTGGGAGATGGTGACCATCACTTGGTAGAGTTCACCATCCAGCAAAGGGCGGGAAAAATATGCAGTGAAGCTAAAGTGTTAGACTTCATTAGGGCCAACTTTAGTAAACTTAGAAGGCTAGTCAGTGAGGTGGCAGAACTCAAGGGAATCGAGCAAATGAGGGTCCAGGAGGGTTGGAGGTTTCTCAAGTGAGTGATCCTTGGGGCACAAAAGGAGTCTATCCCCTTATGCAGAAAATGGGGTAAAGGGATAAAAAGCCCCCTTGGCTGAACAGGGAACTCCAGGAAAGACTGGGGGCAAAGAAAGAAATTTATAGGTAGTGGAAGCAGGGGGCAGTCACCAAGGAGGAATACACCACCCTGGCATGCTATTGCAGGGAATCAGTAGGCAGGCCAAGGCAGGACTGGAGCTTAGTCTGAATACAACAATTAAGGACAAAAAAAAGTCCTTCTACAGATACATAGTGAGCAAAAGGAAGGAGCAGATTATCATAGGGCCCCTGCAGGACAAATCAGGACAGTTGGTGGTTGACTCAAGGAAAAAGTCAGAGCTCTTCAATGAGTTCTTTGCTTCAGTATCCCTAAGTACTGACCCAGATAATTCCCCCACCTTGAGCATAGAGAGATGTCCAAAAGGCACCAGACCACCAAAGGTTAGTGATGACTTAGTTAAGGAGCACTTGGAGGGGCTGGATGAGGACAGGTCAGCTGGCCCAGATGACCTCCATCCACGGGTGCTCAAGGAATTGGCCAGTGTCATAGCTGAGCCACTGGCATGGCTGTTTGAGCACTCACGGAGCTCCAGCCAGGTCCCTGTGGATTGGAAAAGGACCAATGTGGTGCCTATTTTTAAGAAGGGGCGAAGGGCTGAGCCGAGTAACTTCAGACCAGTCAGTCTTACCTCTATCCTTGGGAAAATACTGGAAAAAATCTTCAAAGAGAGCATTTGTGAAGGCCCAGCAGGGGAAATGATGCTGAAAGGAAACCATCATGGGTTTGTCACAGGTAGATCCTGCCTGACAAACCTTATAGCCTTTTATGACCCAGGTCACACACTGCCTTGACACAGGAGCTGAGACTAATGTCATCTACCTGGACTTTAAGAAGACCTTTGACACAGTTTCACTGCCTGTTCTCATAGGGAAGCTAGCACGCTGTAGAGTGGATGCTTACACAGTCAGGTGAGTGGCCAACTGGCTTAAGGACTGCACCCAAAGAATGGTGGTGAACAGGTCATTCTTGGCCTGGAAGGAGGTGGGCACCAGGGTTCTGAAAGGTTCAGTCCTCGGACCGGTGTTATTTAATACCTTCATCAGAGATTTGGATGATGGTGTGCAGAGCACCCTCTCCAAGTTCACAGGTGATACCAAGTTGTTATGGGGCAAAGTTAACACACCAGAGGGCAGGGAGCAGATGCAGGCCAACCTGGACAGGTTGGATCAATGGGCAGAATGAAATAGGATGCAATTCAACAAAGATAAATGCAAGGTACTGCACCTAGGGAGGAGGAATCCCCAGCACACCTATAGGTTGGGGAATTACCTCCTCAGCATCTCAGCGGCTGAGAGGGATCTTGGAGTCACAGTTGACTCCAAGATGAACATGAGCCGGCAGTGTAATAAAGCCATCAACAAGGCCAATCACACCTTGTTGTGCATTAGCAGATGCATGACCAACAGATCAAGGGAGGTGATCCCCCCCCCCTCTATTTGGCACTGGTCAGACTGCAGTTGGAGTCCTGTATCCAATTGTAGGTCCTGCACTTCAAGAGGGACACGGAGAATCTGGAGAGGTCTCAGAGGAGGGCCACTCACATGATTAGTGACCTCCATGAAAGACCCTATGAGGGGAGATTGAGGGATCTGGATCTCTTCAGCCTTCACAAGAGACAGCTGAGGGGAGATCTTGTAGCTGCCTATAAGTTTATCAAGGGAGGACAACAGGGAATTGGAGATGCACTATTTACCAGAGAACCCCTGGGAGTAACTAGGAATAATGGGTGCAAACTAGTGGAGAGTAGATTCAGGTTAGACATTAGGAAGAATTTTTTTACAGTAAGGGTGGCCAGAATCTGGAATGGGCTTCCAAGAGAGTTAGTACTATTACCTAACTTGGATGTCTTCAAGAGGAGGCTTGATAGACACCTGGCTGGGGTCACCTGACCTCGGTCCTCTTTCCTGCCAGGGGCATGGGGTCAGACATGATGATCCTTTGTGGTTCCTTCTGACTACAATCTATGAATCTATGAATAATGAGGGGAAGTTGACTGGCTGGCCAGAAATAAAAGGGACAGGAGGAGGAAGTGAGGTTTGGAGGACCTGGAGATGGAAATGTTCATCTGGAGAGGGAAGACTCACACAAGGAAGAAGAAAGATTACAGGGTGAGAACTAACCCATGGTTGTGGGTGTTTATTTTGGATTATTTTATATTTTCTGCAGAGCTCTGTAGTGCAGATTAACCTAGGGTTTGAGGCTTGTGCTGCTGGGCCCAGAGACGGACTGTGTTGCTGGAACCAGATTAAAAGAGTAGATTAAAAGTTTCAAGGATTGATTTGAGCCTGATGGTGTTAGGTAGGCCTGTGCAAAGTGGCTAGTATTCACTTCAGATTTGGATTCGGTCAATTCGGGGGACAGTGATTTGGTTCAGTGATTCAAATCACTGTCCTGAATCAATTCAGCCAAATCTGATTCAGAGATTTGGCGGCTGCTGGTGATTCTCCAAATTGTACAGGCTCATCCCCCACCTGCTCTCCCAGTCTTGGAAATGGCTCCCATGGTCCCCTCCCCCCTTCTCCATCCCTCCCTCCCCCACCCCCTACTTCATAGATTTCATAGATGTCATAGATGTGATTCAAATCACTGTCCTGAATCAATTCAGCCAAATCTGATTCAGAGATTTGGCGGCTGCTGGTGATTCTCCAAATTGTACAGGCTCATCCCCCACCTGCTCTCCCAGTCTTGGAAATGGCTCCCATGGTCCCCTCCCCCCTTCTCCATCCCTCCCTCCCCCACCCCCTACTTCATAGATTTCATAGATGTCATAGATACTAGGGCTGGAAGGGACCCTGGAGGATCATCAAGTCCAGCCCCCTTCCCCAGGGGCAGGAAGTCAGCAGGGATCATAGGATCCCAGCAAGATAAACATCTAAATGTCTTTTGAAGGCATTCAAAGTGGGTGCTTGAACCACCTCTGGTGGCAGTCTATTTCAAACCTTGGGGGCTCAGACAGTAAAGAAGTTCTTTCTTATGTCCAGCCTGAAATGGTCATGGAGGAATTTGTGACCCTTTGACCTTGCCATCCCCTGGGGTGCTCTGGTGAACAAATGTTCCCCCAGATCCTGGTGAGCACCTCTGATCATATGTAGGTGGCCACCAGATCACCCTTGAGCCTGCACTTTTCCAGGTTGAAGAGTCCCATGGCTCTCAGTCTCTCATTATAAGGTCTGTTTTCCTGACCTCTTATCATGCATGTGGCCCTCCTCTGCACACTCTCAAGCTTCTCCATATCCTTTTTGAATTGTGGAGCCCAAACCTGGACACAGTACTCCAGCTGTGGCCTCACCAAGGCCAAGTACAATGGGAGAATGACGTCCTGGGATTTGTATCTATGAATGCAAGCCGGTGTTTTGCTCACTTTATTAGCCGCAGCATCACATTGAAGGCTCGTGTTCATCTTGTGGTCAATCGTGACCACCAAGTACCTTTCATCTGTAGTGCTTACCAGCGTAGCACTGCTGAGCCTATAAGGATGCTGCAGGTTTTTCCTCCCAAGGTGAAGAACCTTGCATTTTTCAGTGTTAAACACCATCAGGTTCTCATCTGCCCATTTCATGAGCCTGTCAAGATCTGCCTGGATCACCCTCCTGTCCTCAGGTGTGGATGCTTTACCCCAGAGATTGATGTCATTGGCGAACTTGGCCAATCCGCTTTTGACACCAACATGTATATACATTTACACCAATGATGTAATGTCTATATCATTAATGAAAATGTTAAAAAGTATAGGCCCTAGGACAGAGCCTTGAGGGACCCCACTGGTCACAGCGCACCACAATGATTGACTTCTGTCAACCAATACCCTCTGGGTTCTACCACGGAGCCAATTCCCCAGCCAGTGGATCATGGTGAGCTCGAGGCTGCAGTTACCCAGTTTTGCCAAGAGGTGATCATGGGATACCAGATCGAAGGCTTTTTTGAAGTCGAGCTATATGACATCAATCTCTTCCCCCTTGTCCAGGTGATAGGTCACCTGGTCATAAAAGGAAATGAGATTGGTCAAGCAATACCTACCCGCAACAAACCCATGCTGGCTATCCCTCAGGATGTTACCGTCAGCTAGTCTGTTAAGGATGGCCTCCTTTATAATCTTTTCCAAGACCTTCCCCTGGATAGAGGTCAGGCTGATGGGCCTGTAGTTTGCTGGATCCACTTTCCACCCTTTCTTGAAGATAGGCACCACATTGACTTTCTTCTAATCTTCGGGTACTTCACCAGAGCACCAGGAGTTCTCAAAGATACATGCCAGGGGCTGAGCTATGATGCTTGCCAGCTCATTGAGTACCCTCAGGTGTAAACCACCAGGGCTGGCTGACTTGAAGGTATCCAGCCTGTCAAGGTATTCCTTCATGAAGTCAGTTTTGATGAAGTAATCTCCCTCATTTGGGCATCCCTGTCCCATAGTGGGCAGGGGCATCCCATGGGACTGGTGAAAAACTATGCAAAGTACCCATTAGCAAGTTTGCTTTTTCCTGGGCATTGGTTGCCAGTTGTCCCATTTGGTTTAACAGGGGTCCAGCTTTTCCTCCGGCTCCCCACATATCTAAAAAAAGGACTTTTTATTGTCCTTGATATTTGTAGCTAGCTGGAGTTCTGTTGCAGTCTTGGCTTTCCTGGTTCACTCTCTGCAGGTCTGGACCAGAGCAGAGTATTGCTCCTTGGTGGTGGTTCCAGTCCTCCATCCTTTGTAGGTCTTTCTTTTAAGATGCAGGAGGTTTGCTAGTTCCCTGGAGAGCCAAGGGGGCTGCTGTGCCCTTTTGCTGCCTTTCCTCTGAGATGGGATAGACTTTGCTTGCACATCCAGGATTGCTCCCTTGAGGAGCAACCATTCATCCTGAGCCCCTGTCCCCTTTGGGTTGTGGCCCTTTAGGGCCTCACTGACAAGCCTCCTTAGCTTGTCAAAGTCAGCCTTCCTGAAGTTGAGGACTTCTGCAGTGCTGATTGATTTGCCAGCTTTATGGCAGATGGTGAAGGTAATCAGCTTATGGTCACTGTCACCCAGCTTCCCTTCAATCATTAGGTCACTGATTCGGTTATCCCTAGTTGCAGGTCGAGCAGTGCTTTACCTCTTGTCGGCTATAGACATCCTGCATCAGATACAGGCCATTCACACAGGAGAGAAAGCTTTGCGACCACTCAGATTTGGCTGAGTGTTCTTCTCATGAGATGTCTGGGTAGTTGAAGTACCTGGATAGTTGAAGTACTTACCTGCTCCAGGTCTGGCTCCAGCTTCCTACTGCAGTGGGTGGGGACTGCTCGAATCATCAAAGCTCTCAAAATCTTTTCTGAAGATTTGGAGTGCTTCAAATTGATTTGGATCTTTTTATTGGTCCCAAGATTTGATTCAGATTTGGAGATTTGGCCATCGAATTGGGCCAAATCTCTGAACTGAACCAGCATCCAAAGATTCACACAGCCCTAGTGCTAGGCTAACCCAGACCTAGCTACAAGTGGTTGAGAACATGAGTATTTGGAAATCTCCTTCCAAGGATGGAAAAGGAGGCTCATTTACAGCAGCTCCAGCTGCAGCAGCAGCAGCAGCAATTCCATCAGCCCCAGATGCAGCAACAGCAATTTCAAGGAGACCTACAGCAGCAATTGCAGCAATTTCAAAAAGAGGTGCAGCTGCAACAGCAAAATTTCTTGTGGCAGAAAATGGAATAATAGTGGAACCTTGGTCAAGGCAGTCCAGTCTCTGTGCCCCCCAGGAGTGAAGCTGTGGTTCTGACCAAAATGGGGCTAGCCAATGACCCAGAGGCTTTCCTAGCTACATTTGAATGAGTGGCAGAGGCAAAGCAGTATGTCCAGGATGCCTGGACTGTGTGTGTGGCTCCACTTCTTATGGGGGAAGAACAAGATGCTTATTGTGCCTTGGGGTCAGAGGTGGCTTGAGACTACAGGACGCTTAAAGCAGCAATTCTCAATTGCCTGGGCCTCACTGAGGAAGCCTACCAGTGGTGGTTTAGAACTAAGGCATTGGACACTTGCACTTGTCTCTGAGATATGGATGAAAGACTAAAGGATTTATGCACCCATTGGTTCTACCCATATACCCAATCATCAGGGAAGATTGTGAAAATTGTGGTATTGGATCAATTTTGCATTGCCTTCCTGGTACACATGGGAAAGTGGGTGTAGTGCCTCCACATAGCAACTCTAGAGGAAGCCACTAAAAAGGTAGAGGACTTCCTAGGGGCAGAACTGGGGGAGTCAGCCACTCAGTGGTAGGGGGAAACCCAGGGGGTGAGAGATCTCTGTAGGGACATTGCAGAAGGGTTTTGACTGAGCAACAGCCCCATCACCTCCCAAACCCCAGCTCAGGAAGGGGCCCAAGCTGACCTTGCCAGAGTCCTGGTATCCTTGGGGCCACACTGCAGTCCACACAGAAGGCCTGATGCCCAACTAACTTGTGTTCACAGTGGGGAGAAGGGGCACCAGGCCTGAGACTGCAGGTATTTGTTTGCTTGTGTCATGAGAAAAATAGAGGGAAATTGATTTGAGGAACTGTGTGGTCCCCATAAAGATTGTGGAGGTCTGTGTCAATGAACTAATGGACTCTGGCTTGGGTCAAACATTTGTTCAGGTACCTTAAGTGAAGGTCAAAGACATTCTAATGGGGGGATGTATTTATGTGATCTGTATCCATGGGGACACCCTCTCCTACCCTGTGGCTTATCTGAAGTTAACAGTCAGTGAGTGTGAGGGCCACTGTGGTCTTCAAATTGGTCTACTCCATTGTAGTGGGGACGGACTGGGGCTTGATGAGTCAACTGCTGTAGAAGCTGCACCAAATGTAGAAGACCCTGGTGTGCCCCAACACAACAGGGCCTACACTTGAGAGATCTTTCATTTATTCAGACCCTGGCTGTTTAGACCACAGCCCCAATCATGCCAGGAATGGAGGGAGACTCACTGAGAAGCCCTTCTTGGGCAACAGATGTGCTCAAGAACAGGGGTTATGGTCCTGTGTAATTTAGACCCTCCAGAAGAGGGGCGAGGGGTAACATGCTAGGGCCCACTGAGCCTGGTTTTGAGCTGGAACTGGGTCAATTGGGAACAGCCCAAGATTATTTGTGGGATCAATGGGAAGACCCTGTGTATGTGAGACTATGGACAGTTGGCCTAAGCTAATGGAGTCACCCTTGCCCCTACCTAATGGAGTTATGCTCAACCCCTGGCAAACTGCAGAAAACAAAAAAGATGTAAAATCCTTCCTAGGTTTGGCAAGCTATTATTGGCAGTTTATTCCCCAGTTTGCAGCCCTCACAGCCTGTATGTGCAGCACATATGTGCTTGTCTGGACACAGCTATAAAGGGGAAATTGTAACAGTTGTTGCAAATGCCTGAACAACAATTTTCTGCCCCTCTTTAAAGCAGTTAAAAGTTATGGTTGTCCACAAACTCTTTGTTTTGTTTTACTTAAAAACAAAACAAAAAACAAAATAGCATGTGCTCCTGGGTAGTGAATAGAGTGTAAATAAGGGAATATTTTAGGAATATTTGGATTTCTTTATTTATTTTTCAAAATAGAAGGGATTCTAAAAAAAAAACACAAATGGATTCATAACAGAGTATAGCAATCAAACAGCAGAAGTACTATGAACTAACATGTTATAGACTGGAGAACTGAATTGTGGTTTTGTGCTTTATTCACAAAACGTTAGTAGTTCCTTATGGACATCATATACCACCTTAATTTTTGGTGAATAATTATGTTTATGGAAGGCATGTCTACATGTGCATTTAAGTGCACCTAATTTTAATGCACATTAACTTAGTGCCCATTAAGTGGATTTAGGAAGGTGTCTATACATGCAGGAGTTAAAATACATTAACGCTGTGTATGGACTGACTTGGAAATAAAGTTAGGTCCAAGTCAGTCTACACACAGAGTGTAAATGCACTTTAATGCGTGTACAAGTGTGTTAATGCACTTTAACTATTCACGCCTAAATTTGATACCTGTATTTGCAAGTATCAAATTTAGGTGTGAATGGCCTAATTTTGCCATTTTTTATATGCATAAAGGTCATGCATGTGTAGACATGCACCCTCAGTGTGCATTAACTTAGGCTAACATGCATTAAAGCTTCATGTATAGACACACCTAGCGTGTATCATATTTTTCTATTTAAGACCCATAGAATGTGTTTTGCATTATACTCAACACATCTGTGACACTTTTTATTTTTTTTTAAAAGGGAGAAAAGAAACCTCATTTCTTTCATGTTGGGAAACATAAGAGCACCCTGAAGATAAGCCATTTTTATTCAGATTTCTATCTGTTACTTTGGACTTACTTACCTTCTACACAACTGAAAGGATATAAAAAGAAAGGTGATTATGCACATTTGAAAAGTAATGTGATTTTTATTCCCTGATTTATAAACTAATTTAAAGCTGGGTTCTACACATTACTCATTTCTACACATTTCTTTATGCAAATCACTGGAGCAGTAGTGCAATATTTGCTACACATTAAAACTCAACAAATTAAATTCTGTAGGCTCAGGAAAAAAAGCATTATATGCTTTGGCTTACCTTGCCCAAGTTTTGGATGCAAAGCAATTGAATGGAATAAATTCAAATGAGAAAAATATGTTGATGCTTGCACTACCAGAGATCAAACTATAGTAAGATTGAAAAGAGCCTCTTCTGGAACCAAACAAAGATAACCCTTACATTTGACAATATAGTGGAAAAGAAAACCAAAAAGAAGGTGAATGCATGATCACGGAGAAATAGCATGAGTGAAAGAATATGCAGTCTGAAATAAGGTATCATCGTTAAAATGAGAACAGGCCATTTAAATACAGAGTACAGGGTCTGTATGGATTACAATATGCACTACAAGCACTCTAAAGCCATAAAGGACAATATTCTGATTGTCATGCCTCAACCTGTTTTAGTATTGTATGGAGCCAAAGAGCTGTATTTAGGGAGTAATCAGACTCATATGGTGAATTCTTTCTGGGGAGTTGCAGGCTGCAACAGCACTTTTACCAAATGTAGAATGGCAGTCCCACACCATCCATTTCCCTTTTAATCAGTCTGTGTATTTTTCATCCTCTCTCTGCTTTCAAGTATAAAGGGTTTGGATACTGCTAGTATACAATATTGCCAGTTCTCCCACACAACATGGCAAATCACTTTTGTGTAGAGGTGGAAAGGCCTGCCTGACCCTAGATGTCCTAGGAGTATATTGCACTTAAGGCACACCAGGATATGTAGGCAACACCCAGAGATGTCCCTAGGGGTATGTGGAGTCTGGGGCACATCAGCCTGTGCGGGGATGGGGAGGTGAGGGGGAGGGGGGGCAGTGAGCGGCCGTACTGCAGAGTCGGCAGTGCATGGCAGCCATGGTGGGGCCTGTATGGCATTGTCTTCAGGGCCCCCCAAAGCAAGGGGCCTGGGGCAGCCACCCCATTTGCCCACTCCTAGGGATGGACCTGCCAACACCACACAAGGAAGTGATATGTTTAGTTTAGTATCACATCTGGCTGTTCTGACTCCCCTGTCTGAATGGTCACATATTGATTTACAGCTGGTTTATTTTGTGAGAGGCTGGATGAAGGCCTGACTTTGATTTATGGATCTCTAGCAAGACAGCTTAACTTTTCTGCCACAGTATTGCAGAGGTACAAAGAGGTGAGCGAAGTAGAAGAACATTTCTGTTACAGCTTCTCCACTGTGGGATGGGAGGAGGGGAAGTTGTGTGCAATGGTTAGATGAATTTTGAAGCCTTTACATTGCTAGATTTTACATCTATTTCCTGATAATCCTGGCTATCGTCTTCCATCCCAAAATACCAACAGACAATATCAAGTATTAAGGCACCGGGAACATTACTTTTTCTGTTTACTCAGTTTTATACAGAACATCATGTAAGCACTGATTCAAATTCAACTGAATAGTTTCATAAGTTATCCAAAGCACTCTACTTGCTATGAATGTAGTCAGCAAAATCTTGAGTGTGCACTAGGTAAAATTTGACCATTAAGTTTACGTAACATAAGGATACACAGATGTAGAGTTTGTGAAAAAACTTTAGGCCAAGTTAAAGCCATTAGATATTGGTACAGAAAATCTGTTTCTTATGGCATCTGCAAAATCACATTAAACAATAGATTAAACACAGGGGAAATATTGATTGAAAGCTAATATATGATGGACTATTTTAGTACACTGTTGAATAAGACTTACTTTGGATGCCACTAGTTTGTGGAGAGCATAAAGCTGAACGCTACCAATTATCTTGTATGACTGGTTTTATAATACTCATGGCAAGAAGAGAATAAGAAGCAATAAACATTTTTTGAGGCTGATTAAACACCGGAGCAAAGCTGAGGCATTTGATAACCACTAAACCCATTTATTGAAAGCATATACTATTATTCTGAGCAATGCTATTAGACAATTTATTTTTATATGGGTCTTGTTTTCTAACTTGCCTCCTGAATGTTGTAACTCCTATATTCTCTAGGTATTGGGGTGGGGGGTGGGGGGGAGGATGAGAGTGGGTGATTGGCTGGAGGTGGGAATGCAAGTATAAGGATGGAACAAAATATTGTACAAAAGTTCAGTACTCAGTTCACCCTTTAAGCCTTTAAAATAAGGCTCAAGTAGGGCATAAGTGAAACTTAGTCCTTATAGGTTATTCTAGAGATTGCTGTATAGGGAACTGGTATGATGTCACTAGCAGATTAGGGCCAATTCCTGCCTTATTTTCCATACGTCCAATACAGGAAGAAAGAGAATATCCTTCCCTATCCCCACAATATGCTTTTATGGCATCTGGGCATGATTGCCAGTTAGATGTCAAGAACTTTCTGTTTGGGTACCATTATACCACCATTGCCATCAAGGAAAAATAGAGAACAAGCAAATAAAGCTATTCAAAATACTTTCATTAAAAAGGCCAAGGAAAATGGTCAGCTTATTATTTTGTTAGACAACAGGCAGAATTCATTAAGGCCAATGGAATGATGACCACATTTTTTGAAACCATGATGGGGTAACAAATGGCTGGAAAGGTACAAAATACCACTGAACCATGGAAACATTTGTTGGTAAATGCTGAGATGGTAAAAAATGCAATATATCTTCTTAATGACCCTTGCATTATAAAGTTTCTTCCTACACTACGATGCAATATTTCCATTATTGTTGTCCTCTGCTTACCTTTCCTTTGGGTTATGTAAGCTCTTGATAAATACAATGTGCTATAGAATTTATAGGAAAATTCCTGCTTACAAGGTTTTCTATTATACCTCTGCTGACAACTGTTCTCAAAGTGCTCTTTAGCAAACAGTAAAAACTAATTTGAACAGTAAGTGCTGCCATTCATACCTGTTGGCAAACCAGATATGTACAATATAGAGATAATTTGGTATGTTTTATACATAAAGAACATTAATTTTTATTACATTTTGGAATTAATTTAATACTAAAATTCAGGTTATATGCTAGAGACAGGAAATGCCTTTAACTATGACCTCTATTCAGAAACTCTCAGCCTAAAATCTTATCTTGGATTTAAATTCTAAAAGTGCTCCTGTATTTTGATTGAGACTAGAAGCCTAACAGCTAAGGAGTCTGTACTTGTTTGATTGAGAAGTAGGCGTAAAATGTTGTGTTTCACTGCTTTACAAATATTCTTTTAGTTTTTAGTGTAAATTCAACAGAATGTTTTGCCTGAAGGAAATGTTAACCTTTTTAGTATTGGAAGAAAAACAATTAGGCAACAATTATCCCCTGTGTCAGGCAATGACACTCCTATTCCAACTGATGCCAAGAATAGTAAAGATACGGGAAATAGATAGAGCCCCTTCATTGTATTGTACAAGACCCAAAATAATTCATAGACACATGAATTCTGTTGTGTTCTGTTCATGACCCAAATTCTATTTTTAACACCTGTATGAATTTCAATGTCTGGATATCAGGGGTTGCATTTTACAACACTGAAAATTATGCCTACAAAATTAGCTCTTGATAAGAAAGTTTCACCTTTAACTTTTCCTCCATTCCTATCACATCAAACCCCATCCTCATTAGGGTAAAAGTGTGAAGCCCTCCTTCCCCATATGGTCTTTTAATTTTTTTTTAAAGCCAAGCTATGTTTCACATAACTCTTCATTTAATTCTTCCAAATATGGTCTTAAATGTTGAGTGTGTTTCTGTTGCATTATGTTTCTACACAAAATGTTGTGGGATATACTTTATAAAGCTTTGTCATGTAAGCCTGTAGTAGCCACAAGAGGAAATATTGTTTTGATCAAAAACAATTTCACACAATGGGAGAACTGTAACTAAACTCTCAGGAAGCCATAAAAACCTGGTGGTGTAATCTTATGACATCTGGGAAGATTGCATCCTTACTCAGGCAAAACTCCCACTGGCATCAATTGAAATAGAAAACATCTACTGATGTTATCAGTGCAAATAAGAGCCAGAGAATTGGGCTTTATCTGAGTAATAACAAGTGTGAGGAACAGGACTCCTGAGACTAGCATACTGCCTCCTTGTCACACAAATATATGTACACGGCACCTTTTAAAATCCTGATTTATATAGACTTGCTTAATAGAATTTCAGTTATAATGATATTGTTCAGCTGAAATTCAGGTTAATGTGCTTCCCATTGGTATATTTATTCAGATGCTGCTTCAGCAAAATACTTAAGTACATGCTTAATATTAAACAATTTTATGGCACCTATTGAAATCAATTCTCATTAAGGTTCTCATCAGAGTTAAGCCTATGCTTGAATACTTTGCAGATTGGATGCTCAGTGATGTCAGAAATATGACTTGTATATCTTTAAGAAAATCATGTTGTTGGTTTTTTTTTCCTTTTACTACTTTTTTGGATTGAGTAGGGCAGAAGGAAACATTCTTTTTTTACATGGTTGTACACAGGCGCATATGCCTTTGGATTCCATATTCATTCTGGAAACAAAATCCAAGATTTAGGTGATAAAGTTCTCACTCTGGATTTTTTGATAAATCATTTTAGTATTTTTCTAGGGTATATTGAGTCTCTTCACTTCTACAGTTAGGAACTGAAAATTCTTAACATTAATTCAATTTGCCTCTGTCTTGAACTCAAATATAAAGTGTTGCTTTTTCAGGTGTCTGAGGCCCCCTCTGCATGTCACAGGTATCACACAATTAACTGGTTAATTGCACAATTATCTGAAGACCAGCTACACATGCAAAGTAGCTAGCACACAATAGAAAGCTCAAGCCAGCTACAAAGGTAGACCTCAAAAATGTGCACTAAATTTATAGCTGGTTGCTATTGAGCTTTAATTTGCATGTATAGTAGGGTCTCCCTGTGGCTGGGAGCCCTAGTAGCTGACAGGAATCCAAGCCCCAGGGGTGCCCTTTACCAAGCATGACATTTCTGAACCCTGAAATTCCTGAACAGCTGCCATGACCCTCAAGGGTTCATGAAACCCCCAGCCCACATGGGCTCTTGGTCCTGGCTGTGCATGAGGCAGTTGTGGGCTTTTAGTCCCAGCTAATCATGAGGCACAGCTGGGACCAGGAGCCCCTCAGTTGCAGAGAAATTTGGCCCTGGCTGCCTGTGGGCCCCATGGCTGGGAGCCACCTCAACAAATAGGGCTCCCAGCTGTGGGAGCCTGTTTCTTGCCAGTGGAGAGGGAGCCCAGGATTGAGTTCCCCCTGCACCGACAGTAAGTCACAATTTAATCTAATGCGTGATCCCACAATTGTGTCCCCTGTCATGTGTGTGTAGCATGGCAGGAGGTGCAATTATGTGGATCATGCATTAGATCAGGGGCTGGCAATTGTTTTGGGCAGAGGACCGTTTACCCTGTCCATTTTGGCAAGCTGCCAAGGGCCATATGGGTAGCCCTGCCCCTTGACAGGTACCCCATCCCCTGGTCACCACCTTGGGACCAATGTCCTAATGTCTTGGAACCAATGGCCAGAGCCGGTGGGGTCCAGAGTGGGGCATAGGCTGGCAGTGGTCGGCGGAGCTGGGCTGGGCTGCAGCAGCAGGGATAGGGAGGAGCTGGCCCGGCTTCATAGAGTCCCTGCCAACTGGGACCCTGTACTCCTGCCACCCTGCTCTGGTCCCCACTGGCACTGGCCCTGGGACACTGGTGTGGGCCCCATGTTCCCATGCCCACTCACTCCCAGTGCCCCCCTCAGCCCCGTGGTACAGGCGGGGGGCAGAGCACAGCCCTGCCCCCCTGCTCACTGGCAGGAGATGAGCTGGTACTGTGTGGGGGGAAAAGTGTCCCCTCCCCCACCCCGTGGCCCACATCCCCTGCTGCAGCCGCTCGCAGCCCA
>NW_005841840.1:2042405-2049594 GCF_000455745.1 Alligator sinensis | reverse complement strand
CCTACAGGGGTTGTGAGGGGCTGCAGCAGGGGGCACTGGCCACAGGGTGGGCAAGAGGCTGCTTTTCCCATGCTCAGCACCAGCTTGTAACCCACCACAGTGGCCAGCCAGGGCCCCGTGCCAGCTCTGGGCTTGCCTGTCAGGGCTGTGCTGTTGCAGGAGTAGCTGCTCAGCATGGAGGAAAGCAGTCTCCCTGCTTGCTGTGCCAGGCAGTGTTTGCTGCTGCTACACATCTAGAGCTCCCATGCTGGCCAGCCCATGGTGGTGGCAAACACTGCCCAATGCGGCAAGTGGGAGGGCCGCTTTCCTCTGCACTGAGCTGCTGCTCCCACCACAGCAAAGTCCTGACAGGCAAGCCTGGAGCCAATGCAAGGCTCAGGCTGGAAGCAGGGGTGGGATACAAACTGGTGCTGAGTGCAGGGAAAAAGTGGCCCCTCGCCCGCCCCATGGCCAGCGCCCCATGCTGCAGCCACTAACAGCCAACTTAGGGCTGCCTTTGCCTGCTCAGGACAGCCCTGTGTGGGCTGTGAGCTGTTGCAGCAGGGAGCGCTACCCATGGGGTGGGGGAGGGGCCGCTTTTCCCTATGCTCAGCACCAGCTCCTTCCCTGCCTGGGGTCCTCCCCTGCCCTTCCCCCACCCCACACTTACCTGAGTTTCTGGCACCAGTGCAGCCATATGTTTCCAGGCCAGAAGCCCCTGCTGGGGCTTTCAGCTGGGGGGCGGGGCCAGACGGGCCCTGCTATTGCAGGAGCCTTCCGGGGCTTCCCCTGGGTCCTACTGCTCCTGGTTCCTGTCATTTTTGACAGGAACCAAGAACAGATAAATATTAATTTTCAAATTTGGGGGGGGACCTGTGGGCCAGATAGAATGACCTCATGAGCCAGATCCGGCCCGCAGGCTGTATTTTGCCCACCCTTGCATTAGATCCAATAGCACCTTTACCTACGCATATAAAGGGGGCGTAAGACACTTTGCCTCCAATCTTAAACATTATTAGTGTGTCATCTTAATGCAGTTTGTATCTCCAAAGCCTACAGAAATAAATACTAAAACTGCTAAGCAGTGAGTTCTTTCATCAGAGGAACTTTGATCATGAACCAAGAGAGAATCTCACATTCTGACCATGTTGCTATGATTAAATGTGGGTTTTTTTTGTCTTAGAAAATAAATTTTTGGGGCCCTATTCTAATCCATAATTGGTTATTTTTTCACATTAAAAGTGGTTAAAATATGGAAAGATTAAATGATTATTTAATATTATATTAACTTGAACAATGGCTAGCATTGTAATATTTAAGCACTGGAAAGATCATTAAATATGTACACTGGAAAAATAACCTAAAAAAGGTCATATTATAGTATTAGACCACTCAGAGGAAAGTATATTGTCAGTAGTTAGTTGCTGGCCCTATCTGCATGAGGTGTTTACTGTGAAAAGTCTTAGCATTTACACATGTGGCTCTATTAGGGTGCAGTTAACTAATAAATGCTGCTGTAACTTAGCACTTGTCAACATAAGTACTATCCTATGGTGATGTTATTTAGCGTGCCACAATGTACATGTAGACAATGATGAGCCTGGATGCTGGGGTATGAGGGTGCTTCAGTGTAGAGGCTGCCTGCCAGCTAGCACCTTGTGCCTCAGCCAGTCCCTCTGCAGCATGATGAGCTGGGTTGGAAAAGTCCCAAGCTGGCAAGCTGGTCCTCTTGTCTTGTTTCGTTTTTTTTTTTTTTTTCTTTTTTCATAAAATTATCTCAGCAAAAACAGAAATGTTGTAAAGCAGTAGAAAAAGTGATAATATAATAATGGTTCGTCAGGAATAAACTGCTATTAAATATTTCACTTTAGTAGTGTTTCAATGAGAAAACCAAATGCCTCCAGGTTAAGTTATTCTGTATACAATTTCTAACAAGCATTAGTGATGACCTTCTATAAACATGTTGTGTGTGATGATAATATGCAGCTTTAATGTACAGATCCAAATGCAAGACATAGAACTAAAAATATTTTGAGTCATACTCTAAGGGACTAAAAAATGTTGGGTCTCTATGAACCAAAGCATGTGCTGGTTTTTGTATCTTATTTTATTTGTAATGCAGTATGAACACTACACTCTTAACATCTACCTAAAGTATAATGAAGTAAGTAGAAAACATGGTTTCTTCTTTTTATGTAATGTTTTGGAACAGTGGTGCTCAATCTTTTAGGCCTGTGGGCCAGATGAGTGGTGTGGGACCAGTTTACAAGTCAGATCCTGTGTGCGGGGTCAATCTAGGGGTGCAATCTGGCATGCTATCCTAATCTTTGTGTGGCCTGACCGTGTGCACCAAATCGAGCCATGTGCCAGCCCAACCATATACCATGTCTGGCCACTGAGTGACCCCACATCCTGATCCTTGTCTTTCAGTCTTCAGGGTTCCCACAGGGGTCTGTAAAGTTGGCCTCCAGGGCACAGCAGTTGCAGCTGCCACCTCTCCCCTGCCATCAAATTTTTGGACCTGTGGGGAGCCATCTGGGTCAGATGACACAGCTTCACAGGTCAGATCTGGCTTGCGGGCCAGAGGTTGAGCACCACTTTCTCTAGAACATCATGTACATGAGAAAACACAAGCGGGTGAAAAAATGAGGGGTAGAAAAAAAATGCATTGACATGTTCTTTTGGCTGTGACAACATGGCTGATTCACAGTTGTATTATATTGTCCCCCAAGAAAATTCAAGTTATGTTACTGAAATAGCTAGGACCCATTCTACTTCCTGTTTTGGAACTTTGCTGTAATTTGAATACCTTCCAATAAGTCGCCCTCCTTATATTGAATCTTGTATCAATCCCAGCAACCTATCATTGGAGAAGAACATATCTTTCAGAAACGTGCAGAATTATTTTTTGTCCCCCTGTAGTCAGTGGGCTCAGGATCTCACCCTCAGCGTAACTTTAAAACTCCAGGCAACAAAGAATTTCCCTTACCCTTTGCTATTTTCTTCAATTGATAATTACCCTCCTAGCAAATTTTCATTTCATTTCTATTTCCAATTCAGCTTTGTTGACTTCAGCTTCCAGCCATAGGATCGTGTTATGGTTTTGTCTGCTAGATTAAAGAGTTGTCTAGTATCGGATATAAAGTTGATGATCTATCATAGAGTTATGTAGCATGCTAGATTATCCATTATGATCTTGCTTTTTGTAAAAAAAACAGAGCTTTGTTTTTAGAAAACGGCTATTCTATTTGTGGAGGAGTACAAATCTGAAGGGAAGCTTCACATTAGACAGCCATTTAGATCACTGTGTCAAACAAGAAAAAGAATAAATCATATACACATGCATGTGTGTGCCAGACCCTCTCAACATGTTACAGGTATTGCACAATTAACTGGTTAATTGTACAGTTACCTGGAGTCCAGTTACATGTGCAATGTAGCTATCACACAATAAAAATCTCCAACCAACTATAAAGTTAGGCCTGGAAAATGTGTACTAACTTTATAGTTGGTTGCTATTGAGCTTTAATGTGCATGTCTAGCAGAGGCTCCCCTGTGGTTGGGAGCCCCATCAGCTGACGGGGCTCCCAACTGCAGGGGTGATCATGCCTGGCATAAAACCCCCAGGTCTTGGGGATCACAGCCCCCTACACCACAATTCCTAGGGCTCCGGTGCTGGAAACCACTGGGGCTGTAAGATCACTTGAGGGGGGATCCTCTCACCCCTGTGGTGCAGGCAAACCCCTGGGACCAGAGAATCAGGCTCCCCCTGCACTCACAATAAGATGAGATAGTACCTAATGAGCAATCCCACAATCACACCTCCTACCATGCATGTGTGGCATGGCAGGAGATATGATTATGTGAATTGAGTGTTAAAATCCATTGCACCTTTACCTGCATGTTTACAGGTGGCCTCAGTCCACTCTTGGAGAACGTCTGGTTTTCAATTAGACACTCCCAGAACAAAAGTTTGAAATGCTGCAACTTGAACTAAATACTAAAGGTAAGTCTGCCTTGCCCCAGGCTACTACAAAGCCCTGTAGTGAAGCATAGCGCTCCTCCTCCATAAACTGTTGTCCAAATACTGTAATGTAGCCATTGCTTGGTGTATGCCTAGTGCATGCCCACTTCTGCTATTAGGAATGACTTTAACAGTTACAGCTACATTGCATGAGCAAGTGGGTGGGGCATGCTTCATGGCTGAATTCCTAGCTGAAGGATATAAAAGCTCAAAACATAGTGCATGAAGCATAGAATAGGGCTTGTAACATACATTCACTACCAGCTTCTGTCATATATATTTATACACATGCGCGCAGTCTCACATGTATGTATATCAGAGGGGAAGAAAGAGGATTGGATACAAAAGGTTGTTGAAATTCTCTTTATATTAGTCTTAAATAGGTAATAATGCCAAGGTTAGAGTGTTGGATGTATAATATCTAAAAGGAATTGAAAAAAATGCATAGGAAAAGGAGAAGCTTAGGTCGTGGGATATGTTTGATTAGAACAACAGGATTCACATTTATTTTGATCATTTTTAAATTCAAGGGCACAGATCAGGATTTTAGATAATCTTCGCCTTTTGTATCTGAAACATGTATCAGAACACAATATTCCTGACAATTTCAAAGAATAGTTGTTGTGCTCAATTCTATCAAACTGATTCCACAATACTTCTCAAAGTATGTTCATGATCTCCCTGGGGAAGCTCTCATTTCTACCAAGTGTGATGCAGGCAAACTCAAGGAACATGAAATTACTAGCTCTTTCTTTCATTCTCTTGAAACAAAATCAGAACTTGAATCCTACATCAGAAATCAGGGTCTAAAGCAGGCTGAATTTAGGTAGCTATTTTGAACCAGGTTTTTGGGTGCCTAGTCTTTTCTCTGTTTTATATGTATAGGACTTAGGCACAGCTAATTCCCCAAGATGAGGCTGCCCAGGGAGGGAAGGAACTCTGGGTGTTGCCCCCAGTGATTTTTTTTAATGCATTTGACATTAAATAGTCATTGGATAAAATGTATAAACAGCATGGGTAGCAGAACCAAGGACTTCTTTCTGCCAAGAGAAGTGCTCTTGCCTACAGATGCAGGTTTGTGCTTCAGTTTGTAGTCCCTTGTTTGGCTACTGCTAAACCTAGGGGCATATAACTGCCTTGCATTTAACCTGAATGGAAGGTTGGCTGTCATGTCAAGCAAGTAATAGAGTCCATAACCAAATAGGTATAACAAAATAGGCAATACTATTTTCTCAGTATAAGCAGCATTCCAAACTCAATAAAGGTTTAAAATATTAACAATTCCCATCTCAACTCTGTATCTGCTTTCATTTCATGCCAGCCTTCAATGCAAACCATTCCTTTTATGATTCCATACTTTGTACAGTTTGTCTTGATAGTTGGCATTTATAACTGTTAAAAATATAGAATTGGTATAGGCAAAATACTGTTTCTAAGGCATGTTACCCTGGAAAGTTATTGTGGTTTGCAAATAAAATCTGTATGATGTGAAGTTTTGTAGAGAGAATTTCAAGCTATTTATTCAAATGGTGGCAGAGCACTTCGACATAGTTTGCAAGACACCTCTCAAAGGCCTTGCCCAGCTTTTCTTCCTTAGCAAAGCTGTACATTCTCACTCAAAAAAGTATATATGCAACAATGTAAGCCCCCCCACCACCCACTGGAAAATCCCAAGATTTTCATTATTGCAGTTATAGATTGTTGCACCTATTTTCCCTCCATCTCTAAAATGGGACTGCAAAAACCATGAGATAATTTAGCATATTTTTCAGACAATCCCTCTACAGAAGCAGAAGACACCCTAGGGAATAGAACAGAGGCAATCAAGGGAATGTTTTTTTTCCTTTTTAGAAAAAAAATCTGAGAGTATAGTTAGTACTTCAATTAAAAATGGGTTAGGAGTGGGAAAAGGCAATAAAAATGACAGACTATAGAGATTTTACAATTATTATGGGATTGTGAAAATAAAAGCCTGCAACAAATTAGAAATGACTCGTATGATTTAGTAACTTCTGTCTTTTAACCACAGTAGTCAATTCTTAATCTCCAAGCACCCCCACAAATGACAACAGCTTAACATTTCTTTTATTCATTCTTGTCAAAGAGACAGTCTCCATCTCTACCTTTTATAGAAGCAGTTTAGTGCTTGAGTAATAATCAATCATTCAGGTTAATCTCCTGAAAAAAAAATACTAATTGTATGCTGCTGAACAGCACAAGGCTGTCACTGCCTACATTAAGACCAAGAGCAAGTATTTTCCATGTCAACATATCCAATCTCTTTTTCTTGTTTATTGTGTAAAAGCTAGTACTTCCCTAGAGATCTGGAGACAAGGTCCTTCTGCTTTTATCTAGATTGCTCAGACAATTGGATAATTTTTGATGAATGGGAAGAAGAGGTTTATTACCACTAACAGGAGTGGTCTATTTGTGTGTTGATCCACTGGGCATATCTGCATTTTCAAAGGACTATAGTAGGTGTTTTTCTCCATATGTATTATACCTTGAACTGTATGTGATATACCTTTTCTAGAATAGTGTAAAGGTGTATGTCAGTAAGTGTTCCATCTCTGTACAGGCACTGTGGCTCAATATAGATAGTCAAAAAGCCTGAAACTGAATGGATTCACTCTTCACAGAGTAGCCTAAGCTATGTAGATTGAACAGAGATTCTCTTTTGATTCCAGAAATGAATCCACATGCATGCAGTGTCCCAGGCCAGACACTAGGGAGTGCTAGAGCATGTCTCCCTACTCAGCTGGAGCAGACAGCTTGGACCAAGACTAGGCCATCCACCCTGCAAGTGGGGAGGGTTTGCAGGTGCAAGGTGCAAGTCATCCTGGGATGTGGGGGCATCTGGGACAGAAATTCAATAAGCCAATTTAACCTAAATCCATGAAGTCTGATACTACATCCATCCAGGTTTATCTTAAATTGGCTTCAGCCAGTTTGAAAGTGGTTTACATGCACTGAACTTCCGTTGTGTTACAGATTTGAACTGGTTTCTAATAACCTATACTGTTTTATATGTAATTTCTGTCCCTAGTCTGTGTCTATGGTACTGAACCTAGGAAATCTGTGTGAAAGGAGGAGGAATCTCACATATTAAAGGCCTGTTTGGCTGCCTATACACATGTTAATGGCCATTAAACCATTTTGATTAGAGCGGGTCCCCGGAAGCTGCTC
>NW_005841840.1:2033766-2042374 GCF_000455745.1 Alligator sinensis | reverse complement strand
CAGAAAGCTGCTCAAATTAAAACATCGCACCATCACATATAGTAAGCCCCTGTGGTTTTAAAAATGGCTGTGGGATGCTTTATCTAAACCTTATTTGACCAAGTTTAGATAAAGCACCCTAGCAGTCATTTGTAAATCAACAAGGCTTATACAGGTGACGATGCAGCCAAGCTGGAGCATTTTAATTAGCATGCGAACCAACACATGTATAGGCATCCTTTGTTACCACAATAGCGGCTCACCATTTTTGATCTTTCAGGCAGTAGAGGCTCATAAAACTCTTTATGTAATCCATCCACAAGAGGGGAGAAAAAGCCATACTGCTACTAACCTAGGATAGAGGTTTAGTTAGAGGTCTTATGTTTGTTTTTGAAGAGTAATTTTTTGAGCTAGTCTATTTGATTATGCTGATGAATTTGTACTTTGATATTCTGGATTTTAATATATTCAAGTTATTTCTGGAAGGGACCTAAAATAAGTCTCTTTTCATGACTATATGACTTCCTGAGACTACTGTATTTCCTAGAAATGATTAAATTAACTGCAAAGGCACAACTCAGGAGATAGTTCCTTCTCAGTAGTCAAGTGTAAGTTCTGGATTCCACTGCCAGAGGAGATGAGAAATGACTACAGTTCTCACCTGCTTTCAAAAGAAAATGTAAAACATTTATTTTGAGTTCCTTTTCTATAGGCAAATACATTAAATAAGAATGAGACAGAAGAAATAAGAAAGGAGACAATAAAGAAAAAATAATTGCTGGGTGTGTCTACACATTCATTAATGCACTTTAGGTAATGCACATTTAGTACCTTCAGTGTACTAGAAAAAGCTGCATTAGCCTATTTTAATGTGCATCAACTAAAGAACACAGTTTTTTGTGATGCTTTAATGCACATTAAAATAGGCTAATGCACATTAAAGCACATGTGTAGACTTTCCCACTGAGTATGAACTGCCGTGTAAAATATTAGTTTAGCTACTTTTTATTCATTTTTAAAACAATGCCACTGTGGTATTCTATTTTAGCACAGAGGCTAATCAATACATCATTTAGCTTTTAATGAATTTTAATTTTCCTGGCTGCTCTCTACAGCAGTTTGTGTATTAATGCTATGTTTTGATATAAACTATTTATTCTTAGCAATAAGCAAATCACACTAACACTTCAACTCCATTTAATATGGCCTTCACACCACTTCATTTGATATAAACATGGCATATTTTTTTATATTCTGGGAACAAACAGTGATACTTTCCTGTCACGTTAACATCTTTGTTTTTTGTCCTCTGCGGGCGAAGACAACCATATCCAGTGGGGGGTAGGGAAGAAGAGGGAAAAGAAGTGGGGAAGGAGAAAAGGGGAAAGAGGAAAAGGAGAACAAAGGGAAAGGGAAGAAAACAAAGAGGGGTGGAGGCTAGGTCATGTGAGTACATTGTTAACTTATAAATCCGATCTTTGCTTTGAATAATCTGGTGCAGCAGGGGTGGGAGAGCTATAAGAACTGGATACAGGAGGTTTTCATTTTCCTGGCCGTGCATTTCTTCATTGCTTCTGCCGTATGTTGCTGTTCAAAGGCCAATTGTCTGTTCTGGATTTGGGACCTCCAGAATGCATGGTCATGGCGATTTGCTCCCAGGACTCTAGGTCAATGCTGAAACTCTTTAGGGACACATTTAGGGTGTCCTTGTACCACTTCTTTGATGCACCATGAAAGCATACTCCATTTGACAGTACACCATAGAAGACTTTCTTTGGCAGGTAAGTGTCAGGCATTCTTGAGAGGTGGCCAGTCCATCTGAGCTGTGCCAGTTTCAGCAGGGTATGAATACTGGGAGAGTTGACTTTCCAAGCACCTCGGTGTCCGGAATCTTGTCTTTAGTATCCTTTGCAGTCAGAACAGGTGGAAGTGGAAGCCCTTAACATCTTTAAAAGCTGCACTAATTATTCAGGGTAAAGTTCTTGGTCTCATTTAGGATAATTTAGTACTAAGTTCTTGTCCTTAGCACAAAGCTGAGCATATTATTTCCCTGCAACATATTAATGAAGCATGTTATTTCTAGGGCAGTGAGGGGATTATACAAGTGAAATCCTACCTGTAATAGTGTCTTAACCCTTTACATTATCCAGGCCCAGTGCTAAATATTTTAAATACCATACAAGGAGCGTGTTGCTCCTGATGGAGAACATTTAAAAAATAACATGTAAAATTTCTGAAATGGCAGTAAATAAAGAACTGTCATTTTAGCAGATGATGAATCACAGCAATTGTATTTACAGCTGTATCATTGAATGAAAATGTTTATTAGCAACAATAAAAATAACAATGTTACAAAAGAGCTGATTTCTGAATGATGGATGATAATTATCCGCTGTTATCCTACAAATATAATGCAGTGCTTTATCATGGTCCTAGGTTTCTTGTAATATTTAATTTCATTTAAGGGATAAATAAAAAGATGCTGTCTTTTGGTGAAAAGATCATGAATGGTTCAAGCTTTATTTTTTCCTGACGCCTTTTGAAAGCTCCAATTATCATTTGGATAAGCTATGTCTATGTGCTGTGTTTAGAAGTGAGTATATTCCTGAACTTAGAATTGTGGTATTTCCTTCCCATCCTTAAGTGGCTGGTATTCCATGGTAATGGACAGCAGGAGTAGGAGGACCTCTTTCACAAATTATGTCCATGAAACAACTATTCCTTCATACAGTTATATTATGTTGCAAGACCAGTCCAGGTTCATCCCAGGATCACATCAACATAACCATTTATTCACACCTTCCACGTACTCAGTCCTCATTGTGTCACTGAAGAGGCAAGTAGATAGGGGATAAGAAAACATCCTCAGCTGGGGAAGCAAGTACTGGCAGTGACTTAAAAGGATTCTAGAGCTTTAGCCCTAGCCAAAAAGAGGCAACTGGCAATAACAGCTGAGAGGCTCTAAAGATATGTGCCTAGTGAGGTTAGGAAAGCTGTCAGTAAAGTAGAGACTAAGTAGGAGACTCCCACCCATCCACCAAATAACCTTACATTCCTGTCCCAGTAGTTTAAATTCAAATTAGTGCCTCTTTATTATAAGGATTGCTATGCCCTAAATAAATAGCTTACATGGGTAGATGAAGTGACTCTAAAAAGTTCTGGCTGATTGATTAGGTCTGGGTCACTTTCAGGCATGCAATATATCTCTGTGGGTGTTTACCAGTTTATGTACTTACTCCTTATATGGTCTGAAATAGAGCTGGTCAAAAATTATACGTGACAATGTTCTGCCTGAGCTCACAGCATGGGGGTTCTGGGTTCTTCTCTGCTGCAATAGTTTAGGTCTTCTGTCAGGGGCAGGGGACTGTGGACCCGGGTCCCTGGCCACATAGCCCAGGAAGCTGGGGGTGCCCTCCGGCAGGGCTGGTGGGGGGCAAGGGGTATTGGCAGGGGTGGGAGAGGGAGTGACGGGCATCAGCAGAGCCAGGGGACAGTGGTGGGGTGAGTGAGGGGCTTTTCATTTTAATCATGGATGTTGGGGGTTTTATCAAAGAATTTGAGATTTTTTGGTTTTTTTTGGCAGGGAAAACCAGGATCCCTGGTAATAATACACATTAGGTAGTACCACTTTTGATAAGTCATGATAACATGTCAGAATAATAAACATCATATAAAATGGAAAAAAAATTATAAAATACCATACAATACTCTTTTTTATTATTTTTATTTTTATTATTATATTTAGTTGAAATATTTTTAAACTAAAATGTTGGACTTTTCCAAAACAAACTATTCTGTGACAAAATTTTACAAGAAACTATGATACATTAGATTCTATAAAAAATTTATAAAAATATATTTTAAAATCTACTTGTTTCAATGTTTTATATAACTATCAACTATAGTCTCTGGTGGTTATCTGGGCACAAATGAGGATCCTTTTGAGATTTCAACCATACTAACATTTTATTGGGGAACTTTTCTGTGGTAAATTGAAAGAAGGGGCCAACTTCAGCACTTTAGTAGATAAACCTTCCCTTTAACCTACTGAACATGAAGCACGTGTGTCAGAAGTTTGCCAAACTTACACCTACCTGCAATTGCTTATTTTTATGTGCCATTTGTGCTTGGGGTTAAGAAATATCAGCTTTCAAGATTTTTTGTGGCACTTCATCATTTTTAAGGAACCATTATCTATGATATTTAATTGAAATGCAGGAGAGAGATTTGAAACAGATGAAGTTTGGAGTGCTTCTGAAAAGGGACAGATTCTGATATGCTTATTTATGATGGAAAATACTCTATTTTCTACCTGAATTCAAGGTTCTCCATGTATAATAAAGTTTTAGTCAATGTGAATAAGAGCATCAGAATGTATGGCTTATTGAGAATTAGGTCTTTTTTGATGCACTCCTTAAAACAGACTTTATTGGCATAAGAATTATTTTTAAAAAAAAGCATCCCTAAATTGCATGTTAGTTCCAAGAAGGTGCAACTGAAATCCAGACGAACCATCTGCCAGTGTGAGTGAATGGATAAAAAGTTTGTGGAATGGTGGAAAACAGTGTTTGCTTTCAGTAGCACCCACTTAAAATGGTGCCTTTAGGCTATTGTTGCGTATTTAATACCATTGAAACATCTTTGTTCTTTGGAAATTAAGATGGAATCTTTGCAAGTGTGATTTCCAAGGCTGCTTTTATTCAACTAGAAATGTAAATACATATTGTAACACTGTTTACAGTGCTTTATCAATGTTTGTTAAAACTCACAATACCTGGCAGGCCAGTAAACATTATTAGCTTCACTTTTTTCATAGAAAATAAATTAAATCAGTTATGTTCCTAATTCCTTTCTTTTACTTTTAAGAACCAGTGTGTCAAATTCCAAATGCAAATCAAAAACTTTAATTCTAAGTATTTCAAACTTCATGACAAGATTTTTACACTAGTCTAGATAGATAACTTCTTCTTTCTTTGTAACAACAGGTACGATAATAATGCAAGAAGCCACAAATATTTTTATAGATAAACCCATTTGAACCACTGCATTATTGAGCCCAGCTTCTCATATTTTAAAATGCAATCTGTTCATCAGATTATAACAGACATTAACAAAAAAGAGCTACATTCATTAAACAAATTGTGTGCAACAAATTACTCACCAAGCTCTACTATCATAATAGTATTTTACCTAATTTTTCCTGCCAAATCTATGACAATTCCTTTTCTTTTGTAAGTCTTGATATGTCCAAAGAAATGCATTTGAAGCACTTACAGAAACTATCGTAATCTCCTGTTACAGTATTGGATCCTCCAGGGTTTGCTGCTCATTTCAACTGAGAAAAGATTTGCATGTCATGATTTCCAGGTTTTTCTTTGGTACCTTTAAAAGCTGATATACCATACTTCATCTAAGGATGATTTGCTTTGTTTCTTAGGAATTTACTGTGAAGATTGTTAATAACTAGTGCCTTATGTATAGTATATAATGCCTTATAAGGTTGGAACAATATGTTTTTTCCTACTGTCATTAACTTACATTTGAACATAAGAAATTAACAGTATAACATGGAAACTGAATGTCTTGCTTTCAGCAGACATGAAACTGTACTTGAGGGAATGAAATACTCCCATTTCTTCCCATTTGGACAAACTACAAAATATTCAGAATTATTTATTAGAGAATATTAGAGAATTTATTAGGGAAAGTAGTTAATTTGTACCAGTAGGTGAACCATACAAATAGATTCCCTGTAGTGTTTAAAAATCAATCAAATACTTACCAAAAAATCTGCTGTTGTTGTGCATGATTCCAACTGTTTTTGCAGGTTGTGGACTTTCCATCCTTGGAGGTTTTTTAAGACCTGGCTGGACAAAATCTTTGCTGAGGTGATCTAATTGGGGATATTCCTGCTTGGAGCAGGGATTTGGGCTAGATGACCTCCTGAGGTTCCTTCTAATCTTAATTTTCTATGATTCTAAGTGATCTTGGACATGAATGAGGTTAAGATTAAGTTTGTTGAGAGTGGATAGTTGAATGGGGTGGCTTCAGGGGGAGGCATTATTTCAGGATTCATATTACATTTAAATCGAGGTTTCTTTAAAATACAAGCAGCATTCCTGAATTCCTTTCCACCTCAGATTGGCCTTCCAAGGGATCTGGCCATCAGGTTTCTGAGTGAAAAGAGAATTTCTATTGGTATCAGTGGGACTTGTTATAGGTTCCTTGCTGAGATACAGGATCTCCACTTAACCCAGGAGGTGCACAGTCCCACCACGGGGGATGCCCTGCTGGACCTGGTCCTGGCCACAGGTGATGACCTGGTGAGGGAACTCCAGGTCCTTGACCACCTGGGCGACAGTGCTCATCACCTACTGGAATTCACCATCCAGCACAGGGTGTCAAGGGCCTGCAGCAAGGCAGTAGCCCTTGACTTCAAGAGGGCCAACTTCAATTCAGTGCCACCTCTCATCCTGGCCCTTTTGGCTTGGAACTGCTTCCTGTAATACTCAGGGTTAATTCTGATCTGGTACAAAATGGCAGTGTTGACTTGCTTATAATCTCTGGCCTCATCTCAGGGTAGGGCCCTGTGTGCTGTGTGCTCATTACTTACCAGTGCTGTGCCAACTGGCTAGCCCAGTAACCCTTGTCCAACTGGGTCATGATGACATGGCATTAAAAAGCCTCAATATAGGCCTCCAGATCATCCTACCGGGTCATTTTGGGCATCATAAAAGAGACCAGGCTATGTTGTAACCAGTCTTGTTGACAGGCCATCATCTCCTGTTGCATGTCAATGATTTGGGTGAGGGCCTGCAGATTCTGTCCTAACACAACAGGAGTGGCCATCACAGCTGATTGCAGCATGATGCTGTTGTTTTCAGCTGGGTTCCTTTGAGGGTTCCCAGCCAGTGCACCACTTTGTACCTACCTGGCTTCGTGAAGCCTCTCTTGTGAAGCTCTGGAGTGGGAGCTAGGAGTCTGCCGCGGAGGCTGCTTCTGCTGCTGCAATGCGTGGTTGCATTCTCCCTGAAGGGTACCCCAATACTCACCTCCTATGTCTTAGATATTATGTTTGGTAGTGGGATTCCTTTCCACAATGGGGAACATGCCAGGCATCATGAGAAGTGACAAAAAACCCTGCTGAAGTGCCTAAACTTTACAGAGGCTGCATAGCCATATTGAAGTAACACCATTCTTCTTCCAGTAAATCACTTTTTAATATCTGCAAGTAGGGGCACATGACTTGGGAGGAGAGGCTGAGGAAACTATACTTGTTTAATCTGGAGAACAGAATACTGAAGTGGGGATTTAATGGCAGCCTTCAAGTACTCGGAGAGTTGTTCCAAAAGCTGGACTGTTCTCAGTGTTGGCAGAGGACAGAACAAGAAGCAATGATCTCATGTTGCAGCAAGGAAAGTTTAGATTAGATATTAGGGGGACAAAAAACTTTCTCACAAGGAACATAGTAAAGCACTGGAACAGGTTACCTAAAGAGGCAGTGGAATCTCCAACCTTGGAGGTTTTCCAGATCTTTCTAGACAAACTTAGCGGGAATAATAGCTGGTGACAGTCCTACTTTGAGCAGGGGGTTGAACTAGATGACTTCCTGCAGTCCCTTCCAACTTTAATTTTCTATGATTCTACAAGCTCTTTATGCTAGGCCATCATTGTCTCAAACTGTCATGGATATTGCTTCTATGAGAACACCTTAAACGAAATGCGAGACTCGCTTCTTTTCTTTCCTTCCTTGTGGATGTTGGAGAAGATGTCTTTAATTGTTCTATACTAAGTCCATCTGTGGTGACATCTTTAAGTAATCATGGAGTTATTTATTGGGCTATTTATATTGTTTGTGACCTTTATTTTGCATTCTGGAGACATAAATCATGCATTTCAAGAAGTGATGGAATCTCCCAGGAACTCAAATCCTATTTATTTTTGTTTTATTTTGTTTTGCCTTATTTTCCCCCTGACAGTTCTATAAGTCCCCAGTAACTCTGCGATCGGTTCCTAAGAATGAAATACTTTTGTAGGCAATATCTTTTATTGGACCATCTGCATACTTGGGGATAACTTAGATAAGCTCATTGTGACTAATTAGTGTGCCTGACAAAATGAATCCTATCAGAAATAAATATATACATATAATCTTTTAGTTTCAGTATCTCAGAGACCTGAAAATGATTATCAATATCATCAAAATTGTCAGGGGGTTTTTTTTACCGAAGTAATTCAAGCTATGCCTACTTTATTCTAGAAAAAACATTTTCCCCTCATGCTACTTGTGTTGGCTTTTTCTCTTGACTTGATTTGTAGTTTTCATACATATAGAAAGTCTTAAAGTATTCTTTAGTGTTGTTGTTCAGCTGAGATCCTTTTTCAGTTCCTAAATGGCCTTTCTACATCCTTTTTCCATCTTTGTCTGTCTTATCTTAGAAATCACCATGCTTATTGCCTTTAGGCAAAATCTAGCTAGGAATGGGAGCTTCTCCTAAATTCATAATAAGCTTTGGGAAGGTTTTTGGGCTTCTGTATATAACTACCTCAGTCTCTTTAATATTTTATTAAAATTTATATTGTATGTATCCTGGATATCTTTGCACGATAATGTTCTAAGGCTGCTGAA
>NW_005841840.1:2010186-2033735 GCF_000455745.1 Alligator sinensis | reverse complement strand
AAAATTTGAGAGAGATTTTTGTGGGAGATATCTTTTATTGGACCAAATGGGTAAACCATACATAGACCTACACGGTTTTCTGTACCCCTTCCCTATGTGTTGAGGCAGGCATGTGGATGCCTATCTCCACCTTACTGTGATGTACCTAAACATCTGGTTATGTTAACTCTTTTCCCAGATATATTGTTTTCATCACATGGAATTTACAATTTTGTTTGCTTCACTATAGCTAAGCAGATCTTGCTCTTTACAAAGCTGATCAGAGCATCTAGCTATGCCCTTTTAATGTCTTTCTCCAGATCAGTGCCTTATCTAATGGAAATCATACTAAGCTCCGTAACATCAAAACCCTCTTTTCATTGAAATAGTAAAGGTATTTAACACTCTCTAAAAAGATGTAAATCAAAGATTCTGGTTTTTGCCCCATAGCAACTAGTGAGTTTACTGAATTTGTTGGTTCTTCTACTCACTTTATGAGTAGTTTATGCATATTTTCTCTTTCAGCTTCTGTCTTGGAGTGAGCGTGTGAACTTACCTACATGTACAAATTGAGGCAGTTGTTCTGGTTATTATGTGCTCTGATGATAGTTTGTCTTTCCTCTGGAAGCTGTCCTCAAATATTTATCTTCATTGTTTTGGTTTCTTGCCATTGTTTCCCATTAAAATGCTATCTTGATGAGACCAAGGGCTTGCAATGTCTTTAACCCAATAATGGGTGTCCTGCGGCCTGTACTATTGTAAGCATATTAAAGTTACTACTAATTTACCTTACTAATATAAGCATATATTTGATAATTTTTTCTTTACCCTTATGTTTAGTTCACATTCTCATCTCCTAGATATAAGCTAACTAATGTAAATGCAAGTTTTACCTGCTTATCTCCTACTGTCTATGGCTTCTTTTTTAGCATGACTAACAAAGTTTCCAGAAATGCATCAACTTCTTTGCTAGCAATATTTAAATGTCCCATTGCTTTCAAGCTGATGGTCTAGTCCCCACTCATTTTTTGCTGAAATGTTTTCCATTGTTTTTATCAGAAATCAAATGAGCGGATAGATCTGTCACTGTACTCTTTACTTTCACTATGCACACTGCTGGTATTTGCTGGCTCTTGTGAAGTGATTACTTTTCTAGCATCTGCTTCTATGTGTCAAGCATTATCTTGATTTATCTTGTTTGCCATATTGTGTACAGCTCCATGTGCAATTTTGCTCAGTTTTAACTCTGAGCTCTGCAAGCCTTTCTGTATCTGGTTGCTTTTCTTGTCCTAGTTCCTCGATCACATCTATAGTGTCAGAGCATTGCCTGCTCTTTACAATAGTCATTCTGGACAGTGTAATTCCTTTGCTTAGCAAAGTATAATTGCCTTGTCAAGAGTAAATTCTGTATCTCCCAGTAGTCTCCTTTGAATATTTTGTTTCAGATCTGTTCTCATATCAGGAATTCAGTTATTCTCCAAAAATTGCAAGGTTGGTTCTTTAACCTTGCATCAATAACAGACTCGTGCATATTTGCACCATAATTTCACACATCTGAATAAAAAACAAGTTTCTTGTATGCTTCCTTTTTAACAGGAGGGCAGTGCTCCTTACATTTCTGTATTACAATTTCCAAGTAATTCTCCTCTGACTTTTTTGAAAACTATAAAAGACATCAAGTGTGTCGGAAGCGGACTTTGTCAAAAATAAAGCTGTCTTCATTATATTTTTGTATGTTTTACTCATTGCTTGTGGAATACAGAAGGGGATGCTATTTGAACTTCTTTTGGTCACCTTCCACTGAAAGATTCAGCTTTGGTGGAAGTTTGAACTGTTTTTATTATTTCTCTCAAAGTTCTCATTTTCTTTTCATGCTTGGTGCTATGTGAGGTTCAGTGATCACTCAGTACTTACACTCCTGGTAAGAGATTTAATTTATTTCAATATACTGCATAACAACAAATCGCTTTACCAAATTCCACCCAGATTCCATTTTGGGAGCTCAGATGGTAAGGGAAT
This sequence comes from Alligator sinensis, assembly GCF_000455745.1. Lineage (NCBI taxonomy): Eukaryota > Metazoa > Chordata > Crocodylia > Alligatoridae > Alligator > Alligator sinensis. The sequence goes on along the minus strand of NW_005841840.1, from coordinate 2,031,737 downwards.
AGAATCCAATGTCACATTCCTCCTAGTTATGCTAAGAAAATGGAAGCCTTTCCCACATCTTCCTATTTTTTTTTCTGTCACTTTGGTTACTATAACTGCCACAACAAAGAGCATTGTTGTTTTTGAGATATCACTACTTCCAGAGGTATTTTTCATTTTGAATGTAGAAAATTTCTCTGTAGCAACTAAAATCCTTCAGAAAGGAACGAAGGTCTTAAGTATATTTATGCTATGCTAAGTAATGAGTAATGAGTTGGAAATCTATCCTTGGCTTCACCAATGGAATTTCATTGTCTTTGTTTGGCTTAGGGTGTGACTTGAAGGCATAATATGGCCCTTAATTGGGATGTGTCTTTGGGAACCCATTTCCTGGAATGCATTTAATATGCTTTAAAGCCAGTTTCATGAAGACACCTTTGGGACCTCAAGAGCAATAACAGGGATGGCTGAAAACAATTTTTAAAAATGTCTATTGTTAGGCCTTGACTCCATGCGGTGCCCAACGATTAGGGAGACAATGATCCAATTGCTCATGGATCCTGTTACTCATTAGCTGGAGCAAACACCAGCACACATTGCTCGCAACAGCTTTATTCAAAATGGAGACAGCTTCGGACTAGCTCCCCAAAAAAACAACAAACCAGGGAGCTGCCCCAAACATTAGTTTTTTTTCACATTTTATACACATTGGTTCATACTTCTAACACTCACTCTTCCCTCGTCCCTCCTTCGGTTCCACTCGTTTCTCCTCCCATCTCAAACTCCACCTCTGTTTACTGTTTAGTTCATTAGCATGGTATTGCCTATGCATTTCCTTCATTTACATGCCACTCTGCTAAGAGTGCATGTGTAAGACTTTGACCCCTGTCTTCTCCCAGTCAATTGTGGTTTATTGCTGGTTCTTTCTAGTTCTTTGCTGATTTCAGCACCATCTCCAAGGCCGTACTTCTGCTTTATCTCCTGAAGATAGCTGGTGAGCTGCATCTTGTTCTTCTTACACAATGGGCTCTAATACTATGACTTTGTTTAGAAAACACTTTGTCTAAGTGTTTGCAATGTTATTTTAATATATCTTTCTGCCTTGTGACCAGCAGCTTTTGCTGAGACACAGATTAAAGCCTTGTATTCAGCTGCAAATCCAGTGCTCCCCAAGATCTAAATAGTGTCACCCTAACATCTTTGTGCAACTGAGATGGAATTAAAATGCAACTTAAATACTTTCTAGCAATAGAGTTATTTTTTTTCTCTATCAAAGATTTTTTATATGAATACGTTTGTTCTTTGTAACAGTGCAGCTTTACTTTTTATAAATAAAGCTATGTGCAATGAAATTTCAGTTATAGTACAACTGAAGTGTTAGTGAAGTGTAAGCATATGAGAAACATGCCCTCTGTAAACCAATCTATGATTCTATGTGATTTTTAATTTCTGTTTATGCCGTATTAGTAGATGAAAACTTCAAATTCTATTATCGAGTCTGTCTAGTTAATAGACACTCTCTCCCATTTTTCAATCAAGATTTTATATAAATTAGATATTACAGTATGAAACACTATAGCTCTATTTTTCTATTATTAAACAACCTTATTGCCTTATTTCTGAAGAGTTAATTAGGTCAGAGTTCCATTTTACTAGTTATAGTACAAACATACCATAAGTGACAAACCTTGCTGGAAAGATGTTACAGTTTAAAAGACAAGACAAAACAGTTGCATGAAATAAGGATTCAAGGGAGACAAAGGAAATAAATAGTTATGTGAAGTTCTTACCTCATTAGAGGCAGTCATCACAAATAAAAATATAAAACAAAAGATAAAAAAGAAGAAAAAACAAGAAAATGTTTTAAAATAGATTCCTTAAATTTTTGAGGAAAAAAGGAAATGCAGGATTAGCTGCACATGAAAGAAATAAGTGTTTCCTCCTATTTGTAAACATAATGTTTAGAACCCATAGTTTCACAGTGTAAACCTAAAGTTGCAAGAAAAAGACCTAGACATTTCAGTGAAGCCAGGGTTTTCCCCATACATCCAATGAACAGGAAGGGCAATTCCGTGAGTTGACTTGCATAAAATGGACTGCAGAATTTTAGCTGGTAATGTCTTCATTTAGCCTCCAACTTCTTACCAAGATCATTTAAAACAGAAAGAAAGGAAGTCGCCAAAAAAAAAAAAAAAAGGATTCCAGAAAACATTTTGATCCCTTCATCTAAGTACAGTCAAAAAGCCCAAGGCTGAATCAGTTCAGTTTTTGCAGGTTAGTCTAAGCTGCAGAGACGAAATTGAGAAACAACTGGATAATCATTTGCTTCCAATTCAGGAAATACAGCCACATGCCTGCAGTGGCTCAGACCAGCAGCTGTGGGGTGAGGGAGTCCAGGGCTGGAGAGCATGCTGGAATGCCAGGGGACTATGATTTGACTTAAACCAGGAAAGGGTCTGGGACAAAACCACCTTGGGAAGAAAAACCCTCAGCATCCTTATAGGCTCGGCAGTGCTATGTTGGATAGCACTATGGAAGAAAGAGACTTGGGGGTCATCATTGACCACAAGATGAACATGAGCCTGCAGTGCGATGATGCGGCTAGTAAAGTGACCAAAACGCTGGCTTGCATCCATAGATGCTTCTCAAGCAAATTCCGGGACGTCATTCTCCCCTTGTACTTGGCCTTAGTGAGGCCGCAGCTGGAGTACTGCGTCCAGTTTTGGGCTCCACAATTCAAAAAGGATGTGGAGAAGCTTGAGAGAGTCCAGAGAAGAGCCACACGTATGATCAGAGGTCTGGGAAGCAGACCCTACGATGAAAGGCTGAGAGCCCTGGGGCTCTTTAGCCTGGAAAAGCGCAGGCTCAGGGGTGATCTGATGGCCACCTATAAGTTTATCAGGGATGACCACCAGTATCTGGGGGAACATTTGTTCACCAGAGCGCCCCAAGGGATGACGACTAGGTCGAATGGTCATAAACTACTACAAGATCGTTTCAGGCTGGACATAAGGAAGAATTTCTTTACTGTCCGAGCCCCCAAGGTCTGGAACAGCCTGCCACCGGAGGTGGTTCAAGCGCCTACATTGAACACCTTCAAGAGCAAACTGGATGCTTATCTTGCTGGGATCGTTTGACCGCAGCTGACTTCCTGCCCTTTGGGCAGGGGGCTGGACTTGATGATCTTCCGAGGTCCCTTCCAGCCCCAATGTCTATGAAATCTATGAAAAGTTTCATAAACTGGTTTGGACCAAGTCAGGTAAGTCTGATACTACATTCAATCAGATGCATCTGAAACCACTTTCAGCCAGTTTGAAATTGGTTTATGTGTGTCACAGGGAGAGACAAATGGGGGGGGGGGCTCTAAAGCCTAAGGGGGGAACCCCGGGACCAGAAAACGGGGGAAAAACAGAAAAAGCAAAAGTTAAAAAAGAACACTTACTTGCAGCAAGACCGGAGGCAAAGCAGGAACACAGGGAAGAACCCAAGCGAGCCATTAGCCGTGCTTTAATACAGCTACGGCTGGCCGGTGACATCAGCAGTGATTACTGGCCGGCAGGGATAAAAAGAACGGCCCACAAAGAGGCGGGGGAGGAGATGCCGAGAGGATTCCCAGACAGAGGGGTCAGCCGGAAGCTCGGGGTGGAGCGATCCCCAGCAGCGATCCCCAGCAGAGGTGGATCTGACGCCTCACACGGTGAGGAAGAATGATGGTGAAGGTAAACCTGCAGTCAGGGCAGGAGCGCCGGTGCAGAAAAAGGCGGGGACGGAAGACTGAGGCTGGAGAAACCCCGAGCCTAGGAACCTCCACAGGGAAGGGGGAGACACTGGCCCTCCCTACAGCGTTCAAACAGGTGCAACTCTTTGAGGGACCCGGGGGACCCGAGGATATGCTCTGAGGACAGTGACAATGTTGAAAGGCTCAGAGGGAGGACAGCATTAATGAGAAGCCCCAGAGAGAGGACAGTATTACTGAGAAGCCCCAGGGAAGGGGGTAGCATTTCTGAGGAGCCCTAGGGAGAGGGCCACACCATTGTGAAGGCCCAGAGAGAGGGCAACGGCGGTGTAAAGGCCCAGAGAAAGGGCAACGGCTTTGTGAAGGCCCAGAGAAAGGGTAACAATATGCTGGGCTGAAGGGGCCAAGCCAGAGGGGAGCTTCAGATAGCCCCAGACAGAAACAGAGGCTGGGTGAACAGGAAGAGACCCTAGTGGCCAGATAGGAGCACGGGGTTGTACCTTGGGCACACTCAGAGTGCACGGTGTTGGTGGTGGTTTTCTTGTGTTTTTCTTTTCTGGTAGAGTATTTTGTGTTTCCCTGTGTCTGGAGGGGTTGAGATAGAGGGGAGTGAAGAGAACCAAGAGTGGAGCGATGCGCTTATGGATTGAAAGACACCTGTGGTGCACAAGATTGGCCGCAAGACCAACAGTGACCCGCCAGGCTGGGTATAGGGTGAGGTAGAGGGGATGTGGAGCCTCGCAGAAGACTGCTAGAGGAACAAGTGGCCAGCAATGGAGATCACGCAGTACTGAGCCCCCGCCACTGAAGAAGATTCAAAGTCATGGCAGGCGAGAAAGGGGTAGACTGCGTCGCGGGTAAATACCGCCTCACGAGATCACCTGCAACAGCAGGGTGGATTCTGGTAGGCACTTGAACCAAAGAGGCACGGAACAAAATGTTCGAGGCCAGGTGGGCACAATGTGCACTGATCTTCTGTTCTGTTACAGGTTATACCAGATTCTGATCACTTAAACCAGTTTGTGTAACTTCTGTCCCTAGCCTTCATGTGAGGAGCTGTTTATCAGGGGAGTTTGCAAGGATACCTTGATGTTCATTCTCAGTGTAACAAATAATTTGGGCAAGGATGAAAGCAGGAGAATATGCAGGAATACAGTATTCAAAATATGGTTAGTAGTGGGCTTTGTTGATAATTCTGTTCTCCTATTAGATGGAAGGTTAAAAAAATCAAGTGATATAGCAGGATTATTCTTCTCACAGAAAATTTGGCAGTGAAACTAGTTGTAAATTACCATCATCCCCTGATGCAGATAGTGTATTTTTGGGGTAACTAGGGAAACCAATTGTAAACTGGACCAGTGCCTGTCCTCGTTTGTAAAAACCAGCTGTGGAACATAATTCTGAAGAAATTTTGAAATGTTCTAAACGTCAAAAAAATTCTTCAAATTAAAAAAAAAAATGTTCCCTCAAAATTATTATTGGTTTTACAATGGTAATGAAGCAATCAGAATTTTTGTATTGAAATTTTACTTTAATTTAATTTTAAAACTGAAAATATTTCTTAAATATTTTTCCTCATTTTGACCAATTCTACTGAATTTTACCCAGTTATTGATTTAATGATGTTTAATTTATTTTTAGATATTTTTGTACATGCTCATGAAAGTAAGGTTTCTGCTTGTATAAATATTTATGAGAACTTCTAATTCCTGTGAAGACATGTACTTCTCAAAGTGTTTTTGTGGGTTACAAGAAAGTTGTAAGAGATTGGTGGACAATGAGGGAAATAGCAATTTTCTAATCCATAAATACATTTTGACTATACATGTTAGGAGAAGAGATAATGTTAGGTACCTCAACATGTAGTACAGCATAAGCAAAAACATGTTCGTATGGGGACATGTTGTCGGCTTTACTCTGTTTCTTTGAAAGAAAAATTTGTCTTGAATTTTTTAAGACTGAATATCCCTTCTATGAATGTGTAGCTTCCTCTATTTATAATTTTACCTGGTCTTCCCTTATTCATATGAAAGGAAAGAAAATAAAAGGAATGAATAAAACTCCAGCAAACTGCTGCAGTTCTAACTAATAAGCCAGCTAGGCTTAAATTTAATCCAAATATCATTTTGAGGAAATGGATCCATTTACATCACTGTATATTTACCATGTTACCTTTTTTTAAAGAAAAAGATAGGGCAATTTTCAGGGGTTGCTTCCCTTTTTCAGTTAAATTGTCATCTAATTTGTGTCTAGAGTGGAACTAGACAAGAGTGAAATTTGGAATGTCTCCAAGTGTAGGGAGAACACTTTCTATAGCATATAATTAATATTGTGGGCTTTATTTTCCATGGAGTTTACACAGAGATAATGATAATGTATCTCTCTTCTGTACCATACTTGAACCTCTACCTATGTGATTGTGAACTGTAAATTTCATAAAGTCTTAAATGCTTGAGAGTTGTTCCTATACTTTGTATGAATTTTTTAATGAAAATGGTACCCTCTAAAAGACTGTCAGATATTAATATTTTGAAGCATTCTTCTACTTCATATATTCCAGGTAATACATTTAAGCATGTAATATTCACCTGAGACTTAAATTTTGCCAAATGCCATAAGTAAACCTGGCATACTCTAAAAATTTAGTAGATTAATCTTTTTTTGGGCGAGTAGAAGTGGACCAGGTGGGGGTGGAATTAAAAGTGATAATAAGGAAAAAAAGCCAATATTTTAAGTCAAAAGAAGAAGATACCCGCCCCCCTTTTTGTTACTTATGAGTGTGGGTTTTTTCCCCTATTTATAGACACAGTTTAAGTGAAGGGAAAATTTGGTTCAAAAGGAAAAATATTATAATTGAAAAAAGATTAAAGACCAATTTCTACTCTTACACTGATGTAAATCTACTAGGCACTTACCTGGCTAGAGCACAGTGTAAATGATATTGTTTATTTACTATTTCTATTACATTGATATTCAAAGGATCAAATGATTTTTGTAGGCCAAGGTTGTGCAATGGTGTTCTGTTGCTCATTCTGTTTCCTTTGTAGAGTGCCAAGCTTGCATATCATGGACCATATCCACCCAGGACATTAAATCCATCCCAGCAGACTGTACGTGTCCCTGAATGCAGTCTTTTTAGTGGAGTTTGGGATGGCCATCCTTATGCATAGATAGATTCATAGATTGTAAGGGGCTGGAAAGGACCTTGCAAGATCATCAGGCCCAGCCCCACTGCACTAGGCAGGAAAGATAACTGGGGTCAGGTGACCCTAGCAAGGTGACCATCCAGTCTCCTCTTGAAGATTTCCAGGGTAGGTGATTGTACCACCTCTGAAGGGAGTTTATTTCACAGTCTGGACATCCTAACTGTGAAGAAGTTTTTCCTTGTGTTAAGCCTGAAACGGTCTTCCAGGAGTTTGTGGCCATTACTCCTGGTTTTCCCCAAGGGTGCCCTGGTGAACCATTGTTTGCTGAGCCCTTGATGTATTCCCCTGATATAGCAGTAAGCTGCTACCAAGTCCCCTCTCAGCTTTCTCTTTTCTAGGCTGAAGAGACCCAAGTCCTTCAGCCTTTGCTCAGATGGCTTTCCTTGCAAATCTCTGATCATACAGGTGGCTTTTCTCTGGACTCTCTCAAGCTTTTCCATATCCTTGTTGAAGTGCAGCATCCAGAACTGGATGCAGTACTCCACCTGCGGTCTCACCAATGCTGAGTAAAGTGGAGGAATCACTTCCTCTGTTTCACTTGAGATGCATCGGTTGATGCATACCAGAGTATTGTTTGCCCTGCTTGGCTACAGCATCACACTGATGGCTTATATTCATACTATGGTTTATTTATTACCCCTAGATCCTTTTCAGTCATGGTAAAGACATTTTGGCACCACTAAGCTTGTAAGTATGTTTAGGATTGTTCATCCCCAGATGGAGCGCTTTACACTTCTCAATGTGAACTTCATTTGGTTCTGATCCACCCAACTTGCCAACCTGTCTAGATCTGCCTGTATCTACAGCCTATTTTCAAGTGTGAGCATGTTCCCCCATAACTTGGTGTCATCTGTGAACTTGACCAGTGAGCTCTTACCCCCCCCACCCAAATCATTGATATTACTGTAAGAACATCATGGGAAACCAGATCAAAGGTCTTTTGGAAGTCTAGGTATAAAATGTCGACCTGCTGTCTCTCATCCAGGTGGCAAGTTACTTGGTTGTAGAAGGGGATGAGATCGTTAACACAAGACATGCCTGAGACAAAGCCATGCTGGCTGTCATTCAGAATCCTACCTTCTGCAAGTGTATCATGCACTGCTTCCTTGATGAATTTTTCCAGGATTTTCCTATAGATGCCCTGGTCCTCTCTCGTCCCCTTCTTGAAGATGGATACAACATTGGCCCTCTTCCAACCTTCAGGGACCTCCCCTGAGCACCACGAGTTTTGGAAGAGTTTTGCCAGAAGTCCCACGATAACTTCAGCCATCTCCTTCAGCACTCTTGAATGAAGTTCATCCAGTCCCACTGACTTATAAATCTCTAACTTTTCTAACTGATCACACACCAGCTCAATGCCAACAGTGGGAAGGTGGTCATTCCCACCATGCCCATTCTGAAACTTATCTAGTATGATTTTCCCCTTAGTCCAGTGAAATATAAAAGCAAAGTATTCATTCAGGAGTTCAGTTTTCTCCTGAGTGTCAATAACCAGGTCTCCTGAGTTGTTAAGCAATGGCTCCAACACTTGCATTTGTTCTCCTCCTGTTTCCTACATACCTAAAGAAGGACTTCTTATTGTCCTTGATTTCTGTTGCTGGTTTAAATTCAGTCACCACCTTAGTCTTTCTAATCTGTTCCCTACAAGAGCAGGCTGTTGTTGTATAGTCCTCCTTGGGGACTGTCCCAAGTTTCCATTATTTGTATGCCTCTTTCTTCTTTTTCAAGAGGACCATGATATCCCCATTGCTTCAAGGGGGATTACCAGCCTTTCTGCTACCTTTCCTTCATATGGGAATGGACTTCTTTTGTACTTCAAGTATCATGTCCTTGAGAAATGACCACTCTTCATGCGCTCCTTTCACCCTCAGTCCCTGATCCCACAGTGCTTCCTCTACTATTGCCCTGAGCCTGTTAAAATTTACTTTTTTGAAGTCTAAAACTTCAACCCTGCTATCTGATTTTCCTGCCTTGCAATGGACAGTGAATGTAATGGTTTTGTGGTCACTGTTACCCAGGCTACCCTCTATATTTAAGTCGCTCATCTCCTTTGGCCAAGTTCATCTCTTTTGGCCAAGACCAAGTCTAGGAGAGCATTACTTTGGGTTGGCCCATGGACCTCCTGAATCAGGTCAAGTTCTTCAATACAGGTCAGAAAGCAATGCGACCAATCCAACTTATCCAAGTATTCCTCTCAATAGATGTCTGGCTAATTGAAGTCACCTGTAAAGACCATGTCCCGTATGCGTGTGGCCTCTGTCAGTTCTTGAGAGAACTCCAGATTGAGCTCCTTCCTCTCGTTTGGTCGTCTGTAGTATACACCTACAGTTATGTCTCTCTCACCATGCCCCGCCCCCCCATAGTTTGAGCGATAGGGTTTAGAGCCACTCTTCTTTGGAACTGTTGTCGGCCTCCCAGGAGGTGTACTGCTTCCTCACATAGAGAGCTATACCTCCACCTTTCTTCCCTACTTGGTGTCTTCTGTGCAGGATGTAGCCCTCTATGGATATATTCCAATCATGTGAGGAGTCCCACCAGGTCTCCATAATCCCTACTAGATCATAATGCCCACTGAAGAATAGGACGGCTACCTCCTTCTGCTTGTTCCCCATGTTCCTGACATTAGTGTACAGGCACCTAAAACCTCCAATTGAGACTGCAATTCATTGTATAGAGAAATTCAAACTGGAACAGGTGAAGGCAAGGACTATCCCTGATCCCAGAAAATCAAGGAGTCCTCCTGACAGGAGGACAGGAGACTCATAAAAGCATTTTGTTCAGCCTACCAGAATGAAAGCTGACAGCCATCATTGCTTCTTATAAATTCATGGAAGGGGTAACTGAACATCAGGGATAGGAAAAAATATATAGGTTAAATGAATGTATTGTTACAGGAAAAATAGAGTGTAAATGAAGAATGACTAAGTTAAAGCTGGATGTTTAGAAGAAAGTTTCTAACCATCTGAAAAGTAAAGAACCTTAATACTGGAAAAGTGCAGACAAAACACCTCACCAGTGTCAGGATGGAGCTTGTTAAGTATATGAAAGGATTATGTTGTAGACAGTGAAGTCCTGGCATGGGATGCCTAGCGGTTGGGACTCTCTGGAACGTCTAACTTTCTAGCCTGAATGATGGCATGACCTACTTTTAACAGCTGAGCATGTGCAGTGAGTTGTTTTTTTTGGCAACCAGGGGAACATAACAGTTAGAACCATTATGCTAATGAGCTATTATGGATTAATGTAATAGTTTGATTTGTGTTGTCCTTGCTGTGATTGACTTTGATTGACAGAGATTAAAGAGTAATGATTGGATATCCATTTGATGGACAAGTGTTGTGATTTAGGCCCTATAAAGCCTGTCCAGTGTAGGGGTTGGTGCATCTTTTTGTGGTCGTTTTCATCAGAGAAGTAGCTTGTTGTGGGCTGAAGGACTCGCTGAGACTTGCTCTGTCTCATGCTCTCTCCCTCTTTGCCTGGTGTGTTCGACTGAATGTGAGAGTGATTAGTGTACAGCTGATGTAGTGTCTGAGTTGTGGTTGCTTGGAACCCAGAGTTTATTGAGCAAATGATCACAGGGTGTGTTGGAACAGTGTTTGGGAGCAATGATGGAGGGTCTGTATCAGCTGGGCACTTGCCAGCCACTCACTACTCACTTGCTTCTTTGCATCACAGTGGTAAGGTAAAGTATCACCTACCCTTTGCTGAGATGCTCAGTGCCAACCTGTGCATGAGGGAACAACCTAGAAATTCTCAGGTGTGTGAAGCTGCAGAGCAGGTCTTCTCTGCCTGTCAGCTGTCTAGGGTGATATAGTCTGCCACCTAGGAGTGTGTGTAGATGAAACAGGGGGCCTAAATAGATGTGATGGGTTTTAAAAAACACTGCTTCAATTTAGGGCCAATTTAAAAACCCTGTGTCATGCACACTAGCTTACCTGCCTCTCTGGTGGGGAGGGTGAGCTGCCAGTGGGTGGAGCAGTCCCTGGGCTGTAGGTGGGGCTGGTGATTCCCTCTGTGGCAGTGGAGGCCCTGCTCCAGGCAGCGCCCACCTGCAGGCACTTGGCTCGGGCAGTCCTGGGGTGTACCACAGCCATGAAGGGAAGCCTGCGCAGCTCAGGCAGGCAGGCTCTGGGGGGTGGGGGAAGAAAAAAGATCAGGCTTGCTTGGTGCCTCTTCTCTTCATATATCCCTAATTTTAATGAATAGGAGTCAGGTATCATTAGGGACCTATGTAATTTGGAGTTTCATGGTTTTTTTGTAGAGGCCATTTAAACCAGCAGTATGCAATTGCTAGGATATTTTCCATCAGCCACAATTTCCTGTGTAATCAGTCAACCCAACCCCCCAGCATATTATTCATATAATGCCAAGGCATGCAAATACCAACACTGTTCAAGATGTGCAAAAGCATTTAGCCTGCTTTAAAGTGTTGTGTGCACATGTCCCTTGTTTCATCTACACATGGCCTAGGGTGACAGACTGGTATTGGGTTCTTTAAGTGTATACTGTATTTATAGTGCTGTAAACTGTTGTGTTAGTTGTTATTGTGTCTTGTTGTTGTCATTTCTTGTCATAATATAGTTTTGCTGTTAACTTCACACACAGAAATATAAAGTTTTCATCTGTAGTGCTTGCACTTCTTGTCCGGGTTGGGCAGTAAGTCAGTTTCCAGAAGAATTAAAACCTTAAGTGGCCTTGAATCTAATTGAGGGGTTGGTAAGGTATAGAGGCTTAACAACTCTCTGTGTGCGTTTGAAACATGTGGATATCTGAAGTAGTGCACAGGGTTCTTTGTCTTGTTGTGGTGCACCTTCCAGCCCCTCCCACTCCTCAATGTGATCTGTTGATTGTGACACCAGGGGACTAAACTTGATGACACAGGAGATCCCTCTAGTGCTATTTTACAATGCAGAAGTCACTGTAAGGGCTTTTGAAAAATTCCTTCTTTAGAATGTGCTTAACTTTAGGCATGTGTAAAAAGAGTCCCTTTGATTCTGAGCCTGAAAAGATAAGACAGAGAAATGATAGGAGAAAGGGAGGCTACATATAGACAAATTAATAATTGTTAGAAATCTTGTTTAGTTCCACTTTTTCTTATTTTCATCACGAGATAAATATAGTAAAAAGAAAAAAAAAAAATCACAGGATGAACAAAGGAATTGGAAGAGGGTATTAAAGAGGGAGAAAAAACAAGAAGGAAGACTGGCAGGGAGCAGAGATGCCTGGAAGATTAGAGGCTAAAAGCAGTAGGCCTATCAAGGGGACTGGAGGAGGTCAGAGAAAATAGTTAATTACTAAATAGAAAAGAATGTCAAAGATCAGACTTCAGCCCAAATTGTTCTTCTGGATGTGAGCTGACTAAAATATACACATCATAATTTACACAATTGACAGTAGCTTGTAGGGCAGGGTCGCTATGTTCAGTGTCAGCGATTTTTCTTGCTGCTACTTTAAGGATGCTGTAGTCTTACTTTAATGAAATATCTAAGGCAAATAACATCAGAGACTTTTACTTCTTAACCTCTTAATGAGGACTTATTCCCAATTCTATAATTCCTATTAAAAGGTCCCCTGTGAAGAAGATGTAGATACTTTCGTCTCTGTTTCTATTGCTAATGCTCAGTTCTGGCAATTAATCACCTGAGAAGTCTGTGCAGACTCAATTTGTCTGTGTCTCAACTATCTTCTTCATAACCAGCATAGGTGTTAATTAATTCTTTTTTCATATTAAGGAGTGTGGTATGTTTTTACCTCAACATATATTACAAGAAGTTTGCAGGATATAGCTTCGTGCATCTTGTGTGTAAAGTAATCTGAACATTTCTAGTTCATAAAAAGGCATTTTTAGCTGTATTATTTTAATCTAAACAGTCTTCCTTAAAATGATTTCAATTAATGTGCAAATATTTCGTATTTTTATATTTATTTCTTCATTTAGAATTTAAAAATATATTCAGAATGATCATATGCATTTCTTTATTCTGTATGTATCTTTCTTCAGTGCTAGTTTTTTTTCCCCCAATGGCTTCTCATCTACCATGTTGCAAAGTCCCACGCATTATCTAATTGGGTGTGTCCACACATCGGCTTTAATGTGCATTAGCCTATTTTAATGTGCATTAAAGAGTCACTAAAAACCCTGTTCTTCAGTTAATGCACATTAAGACAGACTAAAGCACATTTTCCTAGTACCTCACAATGGAGGTACTAGATTTAATGTGCATTAACTAAAATATGTTAATACACATGTAGATGGCCCCACTTAGTACATACAATTTTTTCACTGAAATTACAGATCAGAAAGCTAAACTCACATGCAAGTCTGTGAAAGATTAGGCATCAGGAGTCTGATCCTGGATATATTTAAATCAATGGGACCTTTACCTTAATTCTTTAAATATCCTAACCTTGTAAGTTTTTTGTGTGAAATTCTCAGACAAGTAAATGGATCCTGAAATGAGGCTAATGCAGTGAGGAAGGACTATACTTTCAGTTAGACAAGCTAGTTGAGACACAAATGTGGCAACCTCATGCACAAATTAAGAAGTATGTATTGCTAGTATTATGTTGCAGCAGTTTAATGTACTTTAGTTTCCAGTGTGGGTGGTCAAGCATTGGGGAAGGATGACTAGAGAATTTGTCAAATCTGCACAGCTGAGCATTTTCAAGAACAGGTTTGACAGACTGTTGGCTGGGATCATCTAGTCATGGATGATCATACCCTGAGCAGGGGGTTAGACTAAATTACTTCATGAGGTTCCTTTCAGCCCTATAAGCCTATCTACATGTAAAGATCAGATTCTTTCCTCTTGTGATTGCAGAGCCACTGGCCATCATCTTTGAAAAATCCTGCTGATTGGGAGAGGTCCTGGACTATCAGAAATGGGCAAATATAGTGCCCATCTTTAAAAAAGAGAAGGAGGAGGATCCAGGAAACTATGAAACCAGTCTGCCTCACCTCAGAAAAATCATGGAGCAGGTCCTCAAGTAATCCATTTCTAAACACCTGGAAGAGAAGAAGGTGATTAGGAACAGTCAACATGGGTTCACCAACAGCAAGTCATGCACGACCAACCTGATTGCCTTCTGTGATGACTGGCTCTGTAGATGCAGGGAGACCAATGGACGTAATATACTTTGACTATAGCAAGGCTTTTGATATGGTCTCTGACAGGTCACCCTCCCCAACGCCATCTTCTGGATCATCTGCGCCTTACGTGAGGCATCCTTCAAGTCCTCTTGGACCTTTGCTGTCCCGCTCTAATCTCTCCTGCTACGTCTTGATGGTATTAGTATGCAAGCGGGAGACTACTGATCCTATTGGGTATGTTGGGGTCTCTCCTATAAGGTTCTGACCCCGCACCCAAGTCTTATGGGCTATGTGTGGCTCCTACCACCCCAATACCACGCCCCAAGCCACGCAGATGTAATACACGTTGTTCTGTACCTCTCTCCGTCTTCACGCCCTCATTGGCACTCGGGCTTTCTGCAGTCCCGTCTCTCTCTCTCTCTCTCTCTCTTTCCGTGCCCTTCTCTCAGGGCCTTCTCAGTTACACTGCCCTTTTCTCGGGCTCACCACAAGGCTACCCCTTCTCTGGGGCTCACCACGCCCGCACTGGGGCTGCTTAGTAACGCCCCATCTCTGGGGCTCACCATGCCCACACTGGGGCTTCTCGACTGCCCTCTCTGGGGCTGGGGGTCTGTGCACCCTGAATGCTGTGTCCTCACTGGTGCTGGGGTCCCCACACTACTGTGAGTCCCCTATGAGGCCTCCTCCAACCTCTAGTAACCTCACCCAAACCACCAGTGTAACAAATAGCAGACACAAACACAAGCCTCTTGGCTACAATGTAAACAGAAGCCGCCCAGTCATAACAACGTTCAATCCTACCAGGGATCCTTTCTCTCTCTGCAGTATCTGATTCAGCTCTTTCTTCAGGCCTCTCCTTTGTAACATGGCTGAGAGCTTCCCTCCTCCTTGGCTGCCAGACAGCAACTGCCACCTGGCCTCCTGCTTGCAGTTTATATAGGAGCCAGGCCCTGCCCCTTCTCATCAGATAGCTAGGCAGGTGTGGGTCATTATTTACCACAAGTTGCCTCAGCAACTGGCACCTGAGGAGTCTTCCCGGCTCTCTCAGTAGCAGGCACCTTAGTGCCCTGCTACAGTCTCCCACAGCATTCTCACAAACTAGCTAAGGCAGTCTGGAATGAATGAATGAATAGACTGTAAGGTGGACAGAAAATTGCCTGGATCATCAGGCTCAGAGGGTAGCAATCAATGGCTCAGTATCTAGTTGACTACAGGTCAGGTAACAGAAGAAGTTGCAGCAAGGCAAGTTTAGATTATACATTAGAAAAAAAAAAAAAACTTTCTCACTAGAAGGGTAGTAAAATTCTGGAACAGGTTACCCAGTGAAGTTTCAGGGTCTTCATCTTTGGAGGTTTTTAAGATCTTACTAGAAAAAGCATTGGATGGCATGATATAGTTAGATTGGTCCTGCTTTGAACAGGGGGTTGAACTAGATGACCTCCTGAGGTCCTTTCCAATCCTAATTGTGTATTATTCTATGATTATTTTCATTGAGGGGTAGAATAAAATAACCAAACAGAATGGGACCTACTAACTAGGACAAATAACCTTCCTTAAATTAATCCATTAAAAACAATATTTTGAATAAAAACCTTCTGTAGCTACCATTTCTAGTGCTTGAACTTTGAACATGTATTTTTTCTATACATTTGTAATAAATCTCTTGGCTTGTGACCTGTGTTAAAAAAAATTCTAGTGTAACACCCCCAAATCAAATAAATTAGCATAGCCCTAGTCAAGTCAGTATTCTGAACACAAGAAAATTTTCCTTTCTTCTTTTTCTACCTGAAGGGTATATGGTTCCATTTCTAATTCTATGATTTTCTGTGGTGTAGACATTTCATTTTGTTATGAAAAAATGGTTATTTAAAAAACAAACAAACACACAAAGCAACAGAATAAAAATATCATTATAGTTTGTATAAGATTTCTTACAGGAAATGTTTTATTACAAAATGATCCTTACACCCTCAAAAACAGATCACTTTTTTGGGGTAATGTGTTTTTCTTTAGAGCCTTAAAAGAAAACAAGGCTCATGAGTCATATTCTTACAATTTATGTCTGTTTGTGAAAGATGCTATCAGGGTTGCTCCAAATATATGTATAGATAAACCAGCATATAGCAGCTGAAAGGAAAGTTTTAAAAATGTGAATGTTTAATAAGAAAGCCAGATTTTCTCTGACTAATGGTATTATGACATCATATTTTATATATTTCTTTCTTAAGCTTGATACTTAAATGGCAAACATTTTGTATCTGAAAAGAAGTTTAGCTAGGGGCCTTCTGAAGAAGATATATAATATTCAAGAAGGTTCTACCCCTCCAATAAAACCCACCTCTGCTAAACTAGAAGCAATTGCTGTGTGCACACAAAGGTGTATATGCATGCATGTGTTTGTATACAAGCTGTCAATAACTGCTTGCTTTCATTACATAGTAAAAGAAATAAATGTGTGGCTCAGAACTGGAAACAAGGTTTTAGAGGTTTAAACAAGTTACTAAAGAGAACATTACTGGAATATGAAATAATCTGTTAGAAGAAGTAGTTGAAGCAGCAAGTATCAAATATATGATTATGGAATGGATGTTCATTTCAGGTTTTCTTTCAGGCCCTGTATTCTAGTTACTAGGCCTGTGCGAAGCAGCTAGTATTCGCTTTGAATTTGTATCCAGCTGATTTGGGGACAGTGATTTGGTTTGGTGATTCAGATCACTGTCCTGAATTGATTTGGCCATATCTCCAAAATGGCCCCATCCCATGCCCACCCTCCCAGCCCCATCAATGGCTGGACCACCCAGCCCCAGCTCCTGGCTGTTAAAAAAAAAACAAAAAAACAAAAAAACAAAACAAGAAGCCCCACACTCACCAGCTCTTGCCAGGTGGTGGTGGGGTGATCCACACTGCCCCTCCCACTTCCCTGAACTGCATAGGGGGCTCTGCCACAAGCCCCCAGAAGCCCCAAGGCTGCTGCAGCAGCTGATGAGTGGGGAATTTATTTAAATATTTTTTTTAAGAGCTGGGAGTTGGGGCCAGGTGGGGCAGCCATGTGGGGGGGATGGGAGAGATTGCAGGGTTGTGGAGCTCATGGCAGAGCCCCCCATGCAGTGTGGGCCAGTGGGGGGCAGCAGGGATTGCCCCCCACCTGGCAGCAGCTGGTGAATGGGGGCTTTTTTTGAAAAGCCAGGAGCTGGGGCCATACGGGGCAGCAATGGGAGGCTCTGGGACAGCAGGTGGGGGTTGGGGAACACTCAGGGGGGCTGGGAGAGCAGGCAGGGGATAGGGCCTGGTAAGGGTCCTTCCATGGTTCCCTCCCCACTTCTCCAACCCCCTACTTACCAGCATGAAGTTTGGATCCTGTGGCAGTGAGCAGGGTATTTTCAAAGCTCTCCAAATCTTTTCTGAGTCGACTCGGAGAGCTTCAAATTGATTCAGACCTTTTAATTGGTCTTCTGATTCAATTCAGAGTCAGAGATTCAGCCACTGATTTGGGAAAATTTCCTCCAAATTGTATCAGCACCCGAAGTTTTGCACAGCCTTATTAGTTACATCCCTTTTTTAGTGCTTACAACAGAATTAGAAATTTGGGACACATTGTTATTTTAGTAGAGGTGGTCAAAAGTTTTGATGGCATCTTTTTGTAGTAATTCTTTGCAGAATACTTTAAACTTCTTTCCATTTCTTCCATTCTATTTTACTCTTTTATCTTACTACTTCTTTACAGATGCCTTTTCATTTAATGTAGGTCTTAAGAATTTGAATGCTCATACCTGGTTCAGGCTATTTCCTTTTATGCCTTTCACTACCATTCACCTATGAAACTCACCATTATTTATTAATTAAATAATTCATCATGGGAATGGCAACAGCATCTTTCACTAGTTGGTTCTAACAATCTACACATCTTTTCTGCAACCTGTATACTGTTCCTGCCAAGATCATATGCCAATAGTAGCAGCTACAGTACTCTTCAAGGTGCCTCTTCTCTTCATATATCTCTCATTTTAATGAATAGGAGTCAGATATCATTAGGGACCTATGTAATCCGCAGTTTCATAGTTTTTTGAAGAGGCCATGAAAACCAGTAGTATCTGCAATCACTAGGAAATTTTCCATCAGCCACAATTTCCTGTACAATCAATCAAACCAACCCCCACCCCCCCAGCATATTATTTACATAATACACTGTTTTAGAATCTCCCAATCCTTACTGTGATACTTGGAAAATGTAGCACTCCATACAGTGACTCTCATGTGCTTGACACTTACTAACTGTCTTTGGTGATGATGGGGCCTCCCTGCCAATCTGTGGTGATGGTGAGGCCTCTCCACCAATCCTCAGTAAGGGGCAGGGCTGGTGGGAAATGTCCACACAATCAGCCTATTATACTGTGAGCAAGCTGTGAAAATGGCTTCAACTCACTACAAGTTAAGTAGATCCCTAACTATCACTGAACCCAGCATTTGATCTTGATGTCATACAGTTTTGTCATTTTTTGTTCAGTTCTGATCATGGTTGTGCTCTCCCTCTGCATTGCTTATACAACTTTCCTTATTTTTTCTCCTATTCCTTTCTTATACACGATTCAGTATGCTACAATATGCCTTCTAAAAATTGACAGATGTGTAGTAGAGTTTCTGATTCCCCTTTAAGTACTCTCATATTTATCTCATCAAAGATAATGCATCTGTGTTTCCCTTCCCTTGTATAAATCCAAGCTACATTTCATTGATATCTTAGTTCCTTAGCCACAAGCTTTCAAAGACAGTCATCTTATAATCTACAATTGTGATTCCCCTATTTTCCACAGCTTAAAACATCATTCTTTTGATTCTAGATGACTACTACTTTTCTTCCAGTTACTGGACATATCTACATGTGCCCCTGACTGCACATTTGGTACTGCGCAGTCCGTGCCAAATAACTGTGCAGTATCCACCAATATTGTGCAGTCCCAGTGGCACTTTGTTATTTTTAGATGCTATGTCGATGTAGTAATGAGCTACAGTGACCTAGCTGTAGGTCATAGCATTGGAATCATGGTTTGTGCCCTTCAATGCTACATCGTCATAGCCATGAGGTATGTCTCTGTAGCTTGTCACTATGTAATATAGTGTCTCTTGTAGACAAGCCCACTGAGGATTCTTTTTCTGCACCAAACTTTATTCAGCTTTTTCCAGGACTTCTCAAACCCTTTCTTTCACATCCCTTTAATGATTTCTACATAGAATAGGTAACATCTAATTTCATTTTTGCTGCAATAAATCTAAAACTAAAAATAGAAGCAGTATTGTTTCTTTCATTTTTTTCATTAAATGCATTGCTTCTCTTTCGTTTACATATTTGTCAGTTTCTTAGTGCCCCCCCTAACCACAACAGTAGGTCCTGTGGAATCTCTTACACATTTTCCACAAGAAGGGAGGAATGCATTTGTGCCTAGCTTCTAGGGACTGTTTGCTTCTAGGGACTGTTTTTGCATTTTTCACATCCATCTGGTTTTTTCCTCCATCCAAGGTTAGTGCTGTGGAATACTCTTGTGTTAGAGTCTAGTGAGCCACTTACGTGCAGTCCTCCATGGCCACAGAACAGAGAGAGAGTCTCCCAGCAAATTTTAAGGGAATGAAAGTCTGCCAATTGTTTCAGGTTTCATAACTCTCAAAGCACACCTGTCTGATTAACCTCATATTTTCTAGAAAAGGTAAATAAAGTGGGTACATTTCAAATTAAATGAAATGTTCTCTCTCCAAATTGGGTGAGTAGTATTAAAACCAGACGTAACATGTCACATTGTTATAGGATACTTTTTCCCTTCCATCTCTGGTGATCCTGCAAGTTATCATCCCCCTTGACTCACCCGCCACATCTTGAAGGGAGAAAAAGAAGGAAATATACCAAAGGGAACAAAAGACTCATGTGTTTTGACGTGCTGATCTCTGCAGGGCTACACCACCCCTTATACCCTTTCCATGCTCATTCAAACTTGGATGTCCAAGATCTTACTCTTCTGATATTTTTAAAGTTCTCACACAGCTTGTCTTTTCAGTGGGTCTATTTTGCCATGAATCCTCCGTCTTCTCTGTTCCCCTTTGCAGGAACAGTCCTTCTTCTTTCTTCAGAGTAAAACCAACGTGGTTTTTGCAGTAAATTTCAAGTGTCAAGATTTTGTTTTCTTTCACAAGGGAACAGAAAAAAAAATTGAACATTTTCACAAAAATTGACCTGTCTCAAAATGTTTACTTTGCATTAAAACCTGAACATGTTATTTGTTTGTTTATGTATTTATTTAGGTTGCCTAAGATATAGAGACCCAGCTTTAGTAGTTGTCCTGCCTAATTCAGGATAATTTCTTTCAATCCAAATTAACTTGAATCAGGCAGATAAGGGTTTCTCTCCACCACAACTGGTGAGTGCCTTGATCAGAAATCTTTAGTCTCTTTCATTTCATTGAAAATTTCCCTACCAGATACAATATTTAGTTCATCCAAAAACATTATACATTTTTCCATTATAAATATTTCATTACTTAATTACTTGGAGTATTATATAAATACATAGGGTATTGTAAACCTTATTTATTTAGAGTGAAGATTTACTGCTCATGAATTAGAGTGCTAGTGTTTTGCACTCAGTGGGCACGTCCAGACAAGCGTGCACGTGCCTCTTGCCTGTCTCAAACCCCTTTGAGGTGGGGCAACAGGCACGTGTGGGAACAAAGCAGTGAAGGGAGAAAATTAGACCCCTGGATATCCAGGGGGTTTAAAAAACCATGCTGGGAAATAGCAAGGCAAGGCATGGTCTTGAGACCATGACCGGAGGCAACTGGAGAAGGAGTTCTCCAGAGAAACACTCTGGTATTGGGCCAGAGGTCTCTATGGTTCTCCCTAGCCCCACACCCAAGCACGCCCCTTGAGCATGCCCAGAATAAAAGTGGGGCAAGACTGAGAGCCCATTTGAGGGTTTATTTGGAGTAAGAAAGTTCTGCAGAGAAGTTCTAGAGTGGACACCTGAAGCCATGGCAGTTCAAGGTAAGAAGGGGAGCATGGGAATGGGAATTTTCTTTCTAAAAGGGGAACCCAGGGCTCTTTGCACACTGCCAGTGTCAAACACCCAGCCAATGGCTTGTGTGGTCTAGAGGTGGGAGACATGTGAGGTTGGGGGGCTTTTGGGTGGATGTTGGTGGGGTACAAGGTGGGTCCTGGCAGTGTAGGCAGTGGCACCTGTTGCCACTTCTATCTATGCTGCACGTGGCTGGAGGTGCTGATCTGGCCCAATGCCACCTGCCTCACCTCAGGCAGGATCCAGCCAGCTCTTGCCCAGGATGGGAAGGTGGCATCAGGCCAGATCAGCACCTCCAGCCATGATCAGCACCTCCATGCTGCAACACTGCCAAGAGCTGCCAGCCCATCATATGAAGGATCCCAGGTCTTGCAGGCAGCTGCGGGACTTGTGGGGGGGGCAGGGGTGGGAGTGTGCCCCCTCCCCCAGTCCTGCAGCTGCCTGGAAGAGGCAGCGGTGGGGCCCTTCTATTGCTGCTGCGGG
>NW_005841840.1:2009665-2010084 GCF_000455745.1 Alligator sinensis | reverse complement strand
AGAGAATGACTGCCCGGGGAGCGCCTGGCCAAGGCATCCAGGGTCCCGCTGCCAGACTGTGCGGCAGGAATGTGGGGCCCCCAAGGCAGCTGGGGAGCTCTGGAGTGGGAGTGTGGGCTTCCTCCCCCACACCAAGGCAGCTGGGGGACTCTGTGGCATGGTAATGTGGGCCTCCTCCCCAACACCCACCTTGCTCCTGCAGATCCCAGCAATGTCACTGCCACTTGCTTCCCTACTGCATGTGGTGCAGGGTGCCAACCCAACCCAATGCCATCACCTCAGCTTTCTGTTAAAAAGGGTGATATTTTATATTTATTTGATATATTTTATATATACATACATTTTTATTATATATTTATTTTATATTTATTTTTCCATTTCCTATTCCTATATATATTATTAGAATAGTAATAGTAATA
>NW_005841840.1:2007788-2009396 GCF_000455745.1 Alligator sinensis | reverse complement strand
AAAAAGATTGAAAGACACACATGTAGATGCTTATATATATATAAAAGGTTGAATGTGGGGGATGGGGGGTTGTTAATTTTAGGCTGAGCTGCATCAAGTGACTTGGGGACAGCTATGTGCTAACTCTGTTATGGAAAAACATGGTTTGAGCTATTTGCAGTCTAGTCTGATTGGAAGGCTGATCTATTTCCAGTGACAATGTCTGTGGGGATGACAATAATTCCATCTGCACCACCACCAAAGACTTTAAATCTTCACATTCAAAGTTCTAAAATAATCTTACAGATGTCTTTACCTCATTACATGGTTACTGGGGGATTGCCTCATCTGGTGTACTTTGCAACCGGGTGTACCTTTAACAAGCAATCTGGCATTAGCCTTCTGTTTCTACCACTGGAAAGCACAGAATTGTTATATATCATTGGTACTGTTAATTACACTGCTGTGCTAGGCATCATTAAAGCTCAGAATGCTGAAAGGCATATCAGGAGAATTCATTTTAACTTAAGTGAAAATGCATTTAACAACTCAAGAAAACTGTTATAAGTAATAACCATTTTTGTCACATATCTGTGCCACAATGTATCCTAAATATGAGAGAGGTTTTATTTCAACTCTTTTTGTTCTAAATAAACTTAGTTCTAGAAACGTTATTTTCTTATTTTTTATGTTGAGTTAAAATAGTCTTAGCAGCAAGTTAGTTACAAGTTATATTATCTTCCTACATAGTTTCAGAACTTGTTCTTGTTTGATCTATGGGAGAGCTAGATGATTAAATGAAAAAGGTCACCAGACTTGGCCATGTCTCACATGATGATCTGACAAATATGATAGGTGCCTTTGTAATATAGAGGCTTAATGACTGTAAAGCACTCTTGTCTGGGTCACTTGGTTTTCCTTATTGGCCTCCAAAGAGCTAGGCAGGAAATAGTTTTCATGCCCAGTAAAACTTTTTGAGATTTAAAACATGTTCCTCTTCTGCATCAAGGCAACTTCATCTAAAAAAAAAAAATGAATTGTATAAAAAACAATAAAATGCTCTACAACTACAGAATATGAAACACTCAAAAATAGTCAGTAGCCAATTTGTTAGAGCAATCACCTATAATGACAGACTATTGGTTAGTATTAGGGTTGCCAATTCTGTTTGAATATATTCTGGGAGGGTTCCAGAATGCCAATGTGCCCATGACACAGAGTCCAAATGTGCCGGTGTGCTTGTGTATATCAGTTACTGATTATGGTGCATAAACTTTACATCAGGAAGGCAAATGCACATTACTATTACATTTTAAAAACCCTCTGAGAGAAGACCTCTTTGATCTGTGATCTTAAACCCAAACCTTTAGATACTAGGCCTGTGCGAAGTGGCTAGTGTTTGCTTCAGCTTTGGCTGATTTTGGGGGGCAGTAATTTGATTTGGTGATTCAAATTACTGTCCTGAATTGATTTGGCCAAATCTGATTTGGAGATTCGGCTGCTGACAAATCTCCGAATCAGCCAGGCCCATCCCCCCAGCCCAGCAATGGCTGTCCTGCCTGCCCCAGCTCCCGGCAGTTGGAAAAAAAAAAAAAAAGCCCCAATTCAGTGGGTGCTGCCAGGTGGGGG
>NW_005841840.1:1999078-2007778 GCF_000455745.1 Alligator sinensis | reverse complement strand
AGCAGGCAGGGACTGGGGGCTGGTAGGGGTCCCCCCATGGTCCCTTCCCCCTCCCCCAGTCTCCCCGTTCCCCGCTCCATACTTGCCAGCTCTGAGTTCAGCTGCAGCTCCCTGAGTTCCCAAATCATCAAAGCTCTCTGAATCTTTTCCGAAGATTCGGAGAGCTTTGAATCAATTTGAACCTTTTAATTGGTCCTCTGATTACATTCAGATTCAGATTTTTGGCCGCCAAATTTGGCCGAATCTCTTCCGAATCGAATCACCACCCAAAGCTTCACACAGCCCTATTAGATACCCTTTACCTTGTTAGGCTTGCAAACCTTGCATTTCTCCTGGAAAAATAGTTTTGTTCCTGGTTAATTCATACCCATTGTTCCACTTCAAGTACCCAGGAAGTATGCAGGATAAAATATCCTAACACTCCCAACCTCTTCACCCCCAACACTGTGTTGGTCTGTAAGGTATTTGAGGCTCACTTAATTTAATAAGGTATGTGCAGAAGTTACACCTAGATCAACCAAATAAGGATTAGGTCCATCTAAATGCTGAATTCTGCATATGTTCAGGAAGGCTAGATTGGGCAAAAATGACTGCTTGATCTCACTAGTTCACTCATATGCAGACCTTACACTTACATTGACCTAACTAGATCAATCTAAGTGTCCAGTCTTTCTGGGCAGTCGCTCTTTGAGTTGTCGATGAGTATTCTTGCATTCCCAGTTCCGAAGTTTAGCTTTTTCTTACTTGGACCACAAGAATGGTAATCCCACTGGGTGCAGCTTCCCAGCCAGGAGAGATAGGAAAGCCTATTTTTGGGGCACCTTTTCTAACCCCCTCCCCATCAGGGTGAGCAGAGGGTATCCTAAAAAGGGGTGCTTGGTCGCAGATGCAGCATCTGAAGGACACCCCTGTCCTGACACAGGTGCCTGACAACCATGGCACATCTGCTGCCTGTGTGCAGATTCTTAGCTGGGGGCCTCCAGGTATCACAGCCCTGCCCCTGTCACCAATCCTCCATCACCACAGGGCTTTTGGACCTGATGGAAGCCTGCACATAGCATGTTTAGTATGGGGACTCTGGTGCGCAGTTGGGTCCACATGGTCTTGGCGGTTGGTGGCCAAGTTCAGTGGTATGGCAAACCACAATGACTGGGGCCACTTCTCCATTGCAGCCTTTTTCCACCTTAACAGCCATTGGGGTCAGAGCCTTATCTGTCTGCTCCTCCATTGAGGACTTCTTGGGTCATTCTTTGTCTGGAACCTTCCCCTCAATCTTACCATCATGGGTGGCCCTACCAGAAGCATGAGCTCCAGATGGTATTGCTCTCAGGGTCATTGGAACATGCAAGCCTCTCCACCACACAAGGTGACAATCCACGGAGAGGAATCTAAGTGTAGGGTTAAGTTGATCTCAGGCACCCCAATCTTGCTCAACCTCCCCCCTCCCCTGGTTTACTTAGATTATATTTATGGCATGGCTCCGGACACTGGCAAATGCATGCTCAAGAAGGGAACCTGATCTACAATCATGCCGCTTAAAGTAAACCACATGATCATAAATGTGTGCTTGTGCCCATAGCAGTCATTCAGTCCAGTAACAAACCATTCAGGCTCCATGTTCTCCCTGGCTACCTAATGGTAACAGATTAGCAATGCAGTTTGGAAGGGCTATGTGCATAAAAGCTGTTTTGATCAGAGTCAATACCCAGGACAATCAGTCCTTGTCCAAATGAGATGTGTGTTTATAGCCTTATATTTTTGATGAGGTTTGCTGTCTTTGGGTTGGTAAAAATAGTAAATCTGGCCAATTGTCTAGAAATGCATGTCTTGTGTACACATCTTTAATATAGTCATTTTGAGTGCATTTTGTATGTTCCATTTGCACAAGTTTACAAACAAGTATTGGTTTATTTGCTTAAGCCTTCTTGATGACAGCATAATGAAAAAAAACAATATATAGAGCACTCTTTCACATCCTGTACAGAATACTAAATGTTTGTTATCATTTATATGAAAGCTCATTACCAATCATAGTGAAAGCATTTTCAAGTATTTCAGCGCACAAGGCAAAATTCTCTACTTACTTTGATCAAGTTTCAAAGGGAGAATTTTGCCCCAAGTGTGTATTAATTACATTAAATAGAATATTATGAAAATAGCACAAATCTAATTAACAGTCAAAAGCTTTAGGAAAACTTTCCCTCTAAAATAAATGTATTTCATGTGAATAAGGTGAGACCATGAATAAAATGGACATAGGAGACTGTGTGATTTGTAAATCAAGAATTCCAAGTAAAACATTCAATATGCATTATTATATATATTCTGGGGCTGATAATCTTCTGTAACAAAAGTGCCCTGCAGAGATGGAGCATCTTAGCCCTATTAATGGACTGGAGTACAAGACTGTAGCTGTACTTATTTTCACCACATCAGAATGCCCCCAATATATACTTCTATGCTAAGAGAAGGGGATAAAATTGAGGCGTAGAAGTTAAAATAAGGAGTTCCACAATGAAAGAGGAATTTTTCACTGGTGAAATTAAGGATGTTTTACATCACCAGAATGGTGGAAAAGCTGTAGAAGAGGGCTTTAGAATCTGTCTCTACTGTCTTAAAATTGACCATGTACATTTGTGTAGCCTTTGCAAGTATTAGCATGAGTCAATGACAAGTTCAGAATACAGTCTAGTACTGATTCTGTACAAGTGATACACACCTGCATAATAAACTAGTCATATGAAGAAGTTGACCCTGCCCTAGATTTTTTTCCCATATTTTCTCTCTGTTTCTTTGAAATATATAAAACAGATGTGTTAAAATAATATACAATACAGGCAATATCAAATATTAATATAGCAAATACCATATTAACAAAATAACATAAAATATTAAGATACGGACTTAATCTTCTTCCAGTAGTGGACTGCTGAGAAGAAGTTGGATAAGTAAAGAAATTATTATTTCATGCACTTTGGGAACAGAATTAGAGAATTAAAAAATGTCCAAAGGTAATGTTGTGTGTCTATTTAAACCACGCATGCCCATTTTAGTTTAACTTCAGGAAGATTCTTGGAGACAGATGTCTTACTGGCTGAGTTTATATTATAGTTTCACAGACCTGCTAGGATTAGGAAGACTATCCAGTGTCACTAAAATGAATTATAAAATTGCTTTTATTCTTCAACATCAAAATATTCCATTATTTCTAAGAGTTTAGGATGTCCAATAAATGTAGTTTGGCCACAGAGCAAATCTGTGACTAGAGATTTTCATGAAAAGATCATAAATTATATTGAAAGGGTGAAAATGTCTTTGAAGTACACATCTTTTATTATTACATCATTAAAATTAAATGGATGTTATAGCTGATGGATATGTGCCATCTGTCCTTTAAGGCTATTTACATTAAATGATTAATGCTTAGCTTAACCTTTCATGGATTCTTCTACCAAGACTCCTTTCTTTTTTTAGACAGTAAAAAGTACATATTCAAAGATGTGTGTAGATACGGTTGTAGAATGTGTGCAAACCTCCGACATACTTTCCCTTGTGAAAATCACCCTGCAGTGAAATCAAACTCTTGAAATCTCAAAAAAGATTAGATTAGAGTATAGTATAGAGGGGTTTATAGAGCACATTAAAATAGCTTCTGCTCACTGTCTTTTTGGTCCTTAATGAATTAGAAATATTTCTGATGTTTAATTAACCTTTTAGTTTACAGAGCACAGAACATATCTATATGTGTATGTATGTACTTTGGTTACCGTGCATTAAGTGTAGTACCTGTAATAACAGGTACTAATTAAATGCACAGTAAATGCAGTAGCACTGGAGCATGCCTTTTAAGTGACACTGCTCAGTAGACTAATTCTACTGTGCATTACTGTACTAGCATTGCTTTCATTCATGTAGATGCACCCAGATTCTGTTATTGTCCTTGCTACCAAAACTCATTGTGCATTGTGGACTAATAATATTCATCAGCAGAATGTATATCTATCAGCTGCATTTGTAATTGTTCTAGTAAATCAGTAGTTGTATGTGAAATATTTCTTTTGAAATATCTTACAATTCTTGACAATTCTTAAGATGAAACATTTACTATATAGAAAGATTGTAAGCAATGAATCCTAAAATAATGCCTCCCCCTGAAGCAACCCCAATCAAATATCCATTCTCAACAAGCTTAATGTTAACCTCATTCATGTCAGAGATCACTTAGAATCATAGAAAATTAAGATTAGAAGGAACCTCAGGAGGTCATCTAGCCCAACTCCCTGCTCCAAGCAAGAATATCCCCAACTAGATCACCTCAGCGAAGATTTTGTCTAGCCAGGTCTTAAAAATCTCCAAGGATGGAAAGTCCACAACCCCTAAGAGTAACCTGTTTTTCTGAGGGGCAAAACTGGACACGGTGCTCCAGGTGTGGCAACCCCAGTGTCAAATAGAGGGGAATAATAATTTCTCTTGATCTCCTGGTAATGCATCCAGTCCCATGAACATGTACACATCAAGCTTTTCTAAATAATCCCTAGCCTGTTCTTTCACCACTGTGGGCTGCTCGCCTCCTCCCCAAACTGTGCCATAGTCTAGTAGCTGACTTGGCTCTGGTTTTAGATCACTGAAGAGTTCCCTGCTAAGCCATGCTCAACTTCTGCCATACTTGCTAGTCTTCCTGTGCATCAGGATAGTTAGTTCCTGTGCCCTTAGTAAGGTTTTTTAAAATACAACCAGCTCTCCTAGACTCCTTTCCCCCTCAGACTGGTCCTAGGGGATTCTGCCCATCAGTTCCCTGAGTGAGTTGAAGTTTCCTTTTATGAAGTTCACAGTTCTTACTCTGCTACTCTCCTTCCTTCCGTCCTTTCCCCAGCATCCTGAACTCAATCATATCATGACTGCAGCTGCCTAAGTTGCCATGCACTTCTACACCCCCAAAAAATTATTCTCTGTGAGCAGCAGGTCA
Source organism: Alligator sinensis (assembly GCF_000455745.1). Lineage (NCBI taxonomy): Eukaryota > Metazoa > Chordata > Crocodylia > Alligatoridae > Alligator > Alligator sinensis. The sequence continues at coordinate 2,002,812 of NW_005841840.1, read as the reverse complement.
AGAAGATCACACAGCCCCTAGTTGCTCTCTTCAAAACTTGCACAAGGAAATTATCCCCGACACTCTCCAAAAACTTTCTGGATTGCCTACGCACTACTGTATTTCCCTCCCAGCAGATGTCAGGATGATTTGAAGACCCCCATGAGAACCTGTGATCTGGAAACTTCCACTAGATGTCTGAAGAAAGTCTTAGCATCCTGATCTGGTAGTCTGTAGCGCACACCCACCGCAACATCACCCTTGTTACTCACCCCTCTGACCCTAACCCAGAAACTTTCAACAGACCTCTCTTCAATTTCATACTGGAGCTCTAAGCAATTATATAACTCTTTTATATAATGTACAATTCCTCCTCTTCTGCCTTGCCTGTCCTTTCTGAACAATTTGTACCCATCCATGACAGTGCTCCAGGCATGCAAGCTATCCCACCTGTTATTCTAATCACATCATATTTCCATGTCTGTGTCAGGATTTCCAATTCTTTGTGACTGTTTCTCAGGCTCTGTGCATCCATGTACAGACATCTGAGGTAATTAGTAGGGCTGTGCAAAATTTCACCTAGTGTTTCGTTTCGAAGCTGTTTCGATGTGTTTCAAGCACGAAACAGTGAATTCAAAATGAACCACAAAGTATCAAAACAGCTTCAAAATAAAATGCAGGCACTCAAAACATTTCAAAACTTTTGAAAAATTTCGAGTTTTGAAACAGCCCGGTGGTGGGAGGCAGGGGAGAGCCAGGGTTGTGCTTAGAGTGGCTCCGCAGCCTCATGTAGCTCAGTCCAGCGGGGAGCGTAGCACCGGCTATGCCTGCCTCCCGCCACCAGGCTACACTCTGTGGGGCTGGTGGAGCCAATTATACTGCAGCACTGGCTCTGCCTGCCTCCTGCCATCGGGCTGTGCTCCAATCAGCTCCATCAGCCCCATGGAGCTCAGTCCAGCGGCGGAAGGCAGAATGCAGCACTGGCTCTGCCTGCCTTCCGCAGCTGGGCTGCACTCCAAGTGGCTCTGCCAGCCCCACAGAGCGCAGCCCAGTGGCAGAAGGGGGACAGAGTGGGTGCTGCACTCTGCCTCCCACCACCGGGCTGAGCTCCATGGAGCCCGGTCCTGGATGCAGGCTGTGCCCAGTGCCGGTCCCAGGCAGCAGTGGCACCCTCCTGTCATCCAAGGAGCTTTGGGGGCATGCACCCCTAGGAGGACTCTGGCACAGCCCCACAGCCCCCCCCAGGGGTGCCAGCCCCTGGATCTGCATGCCAGATGACAGGAGGCTGTCAGCAAATTTTGCCTTCAAGACTTTGAGGTGCAGTTTCTGAGAAACCTCTATACCTATCTCCTTGAAACTTGGCAGGCTTTATGCCCGCAGAAGGGGCTACCATTCCTGCAATTTGCATCTGAATCAGGCAACAAATGACAATGTTTTAGGAATTGTCATGGTTCCCCTTATAGCCAATGGGTGAAACATTGACACAGCAAAACAGTTTTGACAAAAGGAAATGGGACAGTGCTTCAGATGAAATAAAATGTTACAACAAAACACTGTCCCTTCTGAACAGTGAAATAGATGTTGAAATGAAGCTATGGTGTTTTGCACAGCCCTAGTAACTAGCCAATTACCCTACATCCTCAGGAACAATGAGAAAGTCTCTCTTGTTGTCACCTCCATCTTGTGCTTCCTCCAGGTCACCCACTTCTCCACTTACCTTAGAGCTCCATCCCCAAGTAAACCTAGTTTAAAGTCCTTGTTTAGCTTACAAACTTTTGTTTAGCTTGTATGCTGTGCCCATTAAATTGCAACTTTTTTGGGACAAGAATCATCTCTTTGGGTATGTGCATATGTTCTACTAGATAGATCAACTTCACACTAGTGAAATCAAAGTACCAATCTACATGGCTGTTTGGAGAGGTTAGATTGGGCAAAAAATAGATGCCCCTATCTAACTTGGTTTACCTGATCAGGTGAACTAAATTAGATCAGGAATGTATTAGCCTCATCTAGAGAACATCTGTGCATGTTTGCAGCACAGCCCTGGGGCTTGGAAAGCCCAGCAGCTTGTCCCAGCCCCAGAGTTGTGATTTTCCTATGTCCTTACCCTGACTGTACTATTTTTGGCTTCCCAATGACCTCTGTGGACCCACTATCCCCTCTCCACCCCACCCCACCCAGTCATGCCTGTTCTTCCCCCCACCTCAACTTACTGAGATTGCATTCTGGCACCATCAAGCACCTGCACAAGCATCTCTGGCTTAAAGTCAGTCATGTGATCATAGATAAGGTCACATGAGCAAGAGCACTTACTCTTATTCTATAGTATTAAAGATCTTAGCACAGTGGGGTTCCCATCTCAATATGTACTACCATGTTAAACATGATGCTAATGATAATTTATAAAGTCCCCCATCAATTTCAGTACTTGTTTAAAATCATTACCATTTGAAAACTGTCTTGTTTATGCAATATGCATGGGGGATGTCAGAATTTCATAATATTGTAGAAAGGATTATGTTGCAGTTTTTTCATTTCTTATGCAGCATCAGCTAATGATACTGAAGGTTAAGCATACATATATGCTTCTGTTAAGAACAAGTTAATGGGTTATGTTAGGAATGCTTATATATTATTATTTTTGCTATCTGCCTGCACCCCTGGGCCTCGACATCTGATACTTAATGGATAACACAAATAAACGGAAGAGTATTGCAAACGCCTACCATAGGATCCAATTGCCTCCTCATTTTTCTGCCATTCTCTTTTGAACCAGAGGAATAGTTTGAGGCAGGGTTTGTTTGTTTGTTTTTTCCAAATAATATTTTGTGTCCATAATATATCAAGAATGAAGATAAGTTAGCCTGGCAATACCTAACATAAAATCATAGAATCAAAGGACCAGAAGGGAACTGTAAGATCATCAAGTCCGGTCCAGTGCCATGGGCAAGAGGTTATTGGGCTCAACTGAGCTCAATGAGGTGTTTGTCCAGCCTCCTCTTGAACACGTTCAAAGATGGTGACTGCACCCTCTCTGCCAGGAGCATCTTCCAGATTCTAGATACTTTTGCAGAAAAGAAGTTTTTCCTAATGTCCAACCTAAATTTTTCCTCAGTTAGCTTCTTCCCATTGGACCTTGTATTCCCTGGGGGTGCCCTTCTGAAGAGATGCTCCCTTAGATCTTGGGGTTCACTCTTGACATACTTGTAGGCAGCTAGCAAGTCTTCAGTTCCCAGAGCAAGTCTCCTCTTGATCAGACTCAACAAATCCAGTTCCCGGAGTCTCTCTTCATAGGGCCTCATAGGGCCTATCTCCAGGCACCTAATAGTATGGGTGGCCCTTCTCTGTACCCTTTCAAGATTATCCACATCCTTCCTGAAGTGTGGTACCCAGAACTGGACACAATACTCCAGCTGTGGCCTCACCAATGCTGAAAAGAACCACACAAGGGGTTCAGCCCCCCAGCATGGCATTCAGCCCCCCAACAGGAGGTTTGTCCCCCCCAAAATGAGATTCAGCCCTGCCAAAGGGGGTTTGGCACTCTCACAAGGGGTACAGCCCCCCAACAGGGGGGTCATACCCCACACAAGGGGTATGGCCCCCCAATAGGGGCCAAATGGCTCCCACAGGGGCTACCACCCCCTCTGCAAGGCCCATATACCCCACCCCAGCTCCGCAATTGATGCCCTATCTGACCCCCACCAGTTGCTGCACCCCCTGATGGCTGTGCCACCCAGCACCAGCCCCCACTCCCC
>NW_005841840.1:1982719-1998649 GCF_000455745.1 Alligator sinensis | reverse complement strand
CCCCAACCCCTTACTCACTAGCACCGGAGCCTTGGTGCTGAAGCACGTGGCCTGGCAGGCCACGTGTTTCAGCACCATGGCGAGGGGCAACCATAGAGATGCTCTGGCAGCCAGAGCGTCTCTATGGAGGGCCCAGCCTCCAGTTGCCTCATGTGTTCAACAGGAGGCTGGACAAACACCTCATTGAGCTCATTTGAGCCCAATATCCTCTTGCCCATGGCACTGGACCGGACTTGATGATCTTACAGTTCCCTTCTGGTCCTTTGGTTCTATGATTTTATGTTAGGTTTTGCCAGGCTAGCTTATCTTCATTCTTGATATATTATGGACACAAAATATTATTTGGAAAAAACAAACAAACAAACAAACCTTGCCTCAAACTATTCCTCTGGTTCAAAAGTGAATGGCAGAAAAATGAGGAAGCAATTGAATCCTATGGTAGGCATTTGCAATACTCTTCCGGTTTATGTGTCCCTGACCGTGCCCTGCTCTTCTTTTTTATACTTCGCTTTTTTTAGACTCCTGGATATCCAGGGGTCTAATCTTCTCCCTGCAGTGCAAGTTTGCAATGCGGGGAACAGTTTTTTGTTCCCACGGTGCCTGTTGCCCCGCCTCAAAGGGGTTTGAGGCAGGGCAAGGGGCACGTGTGTGCTTGTGTGGATGCGCCCATTTTGTTCAGCCCACAGGACCCATCTGTCATTGGGTTTAGATTGGTTTTACCTGTTTAACATAAGGATATTAAGATTGTTTTTACTTGTTTGTGAAGTTCCTGTGGTATTAATATGGCCGTCAAGAAGCACAGGTACTAAAATATATTAAAAGACTGTCAGCATAAGTTTAATTCTGTGAGGTCCCAGATTTTCTTGAACTAGTTTGCTTACAACATGCATACATCCTTCTCCTTTCTCATACAGGCATACAATAATCATAAATCAAAAGTTTGTTCAGAAACACAGGGGGTTTGAGAGTAAGAAAAATTCTTTACATTTAAAATGTTTTTAAAACCTGTATTATTCATGGAGCCAATAGAAATACTTGAAGGGCATCCATCATAATGATGGTTTCTTCTGTTTAAGAACCATGAAGCCATCAGACTAAAAGCTTGGTATAAAGACAAAAATACATTTAAAATAATATTTCCATAAGATTCATTGTTAAAGGAAGTATTTACTCAAAAGCTAATGCTCTGTTCCCAGTTAGTAAGACAGTATTGCTTTCTTAGTTTTTGTTCTTGCTGGGTTTTTTTCGTTTTCTTTTTTCTTTAACTTAAATTCTTTTACTAATACCCATTGAATGTTGTACTTCATTTTTTGTCCACACCTTGACAAAATATGTTATGAACAATTGTCACTTGCATTCAAATATATTCTCATTCACTATTAATGGATATTATAAGTGATGCTTACCGTGATGATCAGTTAGATTTTAATGAGGGAACATTAGGGACTCTATTTGAAATTTTGATGACAATAATTTTACTAGTAAATGAATAATATTTTGATAACCTCACAACAGCTAATATAATACATAAAAACTGAAAAAGTGACCATCACGCAAGTTGAGTTTAAGAAACAATATTTATAATGTTATCTTGTCTGCTTTTAGTGACAGATGCTAATATAAAGAGGCTCATCTGTTAGGGAAGTTTTTTGGTATGGCTTAAAATCTTTTTCAGTATGCTACTACAAACTTCAAGTGTTCACAAATTATGACTTGCAGCCTTAAAAATTGTGAAATTGACTTAAAAGCATGAGATTTTTCAAAATGATCAATTCTGGGTTCCTTTTGTTTTCCCTTTGGTTTTTGATCCTTCCAGATAAAATTTGTTTCCTTTATTCTACCTCACTGGAAACCTTTAAATAATAGTGGATTTTTTTTTTCTTGCTAAAAGAGAGGCTCTAATTCAAACAAGTATTAGTTCAAGGAAATCCTAATGTTTCTGCTACATAGTAGATGAGGCTGAGTGATCAGAGTGTTCTGGTCTAGTCTTACAATCTCTAAATAATAAAAAATAAAATCTACCTGTATAAAAATAGAAAATGAGAACTATGTAGTCATGTAACTCCAGGAAATAGAGTATGAAAACAAGGTAAAACAAGACTTTAAATACAATTGCAAGAGTGATGATATTATTGGCAGATTACTCATAAGTATCATAAGTATTATTATGTTATATAAGCCTTCCCAAATGAAAACTGTGATAAAGGCTCCTCACTTTACTGAGGATGATTCCTACTGAGTTCACTTTTTTACTGAGGAGATAGAAATTTTCTGTTTCTAAAACTATAACTCACTGTTTCTTCCTCTATAGTGTCATGACATTATAAACTGACACAGGACTGAATGTTGGACATGCTAAGTTTTGTAATTTCCACATACCAACTGCTGAAACTTCCTTAGCCTGATGAAGGGTTTTTGAACCCGAAAGCTTGATTAATAACTATTCTCCAACTATTTCGGTTGGTCTAATAAAAGCTATCAAATTCACCCAAGGAACCTTGTCTACCTTTCTCTAGAAGGTTTCAATTTGTTTTGTTTTGCTGTTATTTTGAATGGTGCCTCCACCTATCCAAAGGTTTTGAATATTAAGGACTGCCAAATGCATTAGCTAGTGGACAGACTAGAGATGATGCAAAGATAAAGCATTTCTGTGTAATTTGCTATGTGGCTTGTATGGATTTGTATAGGATGGTTTAGAAAGGGTTGATCCTATCCTCAGGCAGGGGTTTGGACGACATCTCTGGAGGTCCCTTCTTGTCCAACTTCACTATGATTTTATGATTCATGAGTAGTCCAAGTTCTCTAGTTCATCACATACTGGCATGCAAGTCGCATATTTGGCATGATGGATGATACTGAATGTTTCAGATGGTGTGTGTGTTGGGAGGGGACGAAAAGGAACAGACTGAAGGGTCCATCATTATGCTTGATTACTATTTATCTGATAGCTCCATAAACTGCTGCGACATTTCAGCTTTTGTTTAAAACAATTATGGTTTAAAAAATGTCCATCCTTTGTCACCCAGAGAATGCAAATCTTTTTTTTCTCTTACTTGTATGGCATTATTGTCGTAGTACAACACCAAAAAAGAAAATAGAAACTGTATTACTAAGATACTGCATTTTTTCACATATAACATGCTCCCAGGATATAGCACATACACTATTTTTGAAACCCCCAAAAGGAAAAAAAAATCTTACTTTAAAGTACAGGTAAGTAACTAATGTTTGGGATCTCTGGGGCTGGGGAAGTGCACAGGGGCATGCTAACCCTGACTCTGCACACCTCTTGTCTGATGGCAGTGAGGCTGCATGGCAAGGCTTAATCTTGTGCACCAACACTGGGGCAGTGTGGTGAGTCCAGGACTCCACATTTGGCTCTGGAGCCACATCTGAGTCTAGGTGCACAAATTCTGGGACTGTATATGGCTCTGGGGCCTGGGATTGGCATACCTGGTCCATACATGTGGTTCCAGAGCTAGATCTGGGTCCCAGACTACCTGTGTGGTCCTGGCATTGGCTTGCCAGTGCTGGGACTGAGTGGCAGGGCCCAATTTGGCACACCAGCACTGGATGTGGTGAGTCTGGAACACTGTGCTGACTCTTGAGTTATGTCCCCACTCTGGGTGTACCAAGTCCAGGATTGTGTGCTGGCTCTATGGCCTTGTACCAAGTCAGCCTTGGCACATGGCTCCAGAACCAGCTTGCAGGATTGGACTCAGATGTGCTCTGGCTGAGGAGCAACCCCACACTGTGGCCTGACATGGCATGCATTTGAGGAGAGGGGTTTTCCACAGGTCTGGAAATTTGGTGATGGGGTCAGAATGGAGAGGGAAGGAGTGATAGCAGTGTTAAATGCCATGGCTCCCAGAGCTGCAGCAATTAATGTGACCACTGCTCTACCTCTCCTCTCTGCCACCAATTTTCTGCAGCTGTGGGAACCTGTGGGAAGCCTTTTACTTCCATATAATGCTCACCCCAATTTTTCCCAACTGGTTTTGGGAGAAAAGGGGAGTTTTATGTTAGAAAATAGGGTAGCTCTAAACCCTGTTCATTTTAATAGGATGTCAGTCTTATTTAAACAATGTGCATAGTGATATCAAATATTTCCATAATAATTATTTTTCTACAAAAAATGTAGCTGTTCTGCCCACAACCCTTACCTGTTCTTCACCCAGCACCTACACCAATTTTTGCATGGAGATAACTTTAAGGGTTCAGTAACTCCTGACAGAATCATGCATTATTCTATATCTGACTCTTTAAAACAGAAGGTATTGGTTTTATCCTCCTCCTCCTTTATAGATAATGGATATATAGTTTTAATCAAGGATTGAAATCCATGTATCTTGTGGAGTTTATCCATTTGTTTGTTGGATTTAGGTGATCAATTCTTCTTCTGTATATATTACCATAAAAAACATATTGCATTTCTCTAGACATTTAAGTTATATATTGTACCATACCAGATTGTAGTTTTACTCTATTTTGCAGGTTCATTACTTTTAACTTCTTTTCAGCCATTCTTCATTATTCAAGCTCTCCACTCCATTTGTTCATGAAATATTATAGAGAAGAAAAAAGCATATTCAGTGTTTAGATCTAAGACTAAGGACAAGCCCTTTAATGAAGGACAGATTAAAGGTATGTATAGTATAAAAGTCTGTTTCTTTAAGCAACTTCAAAAGCTCCTGGACAACCAATAGAGAGACCAACTCTTAGTAAGGGATTATAAAAACCCCATCTGGTGGATTGTGTTTAAATTACCCACCCCACCAGGATCAGATGATTTCTGATGGAGGAATCATTAATGGGATCATTGCCACAGACTCATTTATGACTTAACCTAAAGGAGGTAGAAGAAACCTGTCTTTTTTTAAGATCTAAAGGAGGAACCATGCACTGTCCTGATTTGTAAGTGCTGAGAGACTGATGATTCTTTTGAAAAAGCATATTAATCTTATTGCCACAGAGTTTTTCAAACAAAATGTTAGTGTTAGAAATAGTGCTGCTTTGAGGATATACAGTCTGTTCTTTTAGCAGACTTCTAAACTGAACAAGGAAGATGAATAATAAGCTCTGGGTATTTCTATTGTTGATTAAGATTTTAGAAAATGGTTTGTGGCCTTTAGAAATTTTAATAGAAATTATATGTACCAAAAGCTATCACATTAAATATGATAACCCTATTGAATAGTTATAATCTGATCTAAATTTCACATGTGAAATTAAAAGCTAGAAATTAGTTTAGGAAACAATACCTTTTTGGCCATGAAGTACTTCATGTATAAGAAGGTGTTTCTAAATTAATGTAATTTTTTAACAGATAGTCAAGTATTCAGGAAAGGGGATTAAAACAAATATATAGACTTGTTAGTATCACCCTCAATAGCATACAACACTTAAACTTATAGAAAGGAATAATTAGACATTGGATAAATGCAACATTGGTTTACCAAATAAACATTATAAAAGAGTGCCCTATTAGTCTCACAGGATCATAGAAAAGTAGGGCTGGAAAGAATCATTAAGATCACCTAGTCTATGCCCCAGTTTGAGGCAGGATCATCCCTGACTAAACATCCCAGCTAACTATCTGTCCAACCTGCTCTTAAATTTCCCTGAATACAGATTTCACAACTACTTTAGGTAGCCTGTTCCAATGCCTGACCATTCATATAGTCAAAAAGTTCCTCCTATTCTCTAATCTAAATTTCTTGCATTGAGCTTGAGTCCTTTGCCCCTAGTTCTGCCCTTTGTGGCCACAGAGAAAAGCCCATCTCCATCCTCTCTTTAATTGAAGACGGCTTTCAAAAACCCTGCCCCTCATTTTTCCCTTTTCCAGACTAAATAATCCTATTTCTTTCAACCTTTCTCCATAAGTCATGCTTTCCTGGCCCCTAATCATTTTTGTTTCTCTGTACTGGACTCTTTCCAAACTGTCCATGTCTTTCTTGAAATGTGGGGCCCAAAACTGAATTCTGAATAGAATGGAAGACTCGCTTGCCTTGATTTGCAAGTGAAGCTCCTTTAAATATAACTCAGTATACTGCTGGCCTTTTTGCAGTGAGAGCACACTTTTGACTCATGTTCAGCTTATTGTCTACTATAAAGCCCACATCCCTGTCTGAAATACTTCAGCCTTGGGACTCTCCCCAGAAACGAAGAAGTGAGGAGCTCCTGAAGGGACCCGGATTTGGCTGAATAACTCAGGAGCCCTGGGAACAGAGATTGGCTTTATATGCCCAAAGGCAGAGTCAGGCTCCCGACAGCCAGAAGCCAGGAGCTGAGAGCTGGAAACCAGAAGTCGGGAGCTGAGAACAGAGTCAGAGACCCCCTGAGAAGGAGGACTTGTGCAGGCAGAGCAGCAGTGAGCTGGAGGCTCCTCCTGGGGTGGAGAAAGACTCAGCACTATGTGCTCCTCTTCATAATATAAGAAGGAGATAGTTGGCAACAGCCAGCAGCAATAAGGGCCAGAACAGCCAGAGCACCAGCTCCACCAGAAGCAACGGAGGGACTGTTGATGGGAAGAAAGTCGGTAGTACCCACAACAGCATCAAGGAGGGTTGGAGCACCGGTGGTAGCACCAGTAGCAACAATGGAGGCTGGAGCAGCTGGGACACCCATAGCTGTAGCAGTGATGGGGGCCCCTGGCAGTAGGGCCATTGAGTCCAGCTGTCACAGCAATGGCACTGCAGTTGTGAGTCCTCAAGTCCCCTTGGAAGTCTGAGACTGGCTCTCTGATGGGTTTTGAACCCATCAAAGACAACTAACTGTAAGTAAGTTGACCATAGAGGCTGTGGAGCCCTTGGTGAATGCCCTTTGAACAGGCCCAGGCAAAAGGCCAAGCCGGGGTGAGACTAAAGGTACTGCTCAGAGGACTCATTTCTGGGGTGGAATTTGTATGACAAATAGGCTAGTAAAGATACCTCATGTTAAAATGAAGAGAACCCAACACTCTCAGTGAGTGCTCTTTGCAATAAACTAATTGCCCTGATTTGCTTATAAGAACCTACTGGGTTATTTAGAGTTCTGAATCAATTGAATTGTTTTTACTCATGAGTGATCTGCTAGAGTGGGGTGGGCAATTGATGCACAGAATTGATTTACTGCTCCCCTAGTAAAGTTTTTTAGTTTTGTTTTATTTGACTTTTTCCATTATTTTATGAAATTCCATTTTAATACTTATTATTAGTATTACTGTAATTTATTTATTGTTATTATTATTGTTTTATCGTTGTTACCCGAGAAATCTTACTGTTACTGTTGTTAATAGATTTAAGTGTTATTACTTGGATTTTTTTTTTTAAATGGATCCGAGAACAAAAACACTCTGCGCATCTCCAGTTCCTGCAACACCCCCTATAAAACAAAATAAGCTTGACCCTAATTTGATAAAAAAAGCAATTCTGAGATATATATGATCCACAGGCATATATATCATCATCAAACTCCTTTTTTCATTCAGACTTGGTCTCCAAGGTGGTCCTCAATTTTGATTCTTTATTACATAAGGATGAAACTTTAGAGGAAGGTTTACCTGGAATAGACAACTACCCTAACTCACAGACAACTGGAAACATCAGTGCTCCTTTCCATATTTGCAGACCATGCCCCCTTGACAGCTAAAACAATTCAACAGATCTTTCTTTGAATGGAATTTTTATACTCCAAAATAGGAGACCTAGAAGCAATGTTAAGAGGGGCTAAGGATAACTTGAATGAGCAGTGGCACCTTGTTAAGAAAATAACTCTTATTGGGGGACAACAGGGTGATAGGGATAATAGAAGCCCAGACCAGCCAGTGGTTAGTGGGAATAGAGATTGATCAAAAGGGAGGTCAGGCCTAAAAAATCTGTTGTCCTTTTATGACCAGGTAACTAACCAGCTGGACATGGGACAGGAGGTAGACATCACCTACTTAGATTTCAGCAAGGCCTTTGATACTGTTTCCCATGAAATACTCTGAATTAAGTTAGAGCATACTGGTCTAAACCAGGATACAGTGAGATGGGTCAGCAACTGGCTCAGCAGCCGATCCCAGTGAGTGGTAACTAATGGGGTGGCCTCATCCCGAAGGGACTTGATAGCTGCCTACAAATACATCAAAGGAGAACACCAGGATCTGGGAGAGCAACTTTTTAAAAAAGTACCCCCTGGGAGGATGAGTACAAATAGCACAAACTGGCTGGGGAAATTTTAGGCTAGGCATACAGAAAAAACATCTTTTCCATGTGGGTAACTAGAATCTGGAACACACTTCCAGCAGAGGTGGTGCAGTAACTGTGCCTGGCAGTTTTCAAGAGGAGGCTGAACAAGCATCTCGTTGAGCTCAATTGAGCCCAGTTACCTCCTGCCCATGGCAGGGGATTGGATTTGATGGCAGGGGTCCGGTCCTACTTTCAATGATTCTATGAAAAGATACCAAATCAGACTGCCCCCATTTATCAAGGTGGGGCAGGAAATGCCATTTTAATAAAAGATACTATAGCTATAATGATATTTCCCCTACCCAATGGTTATATCCCTCTTTGGAACACTCCTTGGAGGGTCATACAACATCCAAAAATGCTGATCTCCATGAACATAGGAAGGAGGGACATTAAAAAAGTAATTCAATTATATAGTAATCCACCAGTTGAGAAATATATGATGCAACCAAACAACTAGTATCCCTCGTCATGAGGAGAAAGAGGGCTCTGATTAACTGGGGAGTTCACCCAAAAAGGGTTTTTGTTGTCTCTGAAATCTTAGCCCTTTGTAAAAAATCTTCTACTTTAGGTCCAGTCATGACAGAGACTTCCAGCCCAGTCCAACCATATGGGGGAAAGATAAAGAAAAGTAAGTGGGTTCCTGAAATTAGAGGGTTGGCCCAATTAGATATTAACACAATTAGACAGGAATCTACAAATTTGATTGGATTGGACTCAGCTGATGGACTGGACGTTGACCTAATGGAGGAAAGGGAGGGATGTCAACACTCTTATTTGAACAAGGAATTATATCACCTGGATTCCTTTGAAAGCTTGCCACTTGAAGAAAAAATAACACCCTGGCTTGCTTGAGAGCTCTCCAGAAGGATATAATTAAAATTAATCAGAAAGGCCAGAATGATCCCCAGACCAGTAAACTGAATCAAGATTCACAAGATTGGAAGGAGGTGAGGGGAAAACCAGATCATTTTGTGGTAAAGGCTCTTCTTATTCAACCTGAAGAGCTAGTTATTAAGGTGCCCCTTGTAATTACCCCTTGTGAGAGTAACACTGATGACCCAATTAATTTTCAGGGACTTAATAGAAGTCATCATGTTTCCCCACTATCCAGTGAGAGAAAATTAACCAGCAGCTTGGAGAAATTAGACATGTCCCTAGGAATGGAAATGGGAGGTCTGGGTAAGGGACTTGCTGAGAAAGAGGACTTGAGACCCTTATCCTCCTCCAGCAAGTGATCTCGAATAACTCAAGATATCCCCTTGTCATGTTCAAATTCACTTCACCTGAATTTGAGAGGGAGAGAAGAAGTTGTGCCATTCCCTTTGGAATTAGAAGTGAATATAATAAATCAGGAAGTGAAATATCAGGGACAATTTACAATTATAGATGGCTCCCAGGGTTCAGCATTCATAGACCTCAACTCCTCCCGGGAAACTGCATATAAGGATAGGAGCAATTACTGGCAGGAGTATAGGTATCTGAACCAACATGAGTTGGGAGATAGTAATCTAGCTCAGCCCACAAAAAAAGACATCCCAAGTCTGTACCACAGATAGAGCTATGGATAAAGAACAAAAGGTCAAGGATAGCTTAATTATTACACAGACTGGTAGAGAAATCTATTTGATGGACACTTTGATGAACTGCAGCCTTATTAGTCATCCCCCAGTCTATATTTTTGCATGCAATCATTCTATCCCTAGTGTGGGACTTTGTGCTTGTCCTTGTTACATTTAATCTGGTTGACTATGGATAATTTCTCTGGTCTATCCAGGAAATTCTGGATCTTGGCCTCACCCTCTTGAACACCTGCAACTCCATCCAATTTGTATCATCTACAGTTTGCTAAGCGTTCACTCAGTTCAATTGTTCAAATCATTAATGAAGACATTAAACAATACCTGGACCTAGGACAGACCTGTTGGGGAGTGGCCCTTGATGCCTCTTCCCAGCTAGATATTGAGTAATTACAAGAAATAATGGCCACAAGCTAGCAGTGAGCAGATTTAGACTGGACATTAGGAAGAACTTCTTCACAGTTAGAGTGGCCAAGGTCTGGAACAGGCTCCCAAGGGAGGTGGTGCTCTCCCCTACCCTGGGGGTCTTCAAGAGGAGGTTGGATATGCATCTAGCTGGGGTCATCTAGACCCAGAACTCTTTCCTACCCATGCAGGGGGTCGGACTCGATGTTCTATTGAGGTCCCTTCCGACCCTAACGTCTATGAATCTATGAATCTATAATCAATGACTACTCATTGTGTATGATGTTGATCCAACCAATTATGTATCCATCTTCAGTACTTTCATCTAATCTGTATTTCCTTAGATTGTTAATGAGAATGTCATGAGAAAGTCAAAAGCCTTGCTAAAGACAGTCAAAGTATATTGCATCCACTGAACCTCCCTCCACCCATTGAGCCTCTCACCTTATCACAAAAGGAAATCAGATTGGCCAGGCATGAATTGCTCCTGGTGAATCCATGCTGATGGTTCCTGATCACCTTATTCTCCTATAGGTACTTCACAATAGATTTCTTGAGGACTTACTCCATAATCTTCCCAGGTATAAAGGCCAAAATGACAGGTCTGTAGTTCCCTGGATCCTTCTCCTTCTTAAAGATGGTCAATATATTTGCCCTTTTCCAATCATCCAGGACCTCACCAAACCTCCACAAGTTCTCAAAAATCATAAATGACTCTTAAATTACTTCAGGTAGTTCCTTCAGGACCCTAGAATGGATCCCATCCAGCCCTGCTAATTACAAGGCACCTAGCATCTCTAAATAATGTCTACCTTGTTCTGTCCCTGCCCCCATTTGTGAAGACAGTAGTAAAAATGGCATTAAATACTTTCTTGCACCATTCATAATTAGATTACATTCTGCAATCTGTAAGGGAACTATGGTTTTTCTAATCTTGCTCACTCGGCATACTTCTTTATTTCCTTTTCTGGTGCTTGCTAGTTGCATCTTAAATTGTTCCTTGGTCTTCCTAATCTAGTGCCACATACCCATGCAATACTCATATATTCTTCCCCAGTAATATGACTAAGTTTCCACTTTTTGTAGGATTCCTTTTAGAGTTTCAGCTCATTGAAAAGATTGATGTCCAGACAATCAGGTCTCCTGTTGTACTTCTCATTCTTCTGTTACACTCAAATAGCTTGCTCCTGAACCCTGGAAAGGGCTCCTTTAAAGTATAGCCAGATCTCCTGGACTCCTTTTCCCACCAGACTTGCTTCTTAAGGGATCCTGACCACTAGTTTCCTGGGTTTGCTCTTTTCTCCTTTAGGATCTTGAAATCTAGCATTTTGTGGTCAGTGTGATCCAAGTTACCTATCATCTTCACATTCTCAAATAATTCCTTTCTTAGCAGCAAGTCAAGAAACACATCTCTCATTGGCCTCTCTACCATCCATACCATTAAATTATCCTCAACACACTCCAGGAACTTGCTGGACTGCTTGTGCACTGCTATGGTGCCCTCCCAGCAGGTGTCTTATAATTGAAATCCCCCTGTTATCTTTTCTGAATGGATAACAACAGCATTCCAGTCATGTGAACTATGCTACCACATCTCTGTTATCCCACCTACATCATAATTCCTCAATAGTTCTGATTTATCTTTGTTTGATAATATAACTGCTTTCTGTACTGTAATTCAGTAGATCTTCTGTGTCTTGACTTCAATAAATAATCTGATACAGTGTAAAATGGAAAAGAAATATTAGCTACAGTGAACAAGGTGAGGATTGGAAAAAAATATTTTCAAGGTGGGTAATAAACTGGCTAAGGGGGAGGCAAAAACATGGTATGCCAAAGGGAAAAGCATCAGGTTAGAGGGAGTTTATTAGTAGTGATCCTTGATGATCAATTTGGGGACTAATGTTATTTATCATTTTCATTAATAGCCTTGCCACAGAATATAGATAATTGTTAATGATAACATGATGCTAAGAAGCATTGTCATCATGCAGAAGGATCAGAATACCATGGAAAAAGATTGGGCTGTTTACCACATAGGCAAGTCTTATTTTAACACGTGGAAGCACCCTCAGACATGGGGTATTTCAGGTAAGGTAACTAGCAAAATGAATTGGTCTATTCACAGTCCTTTGCAGATGTGTATAGACAACTTCCCATTTAGGGAGCTGTGCCATTTTTGAAAGTGCTGTACCCTGACACACTAACTGTACCAGACAGACATGCCTCTAGAATACTGAAGCTGTATAAATGAGGTAAAATATAATATTATAACAAGAAATAACTAATAATGAGAATTTACGTTAAGTTTGCAGACCATCAATCTCTTTCAAATAAAGATAGGGAAGTATGGCATTAAGGGAATCACAAATGGGCCTTTAACCATGCTAGTATTTGTCAGAAAATAAACCCCTTTTGGAATTTTGGGAGTCAGGTGAAACAATCAGTGTGAGTCCATCTGTGCCTGGAGTGCCAGAGGCATGAAGGATTTTGAGCACTCAACTCAATTATTCCATAATTTGGTCCATTAAGAGGAAATAATATAAAGTTATTTGAATCAGAAAAATGCAAATTGCAGAGCGGAGTTTGATTGTTGCAGAAGGTCCAAGGAGATAGAACAATGAAGAATGGGATTACATTAAACAAAGGAAAAAATAAGCTAAGTATAAGGAAAAGTTATTAATGGTGATGTTTTTCAAAGAGATTTTCTTAGGGAAAGTGGTGGTGTCCTTTTCCTTTGGGTTGTTCAAAGCAAGTCAGTTAAATACTGACAGTAAATAACTAAAGACAACAAAGATTTCATAAATTTAATAGATTTCTAGGGTCAGAAGGGACCTATTAGATTATTGAATCTGACCCCTACTCTGGGCAGGAAAAAGCGCTGGGGTCAATAATTAAAACAATTAGAAAGGAATCTATGAATTTGATTGAATTGGACTCAGCTGATGGACTGGAGTCTGTCCTAATGGAGGAAAGAGAGGGATGTCAACACTTTTATTTGGACAAGGAATTATATTTCCTGGCTTCCTTTGAAAGCTTGTCACTTGAAGAAAAAAATAACACCCTGGCTCGCTTGAGAGCTCAGGTGCTTGTCTAATCTCACCCGGTGCACCCAGCCAGGTGCTTGTCTAGTCTTCCTTTAAATGCCTCCAACGTAGGAAAAGCACCACCTCCCTTGGAAGCCAATTCCATATTTTGGCAACCCTCACTGTAAAGAATTTCTTCCTGATGTCCAATCTAAATCTGCTCTCCTTCAATTTATGGCCACTGTTTCTAGTACCCTGAGGGGCACCCTGGTAAACAGAGTATTCCCTATTCCCTGCTAACCCCCACCCCCTTCCTCCGAAAAGTTTGTAGCAGCCATGAGATTACCTCTCAGCCTTCTCTTGCAGAGGCTGTAGAGGTTCAGGTACCTCAGTCTTTCCTCATAGGATCTTACCTGCAGGCCCTCAACCATATGAGTAGCCCTTCTCTGAACCCTTTCCAGGTTATTCACACCTTCTTGAAGTGCAGCGCCCAAAACTGGATGCAGTACTCTAGCTGTGGCCTCACCAATGCTGCATAGAGGGGAAGTATCATCTCCCTAGACCTGCTCATGATGCACCTACTAATGCAAGAAAAAGTGCAGTCAGCCTTATGTATTACCTCATCACATCAGTGACTCATGTTCATTTTTGCATCAACTATGACTCCAAGATACCTTTCCGGTGCTGTGGTACTCAGAATGGTACTTTCTAATCTATATGTGTACTGGTGATTCTTTCTCCCCAGGTGCAGCACTTTGCACTTATCTTTGTTAAATTGCATCCTATTCTGATCTGCCCACTTTCCCAGTCTGTCCAAATCTGCCTGAATTCACTCCCTACCCTCTAGTGTGTTTACTATACCCCATAATTTGGTGGTGTTTGCAAATTTGGACAGAGTGCTTTCTACACCCTCATTCAAATCACTAATGAAATATTGAGCACTACTGGTCCAAGGACAGAGCCTTGGGGGACACCACATCCCTCCAGGTAGAAACCAACCCATCCACCACCACTCTCTGGGTGCATCCCATAAACCAATTTTCCACCCACCTGACTGTGAAAATAATCCGTGTCACAGCTACTTATTTTATTTATAAGAATTTGGTGCAACACTGTGTTGAAAGCCTTATTAAAATCCAAGTAAATAACATCTACCTCTGCTCCTTCATCTAAGCACTTTGTGACCTGGTCATAAAAAGAAACCAGATTAGTCAGGCAGCATCTGCCTGCTATAAATTGATCCTCATTGTCCCTTAGCATTGTGTTACCCACTGGTCCCCCACAAATGTTATCCTTAATGATTTTTTCTAAGGTCTTGCCAAGAATAGAGGTGAGGCTAACCAGCCTATAATTACCTGGGTCCTCCTTCCTCCCCTTCTTAAAAATAGGGACCACATTGGCCCTTGCCCAGTGCTCTGGGACCTGTTCTGAGTGCCATGAGTGCTCAAACAGTTGTGTCAGTGGTTTTTCTATGACACTAGCCAATCTCTTTAGTGCCCTTGGGTGAAGATCATCAGGGCCAGCTGACTTAAATACATCCAAGCCCTCCAAGTGCACCTTCACTAGGTCAGCACTGACCATTGGTGGATTGGTATTTCTCTCATGCCAGACTAAAGTCTCATTGGGAGGTGTGTTTTTAACTGTGTCCAGGAACACAGATGCAAATAAATCATTAAAGATCTCAGCTTTGTCCATCCTATCTATTATGAGTTGCCCTAGTCCATCCTGTAGTGGCCCTATGTTACCCTGCACTGCCTTCTTACTCCCTATGCACTTAAAGAAGGACTTTTTGTTACCTTTAATCTTGTTGCCAGCCTGAGTTCTGTTTCTGCTTTGGCCTTCCTCACTGCTTCCCTGCAAGCATGAGTCAAGCAGGTATACTCCTCCTTGGTGGCTGCCCCCTGCTTCCACAGCCTCTCTTTTTCTCTGTAGGCTTTCCTGGATTTCCCTTTATGTGTATTGAGATGGTACCCCTCTGTGCCTGCAAGATCAGTCCCTTGAGGAACTCCCACGCTTCCTGGACTCCCGACTCCCCAATGTTATTACCCCTCAGTCCCACTCTAACTAATCTCCTGAGCTCATTGAAGTTGGTCTTCTGGAAGTCTAGCACTTCTGCCCTACTAGTTATCTTTTCCATGTTTCACCGGATAGTGAATCCTATCAACAGATGATCACTATCTCCTAGGTTACCTTGTGCCTGCAGATCCTCCACCAAGTCCTCCCCTGTGCCCAGCACCAAGTCAAGTAAGGCATTTCCCCTAGTGGAACTGCATACCTCCTATGTTAGGTGCAGGTGCTTTATGTAAACGGGCAGACCTGGCTGCCTGGTCCTCCCAGCAGATGTCTGGTTAATTAGGTCACCCATGACAAACCAGGTCCTTTGAGCATATTGCCTTTGAGAGCTGTCTTGAGAATTATAGGTCTAACTCTCCCTCCTGCTGTGAGGGTCTGTAGTAGACCACCACTACCAAGTCCCTTTCACCCCCACCCTCTTGTAATCTGACCCATAAGACTTTCATCTGCCCTTCTTCTGTCCCCATATTTATTACAGAAGCTGTATAATGTTTCTTAACATATAGAGCAATGCCCCCAACCTTTTCCCCCAATCTATCTTGCCTGTATAGTCTGTAGCCCTCAATTCCCACTGCCCAATCATGGGTAGGGTCCCACCAGGTTTCTGTTATCCCAACCAGGTTGAAATCTTTGTCT
>NW_005841840.1:1981441-1982709 GCF_000455745.1 Alligator sinensis | reverse complement strand
AGGAATGCAAGTTCCTCCTGTTTATTCCCTATACTCTTAGCATTAGTATAGAGACACCTAAGCCTCCTGATAGGTGTCCTTAGTACTCCCCTATCCTGATGCTTAGTGCACTCCTTAGTACTTACCTGGTCTATTCCAGCATGCAGTTCATGGCTTGCCTTTCCTGGTTTCACCCTGTCTTCAACATCCCCCTCCCCTGATTAACCTAGCTTAAAGGTCTACATAGGAGGTCCACCAACGTGTAAGAGAACAAACTCTTACCTTTTGGAGAGACATGTAGACTGTCACATTCCAGCAAGACCCTATCAGCATGACCTAATAGGGTTTTCTGTTCTCTAATTTCTTTTTCTCTCTAACTTCTTTTTCGTGTGTATTAATCTGGTGATTTAGAAAACTGAAAAAAAATATAACCAAGATTAATATTTGGTCTGAATGTGATTCATGTGATTCCTTTCATTTTAATATGCATGTACTGATAATGTAGCACTTATTGTCAAATATATAGTAGAGATGCTATCCTATATAAATCATAAAGTGTTTTATCAGGATGTTAAATATCAGGCTGAAGGAAGATAATGTAAAAGTATGTCTTCTCCTGGAAGCATTGGAAACAGTTTTGCATCCAGGGGACAGAATGCATCTTCAACTCCCTTGGGTGCAGATGAAGTGCATTTACTGTCACACTGGTAATGGGATATAGTTTATCCAGCTCTCTTATGGCCAGGTGCACCATATAAGATGTAATGAAAGGATAGTCAATACCTCTCTGAATTCAGGAACTCTAGTTATTGCTACCTTAATGTCAACTTCAAAAGGAATAAAGTCAATTTCTACTCTGTAGGCCATATACATGGTCAATGACTAATAGACCCCACTGACACCTGCAGACTGTGGACCTAGCAAAAGCCTAAGTTATGAATAATATGTACTGGAACTATTATATAATCAATAATTTTTTAGTAGCCTGGGGAAAAAGAATAGGAATCTGTTTTATCAAGGTCATTACTGTTAGGCTAAGCCAAGTGCAAATCACTACTTTTGGGAAAGTACCTAATAGCAGATAATAGTAACAACTGATGTTTTGCCTTTCAATAAGAATTGAATTGTATATAGTCAGCTAGAATCTTACTGAAATGTCCACATGCAGAACTAGGGCTGCAACAGAAGGCCCCAAAGTCTGGTTCAGAATGAACCTTTGCAGATGCTATAAATAGATTTGTCAGCAAAATAAAAGAATCAAGATGTGACCAGTAGCATTCCCAGATGGT
>NW_005841840.1:1978838-1981410 GCF_000455745.1 Alligator sinensis | reverse complement strand
AGAGATAAAAATTTCTCTCTCCCAGAATTATAATTTTTATAAGGGTATAGACCCCAGCTAATCAGCATCTTTCAACTCCATTGATTCAGTCTAGTTTTGAAAATCTCAGTGAAACAAATATATTTGAATAAAAGTAATCAGAGAATATTTATTAAAATAAGCCACATAAAAATATTGTATGTAAGCAGGAGGAGAGCTTTGAGACCTCAGCAAATTAAAAATAACTTGTTGCCAGCTTGCATACTACCCTCCTCCTCCCTTCTCCCTCCCTAGCCTGTCTACTAAGAGGGAATGGAAGATCCTAGGGGAGTTTAATTGTATTTTGTATACAAAAAGGGTATCATTAAGGAGAGGATAATTTTCCAATTTTCTGTAAGCTTGCAAAAGACTCTTGATCATAAATGGCATGTAGTCTTGTCTTTCTAAAGACTATATGGTCCTAGGCTTTTGGTAACAGCTCTGCAGCTTTAGGGCATTTATACATCTACCTTTTTGTCCCTCGATGCTACAGAAATCTTCTGCTTTGGAGCAGACTCGATTAATCATATGGATTAATCAAGTCTGCTCTGCACACAAGCTGGAGCACACTGCTCTGCAATGCACCATGTGCAGTTGTATAAGCAGTGAAATATGCATCGGTGTGCAGGAAATGGCTGTGGTGCACTTTTAAACTAAAGCACCTCCAAGGTGTTTTAGTTAAAAAATGTACCACCATGATTTTCTTCATGCTTACACACATTTTTCCACTTATACAACTGAATGTGTTGCAGCACCAGGTGCTTTTCAAAGTACCTGGTGCTATGGTGCTTGCACATGTGAAAAAGCCCTCGGTGTTCAAGAGGTACATTGATTACATGGAGTGGATCATCTACTGGGGCAGGAACTTTTCTCTCTGCTAGGTTATTTCAAATGCCTGAAAAATTATGGGAGTCAGCAATCATTCCAAAGCATGAATCTATCTCCAAGCCTTAATTAGCATGGTTGGAACACTGTTGTCATTGAGAAGAACAGTTAATGAAAGGATAGTCCAAATGCAATATGCTTAAAGTTACTAGTTCTCTTAATAACAAGTAGTCTTCATGGATATTCCAGTCTCAGTCCCTTGGTTCCAAATTAAGACATACACTTCCTTTTGAGACCACATAATTAATCTGGTCCTTTACTTGAGCTCAGATCCCCTGCTGGCTGTTTTGTATTATGGTGTAGAGAAGGAACCTGCCAGCATGAGCTCAGGAACAAAATTCTGCCAGTTCTCTAGCTGGTAAAAACTCCAGGAGAAGGAAGGAGAGAGAGGGAACATTTGCTTTTAAGTTCCAAGTAGGTGCATCTACATGAGACACTTTACTGAACATTAGACTAATCTAATGAGCAGTAAAACATCTCTGTCTACATGTGCACAACAATTACTGTGCAGTATATTAGTCTAATGCACCTGTAGACAGGTACTGGAAAATGGCACATTAATTAATGCACTGTACTGCACATGTACATGCTGACCAGTGATGGCTAGGATGGCTAGAAAACAGCATTTAGAGGCTTGCTTTTGGGATTGGCTTGTAGGTAACGTAAATATGTATTAGAACAATGGTCCAGGGCAATGATAAAGGTTAATTGATTTCTAAAAAGCCAGTTTGTGAAAGTTTCCTCAAGGCCCATTGTATCTGACATGCAAGCAGCCAGAAAGACTTGGAAATTAAGACATGTACCATCCTTTTCCATAACATGAGATAAGATGGCATCAGGTCACAGCACCCAACTGTAGTGCCCTTTGGATTTCCAGTTTTGGAGGAATAGACCAAGTTAGGAGAAGACTGGTAAAGCACAAATTAGTATGTGTGCATGTGAAACAAGGGAATATGCTGACAGGACAGAACATGGACAGTATGATGACCTTCAGGCCAATCAGTGATACCCAGAGATGAAAAGTGATTACAGAAGGGAAAAGATACAAAAGGTGGGATTTTAGAGCAGCAAGAGGTCCCTGAGAGGGGAACCCAAGGCCACCATGGAGAGAGGGCATACCACCAGCCCATCTCACCCACCCCAATGGAGGCATGGGCCTTGGCCTCCAACCTCCAGGCTTATGATATCTGACGTTCAAGAAAGAACCTCAAGGTGAAGCTTGCAAACTGGCCAGATGTATCTTCCCTCTGATGACAGATCTAGGATTGGTAGATATAGAATTGTTTACATTATTTTTATCTGCTGTCACTGTGCATCAATATCACCTATTATCAAATGGAGAGGTCGTGTTTAGTCTGAGGTTTTGGGGTACATCCAGAACAAGGTATCTGAATCTTAAATCCAGTGCCAACAAACAGGAGCAATTTGCTCTTGGTCAGTTTAGGCAGTAGGAAGCCACAGGAGGTAGAGAGAACTGTCCCAGCTCACAGGAAGCTGCCTGCCAGTCATATGGAGATCAGAACCCATCCCAATCTCCAGATAGATGGGAGAGTAGTCCTGGCTGCTGGGCAGCTACCTCCCAGCCACATGGAGATCAGGATAGGTCCCAATCATCACGTGGATGGGAGGCAGCTGCCAGCCCAGTTGGGACAGCTAGTCCTCCTCCCCG
>NW_005841840.1:1967193-1978808 GCF_000455745.1 Alligator sinensis | reverse complement strand
AGCCACCAGCTGGGATAGAGCTGCCTGCCCAGCTGGGAGGTTCCCTTCACCCTCCAGAACTACTTGGAGCTAAGCCCCTGTGCCCCCTGCCAGCCCAGGACTCATACCCAGGTGAGCCTGGAGTTCCCCTTCACTGTTGGAAGGGGCAGAATAGGGCAGGAGAAGCCCTGGACTGGGTTTTTCCTGTCAGGTCCAATTGTTCCTGATAGGGGAGCATGTGTAAATATATACTGGGGAGCACTTTCTTACATGTTCATTAATTGAACATGTAAATATTTCTGGTGCCTCCTAATCCTTTCCATGACCACTAGAAGTCTAATTTATAGTAGGAAGCCTATCTATGGAATTTTTGTAAATTGTCCTAGATGTAATTCTATTGTATGATATCTTCATTTTTAAAAAGTGGTTAGTATTTACACCTCAGTTTTTGGGTGCCCATCTTGATGCACATTAAATACTTAAATTTTTAGAGGTCTGGTACTTAGTCCTTACTTAGCACCCTTTCAGCTGCCTCTAGTTGGGTACCCCAAAATGAGACATTCTATGTCACTTTTTACTTCAGAAAGTCTAGTATCTTCATCATAATTTGGGAACTCAATAACAATATGCAGTTTGAAATGTGATAAACCTTTTAGGACAGTCTAAGTGATTGTTTTCAGGCAACGAATGTGAAAACTTCTTAAGAATATAGATGGCACTATATGCTCAGAAACAGAAAATAGAACAGAGGTACTTCATTAGCTAAGAAGAAAGAGTAGTGAGCAAGTTTTCACAGAGCTGAAAATACTGAAATGCAGGGATGAATGCAACAATAGCAGCAGAAACAGCAAGGTTTAAAGCAAAAGCATTTTGATCAGCTTGCCAGTGAAAGTTATAAAGACACATTATCCTTCAAACATACATTATCACCTTGCTCTTTAAACCATATCAGATTGAGGGGGAAAGAGGGTTTAAGTTTTATGTCCAAGGGAAAGTTTTAAGCCTATTGTGCTTCCTGTCACAGTGAAACTTCCAGTCCTTGCTCACAAGGTCTTAAATCACACAGCTTTACTTGCATCTGTGGTTTGGTCCCCTTGTGTGTTCTGCCTTTTTCACTCCATATGGATACATTTTTTTTGTCAGAAATGTGTCTGTGCCTTTCTCCCTGGTGATCTTTATGTTCAGAATACCCTTTCTAAATATACCCTAATTGTCAGTCCTCTACATTTGCCTCATTCAAATCCTAAAATCTTTCTCTTTTTCCTTCAGAATCCCTCATGAAAATGTGAATTTATCTTTAATCATTGTTACCTATATGCCTTTTATCACTTCTGTTTCCCCTTTTACTTCTCATTTATTTTCCTATGGTGAATGCTTGCTTCTTCTGTTTCACAGCTCACTCTTCATGGGGGGAAAAAGGAGTCTTGAGATCAGACCAGAGATAGATCCAGTTCCATTGTAGCTCCTCTTTTATGAGGTCATCCGCTCATGCTCCCTTTCAGGACTTCTAAGCTAACAGGTTACTTCTTTGTGAAGCTTGTTTTATTAGCATACTTATAGAGAAGGGGTTGGAACACAATCAAACACATTTTATCATCATATCTAGATAAGATATTATATTTTGGCAAAAGTCAAATTTAGACTGGCTAATTCAACTGAATTTACAAAATAATATTCTAGTCTCAAGGATAATCAAGGTCTAAATAGCTTATGAACAGCATCAGCATTCAGTGTGCAATAGCATATTCATTGTTCTTGATTGCCATGGTCAGCACCAGACAACTGCCCCATTTCTCCCACTCTGGTTATGTTCATGCTTAGTAGGGGTGTGCAAAACAAGTCCTATTCAATTCGGATTCAGCCCAAATCAGGGACAGTGGTTCAATTCATTGATTCAGATCACTGTCCCCGATTTGATTCAGCTGAATCCAAATTTGAAGATTCTATGCTGATTTGGAGAATCAGCTACTTGTCCATAGACACAGCTTTAAATGTTTTTGGGGTTTTTTTTCTGTATAGCTGATTGGAAGTACTTCTGGTTCACTTCCAGGTCTGCCAGGGTCCTCCCCATGCCTCCCCAGCTCAGTGATCAGCCATGGGGGGACTCTTGGTGCCCCCCCAGACCCAGGAGGCACCAGTCACTAAGCTGGAGGAGCACAGGGGGCCCCCTGTGCTCTCCCCGTTGGACCTGGAAATGGACCAGACATGCTTCTGTTCTGCTTCCAGATCTGCTGCTGAGTGTGCTGGGGAGACCCCCGCACTACTGTGGGATGCTCTATCTGCCCCAGAATTGCAGCATTCACAAGCCACCTGCTACCTAAAGGTATGTAGAAAAAACATTTAAAGCTGTGTCTATGTCCGAATCACTGAATCTTTCCAAATCTCTCTGAATCAACTCGGCACAGCTTTCAGCAGAGGCTAGGAAACAGCATCCAAGACCTCTGAGTTGTTTACAGGTTTGGAAAAGCAGCAGTCATTAGGGGAACACATATATTTCTGACCTATTTGAAATTAATTAATTACATGAACATTCAACATAGTGATCATGATGCATACATAGGTGTTCTATGCATATGTACCAAAATGTATTAGTAAAGGGAAAATTATGTTCCTTAAAGTCCACGAAAATTCTGCTCACATTAAAAACCCTACTGGGTCACTTCCTTACTGCTATTAATAATATTCACCATGAGGGAAAATTTCAAAAGCATAAAAGATGATTAGTAAAATTCCTATATATTTTTCCAAACTGTCCTGCATGATTTTCTGCTAGTTCCTTTTTATTGTTTTATTGCTTGAGTAGTTTTGTAAAGTAATGCTTTGTATTAGTTCCTATTGTAGAAGTAAAATATTAGTCCCTTCACAATTCTATATGTTTATAAATACCATATCAAGTCTCCTATTTCTGTTATATTCTTTATAATGTATATTGTGTCACTTTGAACTACATATTCTGTTTGGAAAAAATAGTTTATGTCTAAATGAATTTATCACCTATAATGGCTGTTTTTTTCATTGGACCACCAGCAAAACTCTTGTGAAATTGCTAAATGAAATTGAATTTAGAGTTGTCACCTCTGATCAGTACCATTTCATTTTATTGCAGCTGATGTTTAAATCTCCATGGTATAGAAGTGAATCTGAGTGAAAGCATTTGCGTATTTATGTATAGATATATATTTGCATGCAT
Source organism: Alligator sinensis (assembly GCF_000455745.1). Lineage (NCBI taxonomy): Eukaryota > Metazoa > Chordata > Crocodylia > Alligatoridae > Alligator > Alligator sinensis. The sequence continues at coordinate 1,975,639 of NW_005841840.1, read as the reverse complement.
GGCTAGTTTTCTATGTATGAGTCAATGCTTTTGCATATTTGGATGACTGTGCCAATAGCTTTTAATGAAAATGACATTTGATTTTATTTTCAGTATCTTTCTTCCTGAAGTATACACAGCTCTTTCTACTTAAATATCAGAACATCTGAACAGAATATGTCTTTTCAGCCATAAAAAGAATTTTATTCTAAACACTTACAGTGTATTGCCCAATGGTATTTAATACATTAAAAATATGTTCTTCAAACTGTGTGCATGACTGCTATTAGTATTCATGGTAGTTAAACACATACATTGAGGAAAGAACCAATCTCATTTCAGTGCAAATGAATCTGATCATTAATATAAGTTCACAGCAGCTTTGTTAGCAAAACTATAAAGACCATGTATGCAGGTCACATTTTAAAGTAATAATTAAGATGCTAATACATTTGATATACAATTATATGCAGAAAAAGGAGTGCAATAGCAAGTTTGAAAAATTCAGAGATAAGGTTCCTATGGCAACCTTAACTCTGTCCCTGACTCATAATTCTAGCATTACAATAGGCTCTTCCATATGTTATGTGAGGAAAAATCACACTTCCAACTTGTTGAAGTCTAGAAAAGTTTCTGTACCCTTCTCTCTGAATAATCTTGAATTAAATATTCAGAGATTAGTTGCATATTTATGAAGTTAAGGAAGGTACAACCTATATTGTATGCTCTATTGTACCATATTTACTCAAATAGAAGTTAACCTTGATTATAAGATACCTCCCTGACCAATAATTAAATTCTACATATGGACAATTTATAAATTTGTAATAATTTTCCAGGTATAGAATCTATTTATTGGAGTTTTGCCTTGAATTTGTCCCCCTCCCACTGCTACAGAAGGGAAAATAAATCTGGGGGTCAGGTAGCCCTTTGCTTTTTGCTTCCCCTCAACTTTTTCCCCTAGCAGCCCCTTTCTCCTCTCCTTACTGGCACACTCTGCTCTCCCTGAGAACATGGAAGTGAGGAGTAAGGCTGTAGCAATGTGCATATAGTCCCTAAGCATGTAGTTTATCTACGAGTAATACATGTTATCTTCTTTTGAAACTGTTGCAAGTTTTAGCACATAAACACACTTTTGAGCAGCACTTTGGCACCTACTTGTATGTAGTACAAACTATGCATGATATTGGTCCAAAGCCAAAGTCTCATGATTTACCACATAGTTCATTGGACTGGGCCTCACCAGAGTGAAAAGCATTTCAAGCCATGGTGACCCTACAGCTTAGCACTGCTTAGTATGTATATCCACTCCAGATACCCCTTTGCAAAGTATCCATGTTCTAATTAGCCCCCACTCATGATCAGGACTGGGTGTTCTTGTCACAAGCCCTGGAATGCTCCAAAAATGTATATCCAATTGAGATGCAGGGCAACCTGGTCTGGCTTTATCTCATAGAGGGCAGGGCCACACTAATCACATGGACCAAGTTGAGAGAAGAGCTGACAGAGGTATTCTGGGTGAAATGTATGCAATGATGTGGCTCACCATGACTTGAAAGAGATGGCAGTGAAGGGGACTACGCTTAATGGGCACCAGTATGTCTTATTCAGATGGGCTATATTAACCTGTTCTTGTGGTAGGTTTCTGTCAGCATATTTGCCCAATGTGGGCCATGTGGCATTATAGTCATGCCCAGTGTTGACTGGATTTAATCAACTTCAAACATACATACATGCATACATACATACATTAAAGATAACTTATTTTAAACCCATAAGTGTCATTCATTGATTTTAGCTACAATAACTATGGAACAAATTTATCTTGCACATCCTGCTTGCATACACACACACACACCCACACACACACACACGTGTGTGTGTGTGTGTGGGTGTGTGTGTGGGTGTGTGTGTGTTCATTCAAAAATAGGGGAAAAAATTGGAACAACTCTTTTTATTAGACATACATAGTCTTGCATCCCATGGCTAGTAAATCTGGTAATAACTATTTTTTATAAGTAGTTACCATATTTAGAAGTCAAAGAATACATAGAATCTTGTAAGCTTGGTCCACTTTTATTTCTGTCCTTGTTCTTCCTCTTGGTTTTGAGAGCCAAATATTCAACTGGATCATTTACATTTCCAGAGTTTGGATGAATCTATTTGCCTATTTAGAAATAAATGCACTCAAAGTATGTAGAAATGCTGTATTAGCTTGCCAAATTCTGAGGCATCATTGTTATTAAAATATGAGACAGGGAGTTTATTGGCGATCATATAAGAAAACAGATATTTTGCTCATTCATAGAACTTTCTACTGTGATTTCTGTTTCCATGCTGAACAAAGGATAGACCTGCATGTGAAGTGCTAGTAGCTCTAAGATGTTTAAGGGTTTATTATTGAATATGCTTGATACTTCTTACTATAAATCCTTATATCATAAAATGCACTATTTATTCATAAACTTAGGTATGGGTTGACTTGGAAATACAAGTCCCAAATTTAAGCTTCTTTGGACACATTTTATATGTTGTTGTTTTTGTGTTGGAACAGAATCTTTCCTGCACCTCATATCTATTCAACACAAGAATAAAAAAGGTGTCTGTCTGTCTGTCAGTTTGGCCTTCTTGACTCTATGGACCAGGCCTGGTTCTGCCACTAGTATATATTAGACCTTCCACCAAGAAACAAGCAAGGCTTTTCTACACTGGGACACTAAGGAAAATTAATCTGTGTTGACCATCAGTGTAAATATGTGTACTAGTTAAATCACTTTATGTCTGTGCATGACCATTCCCTTTCAAAATTAAAGTGAATTAAAGTCACTATAATTGTGAGAAAGTATATTTATAAAGGTGTTTAATGAAGTGTAACTAATCTTCTTTAAAGTTAATTGAAAATTGTTTTCCTAAGTGGCCCAGAAAGACAAGCCTCAATTGTACCATCACCATAGGAACTTTGGGCACCTATACATGTGCCTGATGCCTTCTCTGATGTGTTCTAATTACAATGTATCATAGCAGATTTGATTATTTGAGTCTGCAGCAGCCTCAGCATTACATGTATTTAGTGTCCCCATATTTCAAAATGGTGGTCAGGGGGCTTTAACTAAAGCTTATCAAATGAGCTTTAGTTAAAGTGCCCTCACCACCATTTTGAAACATGGGATGTTGAATACAAGAGATGGTGAGGACATTTTAATTAGAGCAGCTTTTGAGAGATACTCTAATTAAAATGCCTCCCCCACCCCTACATACACCCCAGAGCATATATAAAGATACACTTTACACAACTGTCAGCCACACATGCTGCCATTTTTCCTTACCTTAAAATGCTGGTCTGAACCCTGATGTATGCCCTACCTTATGAGCAAGGAGAAAACACATCTGATAAACATGCAATGGTACACATTAACCTTTTGCCAAAAGATTTTCACTTTGTCAGCACTGCATAAGTATTGCAAACAGGCAGTGCATCCTGTTTTGTCATTGCTCCGATATTACTTGAAACTGTGAATTTTTGTATCAACTATTATGGCAATAATCTTCTATACCCAATTGGGCTTTTTCAAATGAAAACAAAGCTTTTAAAACAGCTGTGGGAACTTGTTCTTTACAGACCTATGTCCAAAATGGCAGACAGGATTTCACAGAAATCTAGGATCTTTCAGGTATCCAGGTTGTAGCCATATTGGTCTACAGGCAAAAGGAATCAGAACTAGACCAACTAGATATTTGCTAAAAAAAAAAAAAAAAATCTTTATTTGAAAGCTTTCGGGCACACACACCCTTCTTCAGGCATAGGAGAAAGCAAAGATTATAAAATTTCTCCTAAGTGGAAATGAAAATTCATATTTCACAAGAAAGCTGAAGGTATTGTAAGATCTCCTAGTTGGAATAGTTAATTTTGTGCAAATTGGGCTCAGTCTTTTTACCTCAAAATTGCCTGGTGGCAAGCAGGATGTAGAATTTTGTTTCCTTCTGGTTATGATGTTTCATATTTCACAGGAGTGTAGGGAGATGGAATGTTCTCCTGAGCAAGAATTTCATTTGTGTTGAGGTGCCTCTGAGCTCTGTGAAAATGCTAATTTTAGTTTGAACAACAGGGAAGAGCCCGGGTGTCAACTTGCAGGTTTTCATGTGGTAAATTTTGCTTCCTTCCTGTAAAATTATGACATTTTCATTTAAAAAAAAAAAACTGTTAAAATTGAATATCATCCAAGTTTCAAGTATACAGGTTGTAGCTGTATTGATCTACAGTCTGTAGGATCCTTCAGGGTGTTCCAGTTTATTTCTGAAGGCCAAAACAAATTGTGTTATAGCAGCAACTAAATACTGAAGTTCTAAATTTTAAGCATCACGGTGGCCTAAATGTGATGGCACATTCCCATAATGTTGGATGTTGAATAATGAAAAATAAACACAACACAATAATGTGAGATGCAGTTATTCTAAAATATTTTTCCTTTCCAGAGTATTATATTAAAACCAAGGGTTGATCCTTTGATAGCAGTCTGGTAAGTTGGCATTGCTACCTGTAAGTATGTATAATAACTCTGGGCAAGAAAGGCTGTTAGCTGGAGAAGTAAAACTGACACAGAAACATCAGGGGAAGTTTAAAACTGAAAGAAGCATAGTAGGTCAGGTATAGGTGAAGAAATGAGCAAATCCAGGTATAAAAAACCCAACAAAAACATGAGGCAAAAAAACGGGGCAAGGCATGGTCCCAGACCATGCCTGAGGTAACTTGGAAGCCAGTCCTCCAAAGAGATGCTCTGGTTTCTGGCCATCTCTATTGTGCTTCTGCTGCCTAAGCATGTGGGGCATGAACCCCCTAGTATTATGGGGTAAACAAAAGAGTGGTACAAGGATATGGAATGTCCGGGACCCAGGTGCTGTCCCAGGTATGTTAGAAACATGGGGATATGGGAATTTATGGGTGGGGGTTGTAGGGGTGTGTGAGAAGTAACAGGGAAATGTGGGGGGGTTGGGTGGGGGGTTGTGCAGTTTGTGGGTGGGTTTCTGGAGGGCCTTGAGTGGGGACTTCCACCTGCCTGCCCCCCTATCCATCCCCTTCCATGCTGGTGGCAGCAGCCAGTGCAGCCATGGCCTGGTTGTGCCTGCAGACCATGGCTGCACAACACTGCTTCATGTGGGTTCTGTACATGCTGAATGGGCCCGGCCCAGCCCACTAACACACAGTTTTGAACAGGACCAGGAAAGCCATGCACTGGTGGGCTGAGCCAGGTCTGTTCAGCACAGAGCCTGCATCATGCAGCACCGTACTGCCATAGTCTTGCCTGAAGCCACCCCACAACCCAGATGGCTGTTGCTGCTGGTGCCATGGGCATGGATGGGGGGCATGTGTGTGGTGGCCCCCACTCAAGCCACTCTGCAAACCTACCCACAAGGTACACATCCCCCCACCCCACACACAAGGTGCTTCAGGCAGCTGAGCTGTGCTAGCTGCAGCACTGCCTCACCCACAGTCTATGCAGGGAGAACACACCTGGCAGGACCCCTCCTGGCATGGCCCACTAGTGCACCTTTGGACAGGCCCAGAAGGCATGGCTCTGGGATTCACAGCTCCTGTCCAAAGGTGTGTGATAGATCAGCAGGCCAGGCCGGATTGTGTCAGGCTAGCTAAGCACATTCTCCATGAAGATCAGATGGTGAGGCATGGTCATGGCTCTGTGCCTACAATAGCCCATGGGCATCACCACCAGCTGCCAGACAGGATGACACCTGCTGACAGGAGCTATGGCTTCAGGGGAAGCTGTCCCCACATCCTGGTTAGTGAATGGGTCAGGGGGAGATCTAATTTTTTCTATGATAAGAAGGCCAAAAGCAAAAGTCAAAGCATATAGATATTTATAATTTATTTTTTTATGTTGATAGATAAACTGGTAGACTTCCAAATTGCTTTAAAATTGTAAAGATATCAATAAAATGTTGCCCAATTGATATCTGTCTCTCTCTCACTCTCTCACTTTCTCTTTCTCTTGCTCTCTCTCATATATATATAATCTGTGTGTGTGTGTATATGTAGGCAAGTGGCAGAACCCAGGCAGAGGAGCCCGCTCAGGGCTGGCACCTGAAGCCCAGTTGGAGAAAATAAGGTGGCTGACTTCCTGGTTATTTGGGGCCAGGAGGACATGCTTTGACAATTCAAAGCAGACCACCACACTGAGACAATCTTTCAGGTTATAGCTGCCCAGGTGGCAGGGTTGGGGGCACACATGACAGCAGTGCTGCACAAAGGCCAGTTGTGCAGTCACGGCCCACTGGCAGCTAGCCCAGAGGTGCGTATGTCTCTGGGGCAGCTGGCCATGTACAGAGCCCACCTGGCCAGGGCCAGGAGGAGGTTGATTAGGAGGTCCTGGGACTTGGTGGGGCTGTGGAGGGATTATCCAAAAATTTAGAAGTGTGGGGGTTAAAATCATCCAGTTCTGGAGATGAAGGTGGAGGGGCTGGAGCCTGGCGCACTTGAACGTCATGTGTGCCATGGTCTCCCTCTGCCCACAGAAGGGGTAGGAGACTGGGGTGTTAGTAAAGCTTGCCACATACATGCCCGTGGTGATGGCTCCATGGAATAACCACCAGATGAAGTCCCCAGTGGCTTGTTGGATGAGGGTGGAGTACAAGCTTAGCCACTGGGGTGCCCCAGCTACACCCTCGCTGAGTAGGTCCCACCACTTGGTGCCTGGGCCAGATGCCAGGGTGGCATGATGGATCATGCAGTGCACGAGCATGTAGAGGTGGCAGCAATGAACAGTGGAGAAGTGGATCGGTTTGGTATCCTCCAGCTGGCTCGGGTGGTGGAGTGGAGAGTGCCACGAGGCTCCAGTCCCACAACAAACTCCAATGGGCTTGAGGACATTGGCAGAGGGGCAGGGGCTGCCATCACACAGGACCTGGTCAACAAAGGCAAGGGCATCAGGAGGTAAGGCAGATTTCACCTCCCAGACTAGGCAGCAGGTTGCATGTACTGTGGGTAAACCCACGCATCAGGCCAGCACAGCAATGTCCACCCTGGCGCACATATCATAGTCCAGGAGAGATCTCCAATATGGGTGACATGACCCAGGACCAGCCTTTGTTGCAACCAGGGTGCCTCCGCTATTGGTACCTTCAGCTGGTGGTTCCAGAAGAGAGGCTCGATGAGCAGGCCGGCATGCTGGGTGAGTGTTGCAGGGGACCTGGAGGCAGAGACAAGCCTCCAGGCCTGGAGGAGGTCCTGATAGAACTCTGGCAGCCCTTACAGGTCTTTTAGGGAGAAGCCCTGCAGGCCAAGGAGCTACCAGTTGTACTGAAGCCACTGGAAGTGGTGGAGGAAGGTGTGCCCCAGGTGGCCACATGCCATGTGGCTACTGACACCATATAGCAGTAACTGCAGGGCCTGAAGGTGGAATATCAGGACCTGGCTGTGCAGGCAAACCAGGACATGGCCACTCTTCTGCAAGGGGAGACTCACAACCTCCTCAGCTACCCAGTGCCATCCTGGCCAGAAAAAAAACTCAAGTGTCTGTCTTTGAGTCCAGAAAGAACCTCAGGGAGCATTGGCAGGATGTGGAAGTGGTGCCAGAGCATGGACAGGACAAGCTGGTTCAACATTAGTGCTCTCCCCCATAGAGAAACACCACAGCAGCCCCATCCATGCCCAGAGTCACTCCACCACCCTTGCCTACAGTTGGTGCCAGTTCTCAGGTGGGGATGGATCCATGGGGGACAGGTAGACCCCCAGGTAAAGCAGCAAACCCATGCTCCAGTGGGTCCTTTGGAGTGTGGAAGGGAGTGAGACCACCTGCCACCCATCACCCACTGTCAGGCCAACGCTTTTGACTGAGTTGACCCAGGCAGAGGAGGCTGCAGAGTACAATGCCTGGCAGGCATCCATTCATGCCACATCACTGGGGTCCTGGACTGGAAGAAGCACATCATCGGCACATGCTGACAGGACTAGCCATATCACTAGCTCCTGGAGCACCAACCCTGCCACCCACCTTGGCATGAGGAGGAGGAAGGGCTCCAGGGCCAAGGCATACAGCTGGCCTGACAGTGGGCAGCCTTGTATCTCTTGCCTGAATGGGATGGGCTCCATCAGGGTCCAGTTGAGCTTGACCAAATACTCTGCAGAGGTGTACAGCACCTGGAGAGCCACACAAAATGGGCCCCAAAGTCAAAGGCCTGCAGCATGCCTGTGAGGTACCCATGATCCACCCTTTTGAACACCTTCTGGTCTAGGGACAGGGGGGTGAAAGACAGGCCTTTCCAGTACACTTGTTCCAGGAGGTCCCAAACCAGGTACAGGTTGTCAAAGATGGAATGTCCAGACACTGTGTACATCTGGTTGGGATGGATCATGCCCACCAGCATGGACTGCAGCTGCAGTGAGATGACTTTCACTGCCATCTTGTATTCCATGCAGAGGAGGGACATGGGATGCCAGTTCCTCAGGTCGCGGGGA
>NW_005841840.1:1952574-1967162 GCF_000455745.1 Alligator sinensis | reverse complement strand
AGCAGGAGGGTCAACATGGCTCTCTGGCATGACAAGTTGAGTTCCCCATTTCCTTTGGATTTGGCCCACACTGCAGGAAAATCTGGGCCAAGGACATCCCAGAAGTCCTGATAGAACTCCGCAGTCAGCCCTTCAATGCCTGGTGCCTTGTTGACAGCTATCAGACAGAGGGTGGCCAAGAACTGCCAGGCTGAGAGAAGCCTTCAGCTGGCCTGTTACACATGCTGACTTGCAGGAGTCCCTCCTGCAGGGTCTGACAGGCTTCAGCATTAGTCAGATCCAGGAGGCAGGAGATGTACTTCTTGGCCCCCCCACCTCTTCTCCAAAGTGTAGAAGAAGTGGGAGCCATGATGCATTTCTTAAAGGAGCTGGGTATGCAAGAGGACAAATGCACTGGAGGTGTAGTGGTCATCCAGAGCACAAAGCTCTTCTTGCCTGTCCTGACACTCTCTGCAGAAGGACAGGTTGGTTGGGTTGGTGGCCAGGCAATTCTCCAGCTCTAGTACTTCCTGCTCGAGCTGCTCCTGGACTGCCTCCCTCTGCTGGGAGTGCCCCCAACTCTAGCTGATGCAAAAGAGCCAAATGCACACTTTTCCCACATCCCACCATCTCCAAGCTGAGGAGAAAGCTGCTCGTTGCTAACATCAGGTCAGCCAGAACTCCTAGAAGGCCTCCCTGAAGCCCACATCCTCCAGCAGACTGGCATTACAATGCCAGTAGGGAGACTCTGGACCCCCAGGTCCCAGCATGGCCTGGGCCCAGACAAGGTGGTGATTCCTGAAGGAGGTCAGCTGGATGCTGGAGGAGTGGGCCTGGGTAAAGTGTGGCAATGAGATATAAATTCAGTCCAACCAGGAGTGGCATGCCAGCTCTTCCCCCACCCTCACTAAGGACTAGGCAATCACAAGGGTTGAGGATGCCAATATAAGTGGCTGCCTGGTGGAAAAAGACTGCCAACTCCGGGTCCTTCGCAGGGGTGTACACATTCAGAAGGTTCAGGACCATCCCCTGCACTCAGACTTGGAGGTGTAGCAGGCGGCCCAGCACCACCTCAGTATCCTGGAGAACCTCTAGCTGCAGGCTTAGGGAGAACAGGGTGGCCACCCCACAAGAGGTGGCTGAGAGGTGACTGAAGAAGAGTCTGCCTCCCCTCTCCATCTGCCAGTTAGGCTCATTGGCCAGAGTTGTCAAGGTCTCCTGCAAGAATATCATAGGGCACCCCTCTTCCTGAAGGAAGGAGAAGCACCCAACATCTCCGGAGACCCTTCCTGAAGCCATGGACATTGAGGGTTGTGATCTTAAATGACTTCATGGCTGGGGGAGTAGAACAGACAGTTTGGCAGAGGCCTCAACGCCCAGTACACTGGCTCCTGCAGCACACTCCCATAAGCATAAAGGGCATCTACAAAACTGCAGGCTGGCCTATAGATCCAGGCATTGCAGCACTTGCAGCAGAGGTAAGCCTTTAATAAAGAGAACAGGTAAAAGAAAGTACACTTTGAGACTGAAGAGGATGGCAGCAAAGCTAAGCAATTCTAGTTAGGTCCTTCTTTACCCAGCCCCTATATAAAGATGGACTCTTAAGACAACACTAGACAATACTTCTCAAGTATCTTGCAATTAGATCTGGTTGGAAATATTTTATGATGTTGTTTTTGTTATTCTTGAAAAATACCAGTTATTCAAGACCGAAACTTTTGGTAGACACATTGATTTTCATGAACTTCTTCTGCGCTAATATGGAATGTCTTGTTAAAACCAAAGGGAAAGAGAAAAATAGGTACTTGCCAATTGGAGACACAAGTTAGTCTGTGCTCTTCCTGATTAGGAGCAAGGGCTGAAATGTGTCTCCCCTACATTTTTGATAAATATATTATTAGCTATTCTTGTTTTTAGCTTTCTATTGTAAAACAATATTTGCCTGATGGGAATTGTTCCTTGTGGGCAGTTAATCAAATTATCTGGACTACTGTCACATGTGCTGTCAGGGTCTATTTTACTTATTATTTATTTAAATATATTTTTGCTGTATTTTCTCATGTTGATGTGGCACAGTTTAAGTGGCATAATTTTCCATGTACCACCCCCAATGCATACACTTGTATAGGTAGAAGGGTGCTCTGTTCTGCTGTAGTTCTTCCTGACATTTTTTGCTCTATATATGGCCACAAGATGTATCGCTGGTGAAATACTACTTAGATGTAGTTAGTGAACCCAAAATGTCTGGGCGGGAGTATTGGGCAGTAATGCTCCTTTTTATTTTTATTTTGTTTTAACTTTGGAAAAGTGACACCAACTACCAACAGGGTTTCAGTAAAAAAAAATCACACATGTAACTGTTATAGTTGCACAAGTACAAAACATGTGTAGAATGGTCTTAAGTTCATAGTAAGCCACCTACATTTGTAGTTGATTTAGACATTTTTTTTTCTAAAACCTTGACCTCAAACCAGTTGCATATTTTTTTGACTCTACACTTGTTTTAAAATGTTCATTTTGAAAATGTAATTATGCTTTTCAAATCAGGTATATATCATATTTACAAAAAGAAATATTTTTACTGTCATATTAATTAGTCTATTAAAAATATTCCATATGTACTGGATAAACTGTTGTATACAAGTGGAATTCAGATTAAATGTCCTGGGGCATTATAGTGTCAACAGGAAATAATGAATATATGCTTATTAAATAAAATATTAAAGAGGATATTAATAAATGTGAATGTAATTATTGTGGCTGATGTAGTACTCCTTGTGTAATCTGTGCTAATATTATATTCTATTTACATTGTCACCTTATCAAATAGTTAACCTGTTTTTATCTTAGTTAAAATCTTAAGATTTAAAAATAATACAAAGGTTTAGGGGGTTTTTTGTTTTGTTTTGTTTTGTTTTCCCTGGAAATACAGAGCAGGGACTTCTCATGGGAACAAGTCAGTTTCACTAAAAAAATGCAGAGAAGTTTTCTGCACTCCATGATGACATTTCAGGGCAGGAAACATTTCAGGAATACCATCCAGTCTGTTCATTGGGGCACTTACCTGAGGGGTGTGAGATGCAAATTCAGAAGCTCATTCTACCAGGTGCGTGTCTTAAGTAGTAGGAAATTGAGTGTTCTGGAGCAACTAAATGAATGAGAGAGGAGGGAGGAAAGAGGGGCATGTTTTACAATATCTCTTGCATACAGAGATATTGTACAAGCATATGTAGTTACCAAGCCTGTTGGGTCAGTGATGAGGCTGACTGGTGAAAAAATTAATAGACATAGCGGATGTGTCAAATTAAATTAAAAAACAAAAACAAAACCCAAACCTCCACATTTAAAAAACTGGTAGAATTTATATAAAAGGTAAAGTGTCTTGAATTTATGAGAGAGAGCAGCTCAAGCTGAAGTGAACCCTTTTGAAAATAAGGATGCATATACAAAGGAACAGAATAAAGTGGTGGGGGGCGGGGGAGGATAACATTTTTACTTTACAGATCTTTAGAAGACATTTTTTTCACAAAGAGAGAGGCAGAAAAACTTCAGGTCTGTGAAGGATTATAGCTCTATTGCACATGGATTAGCAATTTGCCAACCCATGAACTGAAACTGCTAATATGAGAGCCCATGAAGGCACTAGCCAGTGAAAGGATGACATAAGCTAATTTCAAATGCAGCCAAGCCTGAAAGAGGTGTTTGTCTTCTCTCCATTAAAGATGGCAAGAGCAGTTTATAAAACCCTATACATTGAAGAAGAAACTCTGCCCTCACTAGCCTTTGTCTGCTCCCTGTCAACTTTGCAACTCTCACCACAACTCCACCGAATCATGTGTGCAACCAAGCAACAACCAGAGTTAAGAAGAAAACTGGAGAACAAAGAAGTCTCGGTAGATCATATGGATGGAGTAATGCCCCAGCTGAGCAAGATTTCTGAAATTTGTGGATGTCTCAGAAATTACATCTTCATAGATAAGATAAAATTGTAAAAAATAATTCCTAGAAACACCTGCACCCCTTTTGCACTTCCCCCTTAATTTCTTGATGTTTTAAATATGGGAGAAAATGAAGCAAAGCAACATTGATTGATTGAGGTGGTACTAGGAAAGTCGATAGGATTTCCACAGGAGTCTGACTTTATACATGTTCAGTTGAAAATCTAACCATCACAGTCTATGCTGTGTAACAGACTAACAAAATTACAGTAAAATCATATACAGGGGTGTGTTTACATGTGTAATAAGTGCTACATGGGTTTACTCCACAGAGTTAACTTTCCCTGGGCATGTGTCTATATGTGCACATGTTTGGGAGAAGATTTGCTGATCCCAGCCTCCTCTGGCCTTGCACTGCCTTCTTGCAGAGACTCCAGCCACAGCTGCCTGTGGCCGGGCACCATCTTTAAAAGCCAGCCCCATGTGCTGCTGCCTGGCCACCTGCCTTTCTGGCCAAGAGCAGCCTGCAGAATGCTGGCACATCCCTCTGTGACTGTCACCAGAGCCTGTGCTCATCACATGATGGCTGCACACTCAGGCTCCAGGAGCAATATCTAGTGCCCGGGGCTCCTGCTGGCCACTCTACTTGATGTGCTTTACCATTGGCAATACATAGGGGGTGCATGCGGGTGCATGTGCACCCCCTGAAATTGGCAGTGCATCCCCTGCAAGAAGCACTGCCAACATTTCCAGAAGTGCCTGCAGGCAGTTGCTGCTTGCCACTCTCCTGCCTTCATCACTGACACTGCTGGCAGCATCTGTGGGTGGTTGCCGATCACTGCTAGCCACCACTGATGCTGCTGGCAGTGTCTGTGGGTGGTTGCCGACTGCTGGCCAGTGCTCATCACCCCTCCCTGCTGTCAACATCACCGACCCCTAGATATGGTGGTGAGATTCCCCTAGTGCATTTGGGCCCTGGAAAGGACCCACATCCCCTTCACCTATCCACCCTGTGGTGACCACCCCTACCATAGCCAGCAGGTGTTTCACTCAGTTATGCTGCAGACCATTGTTGACCACCATAGCATCTTCACCAATGTGAGCACCTGCTGGGTGGGCAGCACCCATGACTCTCATGTCTTCTACAACTCTGCCTTGCTAGCCCTGGTAGAGTGTGGGTGCCTCATGCCAGAAGTCCTAGGCCTCTAGCTGGGCACAGTGGTGGTCCTGCCCCTTCTCACTGGGGACCCTGCTTACCCATTCCTCCCCTGGCTCATGCAGCCCTACACCATCCAGCTGGACCCCCATCAGGAACACTTCAACAGGTGTTTGGGATGGGCCCATGCACTGGTGGAGTGTGCCTTCAGGTACCTTCAACAGGTGTTTGGGATGGGCCCATGCACTGGTGGTGTGTGCCTTCAGGTACCTGTAATGATGCTGGCACACTCTCACCACCAGGCTCAAGGGCATGGAGGCCAACATCCCCCAAGTCATCATAGCCTGTATGCTGAATAACATTTGTGAGACCTGGGGGGAGCTCTTCTGTGAGACCTGGGTGGAGGAGGCACAGTGGGTACAGAATACCTGGCATTGGGAGAGCCAGCTATGGAGGCAGAGACAGCAATGGGTCTCACCCCCACCCTCCCCCGGAGGCCCAGGGCAAGTTGCACACCCAGCAACAGGGGCCTGGGCACCAGCAGGTGCTAGAAGCAGTCAGCCATGTAGCCACCAATCCTGGCTGGCCCAGCAGGCCCACAGATGGCAGGGCTGGAGCTCCAGGAGCTCATGTGCAGCACCAGTGGTGGCATTCAGGTGCAGGTCATAGGCACCCCTGCTGCAGTCTGGCATCAGCAGCATGCTAGCAGGGGACCTGAGATGCCACAGTGAGCCTGGCCATGAGGCTGTGCCACATGGGGGCAGCCAAGGCTGAGACTGACCTGGACCAGGGGGCAGTCACTACAGTCATGAACAGCACATGCTCCCGGAGGCTGGGGGGAGGCACGGCGTTTGCCTGCAGGACAGCCCCCCCACTGCCTGATCCTACCATCCAGAGCCTAAGGCTGTCCCCCAACCCTGGGGCTGCCCTCCACCCCCAGCAGCCTGGGGCTGCTCCACCCTGGTCAAAGTGCTGCTGTCCAAGGTACATGTGTAGAAACTGTACCTGGGGGCAGCTGACTCCAGATCGAACCGCTCCAGAGTTTATTGAATTGCATTAATAGCAGGTGTTGATACACCCAGCGAGATAAAATCTGGATAACTAGTTTGGTTTTTTTTCTTTTCTACCTTCTTATGGAAGTCTATATGCTTGGTAGACAGAGAAAAGTTTTGGAAGGACTCCAATAATTTCTTGTGATGATTAAGAGGCTCTGATGGCTGTCCTACATTGCAGCACCTTGAACAAAATGAGGCACTTTCTGCATTCACTCTCTGCTCCTTCTCCACTCTCTCAGTAGTAGCAAGAATCACTGGTTGCACAAACCTGGAATGCAAGGCTTGTGATTATGCTATAATTCAGTGCTGAGTTGAAGTGGGGAGATGTTCTTGAATCCTCTGCTCTTGTACTCTGCATGAGCTCAGTTAAGATGTACTACAAAAACCATTGTATGCATGGATTATCCTCATCATATTGTTACTACTCAATTGCAAAAACAACAACAGAAACCATAAAGAAGAAAAGATTTTTTTTTTGCTGATATCTCTTATTGGACCATCTGAATAACAATAATCCAACCCTACTAAAATTACATATAGTTTACCATATAACATACAATTTTTTTATTGAATTATATGTGAAATGTGATACTATTTATTATAACAGATGTGTCATAAATACCAAGCAATAAGCTAGATAGAATCCATTCAGGAATTGTTGATGGCATTGTTCTTTTTACTGTATATCAAGTAAAATTCATCAGATCCCATTGTTCATCACAACTTTTAAATTCATGCTGTGGAATCCAGCATGAGAAACCAGCAACATGGGTTGCAAGGCAGAACTTGTAAAAGTGCTGGGGTATGGGGAACTGATGTGCTTCAACCGTGCTGACATATTTCCAGCTCTATAGTTCATCCCCTTAGGTAAGGTGCAAGGTAAAGCTTTTATAAGTGTTTTGTTTTGTTTTTTAATATAAAGCTTCATATTTCTCATCTTTTAAAAAAAATGTGATACTTAAAAGGTTGATTACTACATACATATGGTTGTAGTCCTTTACCTAGTTGGTTAGATCCAAACATTGCTAAACTTTAAAAAAAGAAAAGAAAAGTTACCTTTGAAAGGAATTTCACTCTTACTTCTAAAAACCTTTCCGTATTTTTAACGCTTTATTCCAAATTCAGCAGCTGGATCCTATCTTTACTTCTGTATCTTTTTAATAGGCTACATCATCTATATTTGTATTATTTTTTTATTACATTTATTTTATTGTATTTAACTTATGAAGCAATTTTACCAAAAGAATGTTAGGGATCCTTTAGAGAACAGTGAAGTATACCTAATACTCCTGAATACTAGGTGCATATGGACTTGACTGTGTTCCATGTTGATTTGCTTGTCATCCCCAAATTAATTCTTGCAGATGTTCTAATGAAAAGGGTGCATCATGTTGATAAAAAAGGGAAGGAAAGTTCATACATTTTAACAAAGAAGCCAGTTTCTTAACACACATGAGTAAGGAAATAATGCCCTTTAAGTTTACCATCTAGTAGCTTATTGCTATATTAATAAATAGACTGAATTGTAACATAGACCAGATAGACATAGTCACTGCCTGAGAGATTATTTTCTGTTCCTCTCTATGCTTCTTTTTTATTGTTTACATCTATTTATCTCCTTAGACATATAACACATTTTAGAATAGTGTAATAGGGTTTAAAATGCTATTGATACTTCCACCATTTATAAAAGCAAAAACAATTCCAAAAAAAATGACATAAAAGAACAATCAGAAGGCTATCTTTGAACTCAGGTGCCAACTTACAGTGTAATTACTATGAAAGACAGACAGACAGACAGCCTTATTTTTTTAAACTTTTTACAAACATTTATTAGGGGAAAATGGGGCAACAATACAACAAAACAACAAAGGACAGCTCACACAGGGGCCCAATTGCAGAAGACAGAGCCTGGGACTAGCCCTCAAGTTCTGTCCTCACAGTCTAAAACAAAAATAAAAACATCCAGCAATACATCAATCCACTAGGGACCTTGTTGATACCCTAGGAAGGAGGGGGGAGGAGGGGCAGTGTTACAGCATGAAGACCAAATGGCCACCCACAATGTTGCAGACCCCCCCCCCCCCCAAATGGCTTAATATACCTGGAAGGTGCATACTGTCCACTGGAGAAGCATAAATTAGAATCCTAGTGACAGGGACTCCTGGACCAAGACACTAGGCACTACTGCCACATTGTTCAAGTTGAACATCAGGGTTGCGGAGATGGAGGAAATGAAAAACCCACGTGAACAGGGCCTCCTGAGCGGGAGGGGGTGTCAAGGTGAATCCCAGCATCACTATCAGAAGGCACAGGAAGAGTCAAGGAAGTACTGGGCTCACCACCCAGGTCACTATTCATGGCCTGTGAACTGAGAGTCGGGATTAATGCAACTGCCCCACAGGACTGCCAGGCAATGCTTGGTGATGCACAAGTGGCCAAGGCTTGTGATGGCAATCCCACCAGTGGTCATCATCAGCCAAGTGTACTGCCTCATGTCAGCATGGAAATGGTGCCAGATGTCAACAAAGTCCACTGCCTCCAAAGCAGTCCACAGCTGCCAGGCTGAGGATGGATAGGGCTCCTGCCCATTCTGGTCAAGTTGCTCATTGACAGGGTAAGTAAAGTTCCCGCCCAAAAGGAAAAGGTCATTGCCATCAGCTGCAGTCCACAAAAAGCCAGCCAGGGTCTCAAAGAGGGCAAGCCATTCCTGCCATACAGTGGGCACACAGACAGCAATGAGGGAGAGGCAATGTTGCGTTACCAAGATATGAACAGATAGCAGGCAACTAGAGGCGGCATCTTGGGCTACTGCCAAGTCAGGCATCAGGTGCGGCAACAAGCAGATCACGACCCCTGTGCTGAGGGAGATGCTATGACTCAGGAACATTTGGCCCCTCCAGGTGGCATGCCAGCTGGCTGGATTAGCTGTGTCAGTGTGCATTCTGTGCAGAAAGGCGACATCTAGCTGGCTCTGGTACAGGAAATCAAAGGGAGCTGTCCACTTCACAGGACTTCTGTAGCTATTGGCATTGAAAGAGCCAAAGGCTGTAGCAGTCATGAAGGGTGTAGAATAGGGCCAGGTAAAGACAAATGAACAGAGTAAAACATCAGAGATGTAAGCACACAGGACAGGGAAAACATGGGCCTACTGCTCACCAAACTGTGTTTCATGCTGTAAGCACCCAACATTTCCCACGAGCTTGTTCAGGCAAAAACTATAATGCTGCATCCCTCGAGTGGAGTGCAGCACCACTGCTGCAGCTTTGGTGGAAAGCATGAACATCTCAGGCAGTCTCCTTGCATGAAGGGGAGCCCAGCTTATGCCATAATGAAAATATATGCAGTGTTATTTTTAAGGGAAGGGACTGCTTCTACCTACTTCAGTCAATCAGAACAATAATTTCATAGATATTAGGGCTGGAAGGGACGTCACAAGATTGTTGACTCCAGCCCCCTGCCCAATTACTGGAAGTCAGCTGTGGTCAGATGACCCCAGCAATTTGACACAGTAAAAAATTCTCTTGTAGAGTTTCACAGATCTTCAAATAAGGAAAGCTACTACTGGCATTAAGATCAAAGCAAGTGGTGTAAGAGCAATAAAGAGATCAAAAAGTAATTCTTTTTTACTAGACCCATATCTGTTGTTTACCACATGCCCAGGACTTGGACAAATTTGTTGCACTATCCATGATGGTAAAAGTTGAACAAGGAACAGCTGGTTATTTGTTGGATTGTTTGTTTGTTTTCTTTTCTATTTGAAGAAATTACCCAAAGGCAGTTATTGACATTGTTTCCAATTTTCCTCTAGAGAGAGTGGTGTGCTTGGATAGTTTTCCAACATGATTCTTTATATCTTTCAAAGCTAAAGTTGCTTCTATACTTATTTGGGTGTGATATAGCAGTCCCCAAGATCTAGCAGGTAAGGCCTGTTGAGGACCAACTCCATCCCCTAGCCTAGAAAAAAAATCTTAAAGACAAATTGGGGAAGGCACAATATCGATTTGCAAACACCAAAGGCTGAAGAGACATAAAGTTGATACTCTTGGGGTTAGAGACAGAACATCTGCTGTTTCTGGCTTCAGGGAATGTGGATGATCAATTAGCTGCTGACTGTAGGATATGCCAAAAGATCAGTGGATGTGGGGACATGGATGATGAGCTGATTGGTGGATTGTACTGAGAAAGAATCAAACAAAACTGGATACTCTGTGAGTAGAAGATGGTTCATAGAGAAGCACAAGGCGGGGCGGGGAAGGATCTTTAAAGAGAACAATTGAAAGAAAAGGTTTGGAAAACTATGAAAGAGAAAAGGGCTGTTAGAACATAAGCTGTGTTATACAGGGCCAGACCAATAGTCCATTAGCCCAGAAACCTGTGTCTGACAGTGGCAAGTAGCAGATGCTTTAGAGGGAAGAGTGTATATGCAAGCACATTCAGTGTTATCCATCCCCTGTCATAGCTTCACTGGTATCACTGGTTTAGCAATGTTAGAGGATACATCCCCATTTTTTCTCTTTAATAGCTTCCCATGAACCTGTCCACAGGATTTTGCCTAATCCTTTTTGAACCCAGTTATAGTATTTGCCTATACAACCTATCATAATTAGTTATGGAAGCTAACTATATTCTATGTAATAAAAGGATTTTTGTTTGCTTTAACTGTACTTCCTGATGGTTCCAGCTCTTGTATTTTGGACCTTAGTGAAAAACACCTTCCTATGCTCTTTATTTATGCCCTTCATGACTGTATAGACCTCCATTTCTATACGGCAGGGGAGCCAGTAATAAACGGTTAGAGCATATAGGGTATGCTGTTAGCACTTTAGGGTAAGCTTTGTAAGTAAGATTAGTTCATTCTGATTGTTTCAAGGTTAATTCTATACCAGATAGGGTGAAATTATCCCCATGTAGAGGTGTAGCATGCCCACTTCTTGATTGTGCTGGAGTGAAAATTAATATTTCCAAATATGTAGTAAAGGGGTAGAGCAAGAAAAAAGAACATTGAGCCTAATAAGAAGAAGAAGCCAACTGCAATTCAGCAGAAAATTTAATTCATTATGTCAAAAAACTGGGAGACCAAACAAGAAACAAAAAAAGCCAAGGAAATGTAGATCACATAACATAGAAGTAAAGAGGGTGGGAGTGAGAGAGTTAGAAAGAGCAAAATGGACAAATTTGAAAGGGAGGAGGAATGAGATGGGTAACGAAATAAGTCAATTATCTGTACAGGAAAAAACAGACAGGAAAATTATTTAAAAAAGGGATGGAAATTGAGTGAAGAGAGATTTATGAAAAAGAAAGATGCAAAAACAAACAAAAACCCCTTAAATAATCACTGAACAAGGATTACTGGGAAAACCTGATGTGAATCCAAACTATTTGTGCATGACATTTTGATGTGAGGAAAGGTTTAAATCTGTGTGTCATTAAAGTCAATGGAAGTCTGGTTGTTTCAGTGTTACCAGATTTTAATTTTTATTAAGTGTAGCTGCCTGATGTTCCCTTGTACAGAAAAAAAAAAGTATTAACCTGCTTTATTGAAAAAATAAATAAAAATATGTAGTGGACATCAGAATCTGGCCTGTTTGGCAATTTTATTGTGCTAGACATTACCCAGGAAAATTAAATATTTTTTATTATTTTACCTGTGGCCTAAAATATAATCACCATACTTCCTGTCTCTCTCTGAGTTTTAGAATGAGTGAAAAATTTCCACATGACTAAATCATGTCATTTAAGAACATTTTTCCTTTTCCAATAATGTCAGTCACTAAAATCAAATTACTTATAGAAATTAAAAAGCCAAAATACCCTCACATCTTCCACTACTTCTTCCCTATTGGTTAAGACAGAACCTCTGGCTATGACATCTTGATCTTGGGGCTCCCCACAGGTTAGAACGTTTGGCAGCGTGGGAACTGTGGCAATTAATTCAGCCAATATCCTCTGCTGCCAAACCCCTACACCCCAAATCCCAAGGTCCCCATGGCAGGTTGGAGATAGGCCATGCCCCCTTCTCTCTGTGGAGCTGGTTTGGGTTGGGCAGTGCCCCTTCCCCCAGTGGGGCTGGACCATGCCTTCTCCCTCCCACATAGTTGGTTCAGAGCTGTCCCACCCCTTCCCTGTGGGGCTTCTCTATAAAGCTATGTTGGAGCTTCCCCAAGCCCCCTTCCCCTTGCAGGGCCAGGTCAAGCCCCCTTCTTCCACAGGGCCAGGTTTGGTCCAGGCCATTCCCCCTTCCCCTGCTGGGCCAGGCCATGACCCTCCTCCTGGTAAGGCCAAGTTAAGCCCACTTCCCCTGCAGGGCTAGGTTGGAGCTAGGCTGCCCCCACTCTGGGCAGCTGGATGGGGCCTGTCACACCTGCCCTGGGTTATTTACCACGCAGCTGGATTTAACACACAGATAGACCACTAGCTGGATTTAACACACAGATGGACTGGACACTGCTCATCCAACACGTCAGGCAGAAAGGTTGAGCACCACTGGGTTAAGACAAGATCCAAGACAGGTGATCTCCTACTTGTAGTCTCAGCCTTCTGAAACAGAAAGTTGTCCTCCACACAAGTTAGGAACTGGCTTGGCATTTTAAGTTTGGTTGTATTGTTCTGCCAACAGATGTCTGGAAAACTGAAATATCTTATCAGCACTGTCACATACCTTTCAGATAAATTTGTCACCTCCTCGAAGAGTGCCTTATCTACTTTTTCTCCCTTATTTGATGGCCTGTAATAAATCCCCACCATTATATCGCTACTGTATCTTTCACCTTTCTTCACCCAAATGCAATTGTGCTTTTCTGTCTTCATGCCTTGTGGTTGTCAGGATTGACTATATAGTTTTCCTAAGAGGTTTGGCAATGGATGTTAATCATGCTTCAGGCATGGGGCTGGCCTACATAATCTCTGGGGGTCCCTTCTGGCCCTACTTCTCCATAATTCTATGACATTTATAGATATATGTCACCAGAGAAGGTAAAGTAAGCACTAGTGTTTAGAAAAGGACAAAACATGTCCTTTTGTAGACACTTCCTTACACTTGCATCTATAGTGACTAGCTCTGACCTGTTCATGATGTTCTTATAACACTTCAGATCAATGCAGTATCTCTCTCTCTCTCTCTCTCTCTCTCTCTCTCTCACACACACACACACACACACACACACACACTATCTATCTATCTATCTATCTAAGCTTCTCTCTTTAGTTTCAAAAGATTCACTGAATTTAACTAGTTTTCTACCCTAGAAAAATGTAATTAAACTTTCATTTTAACCTTTCATTTTAAAATATGAATGGTTCACAATAAATTACAGAAGAAAGAGCTATAAAATAATTATGTAAAGAAGCTGCTAAGCAACAGCAAAAATGCATAATACATAAGGACACTATATAATACAATCCATAACTATGAAAGGGGCAGAAATTATATATTAGTGTCTAGCTAATGTAAACCTAACCAACCAAACATGGCAAGCTTATGCCTTCCCACTTCCACATACTATTTAAATAATCTTGCAGCATGTTCCATCCAAGAAGCAGAACAAGGAGACACAGGAGAAAGTGGCTCTCGAGGTATCAATAAATCATAGCTGTAGTGATCATCACATTCAGTAAATACAGAGATACATGAATAATAAAGTTTGTTATTTAGTTTTTAAGTTAGGAGCAGTAGGCAAGCTTCTGCAGACCCTTAGTCTTTGTCTAACTAACTGACTACTACCTGCTAGACCATCTCCCAGTTCTCAAGTCTTCTAAATTAGAGAATGTCTCTAAATTGTGAACCATATCATTTTATGGAAATTAAAAAAGCAGCAAGGGCATCTTCAATATCCTAAAGTGACCAACACATGTTTTACATTCAGTTTCAGCTTTATCTGAAAAGTAACTATTTAAGAGGAAAGTCATTTGTATTACATGTTATTGCTATGCTGTACGTCAGGGGTGTCCAACCTTTTTGAATGTGGGGCCAGATCATGAACTTTTTATCCCCCAGTGGGCCGGCGAGCCATATTCAAAGACCTCACAGGAAGTTACATCACATCAGGAAGTGGTATCATATCAGGAAGTGATGTCACGTGACCTTTGACACCAATGAAGTTGCGGGGGTTGACATGGTCCTGGTTGACATGGCATGCATGCCCGGGTTGACATGGTGCTGCAGGAGCCGCTTGGCTACAACCAGGTTAACCTGGTGCTGGAGAAGCTGTGGGGTCAGGCCTGGGTTAACCTGGGGCCCATCTGGCCTGCCGGTGCCATTCCTGGGTTGACATGGTGCTGCAGGACCTGCCTAGGCAGAACCGGGTCGGCACCAGCCAGGAAAAGCAGCATGCAGCTGAAGCCAGCTTCCCATAGGCTGCTGGGGACGGGAGGAGGCCAGCCAGGTCTGCACCAGCCAGCAGAAGCAGTGGCAGAGCCATGTGCTGCTCAGGACTGACCGGCGCAGGCTCATCCCATTCT
>NW_005841840.1:1952174-1952526 GCF_000455745.1 Alligator sinensis | reverse complement strand
CCTCCCATCCCCAGCAGCAAATGAGAAGCGGCCCCCTCGGGGCCTTGCATGCTGGTGGCCGGGTCTGGAGAGCTGCAATGGCCGGGGGGAGACTGGCTGGTGGAGTGAGCAGATGCCGCCTTGCTGTGGGGCATGGCAGGGCAGGGCAGCGGGGCTGGCTTCAAGCAGGCAGGTGAGGAGGCAGGTGACGGCTGGCAGTGCCAGTGGCTGCTGCTTGCCCTCCCATGTGAGACCGCTCCCCCGGGCCTCACGGGGTTAAGCAGCTCCCCTCCCCTCGCTGCCAGCTGGGGCCCACAGGCCAGCCCTGCCTGCCTCACCACGGCCCCGCCCTCCCTGCCTCACCATTGCCCCG
>NW_005841840.1:1951561-1952110 GCF_000455745.1 Alligator sinensis | reverse complement strand
CAGCTCTGTGCCACTGCCACTGCTGCAGCCCTGTTGCCACAGCTCTGCACCACCACTGTCGCCCCGCTGCCGCCTCCATGGCTCTGCACTTCATGGAGGTGGCTCCGTACTCCGTGCTCCATGCTGCTGCTGCTGCTGTGGCCCTACCGCCACTGTGGCTCCGCTGCCGTGGCTCTGCGCTCCGCAGCAGTGGTGCTGCCACTGCCGCAGGTCAGATAAAATGGCTTGGCGAGCCGCATGGCGGCCCACGGGCCATATGTTGGACAAGCCTGTACTTCATGGTGGTGACATTAAGTGCTCTCTTGCAAGCCATTTAGCTCTGAAATACACTAGGAGCCTACTTTAATGGATGTACAAACACAGTTGAAAGTTCTTTTAATTGGACAGTAGGATGAGACCTGCCCTTACAATTGTGGAGTCCTAGGAAATGTAGTGTATTAGCTATTAACTTTATTACTATTAATTAATTTATCTGTACCATGGTAGTGCATAGAAGTCACCAGTCAATGACCTTAACCCATTGTTCTAGTCATTATACATTAAAAGTGT
>NW_005841840.1:1928388-1951551 GCF_000455745.1 Alligator sinensis | reverse complement strand
TGAAAAGATTTTATGGACTGGTGTTTCCTTTTGTTTTAATCCAGAACATGGGAGACTGGTGCCACCTGAGTCAGGGGGAGGGGGCCACCTGTACCCCCAGCAAGCAGTCAGCGATTGGGGGGGTGGGTCCCCCTGTGGCCAATCACACAGATTGGGAAGCAGCCACAGCACTCCTGGAAGCAGCTGTGCCTGGAAGTGGCTGGGGCACTTCATCAACACTCCTGGAAGCAGCTGTGCCTGGAAGTGGCTGTGGCACTTCATCAAGGCACTCCCACTCCTTGGGTGGTGCTCATGGGGGGGCACTAGTGCTTCTGCCTGCCCCCCCCGCCCATCACCCATGAGGGGGTGCACCAGTGCTCTCGGGGTGCACGTGCACCCCCTATGTGTCACCACTGTTTCAGGAAGAACTGCATTTATGCAAAGTCACAATTTGCACTGGTAGACTATGTCAAAACAAGGGGATTATGCCAATGTTGTTATACTGGTGGCTAAAACTGAAGCATTTACAAAGCCTTAGAAAACAATACTGATCCAGTGAATTTATTTGGAGTTTCCTAAAGTTTAAATGAACCACTCCTGCCAGGGTTCTTTATCAATTGCCTCAAGAATCTGTGCAGAGGCTTATGGAGAGCAATTTATGGTTAGGGCCAGAATTTATGGTTATGGTTGTTGCTTCCTCCCACTTCCCTTCTGTTGAGACATCTAATTTGACTGGAACTCCTGCTTATTTGTTAGCCAATGTTATCAGATAAAATTGCCTATACTTTTCCATTAAAAAAGGCTAAGGAATGCTTGCTCATTAAAAGTCAAAGCATATGATATTACAGTTATTCTGAAAATTACCTTTCTTAATTTAACCACTTACAAACGAACAAAATCCAGAATAAAATAGACACATTATTCATCACCTCTGTTTCCCAGAACATTACAGGTGTGGTGGGAGAAACCTCCCTAAGGTTCGTTGTCTAGCTGTAATTTGATTGACAGACAACGCGGGTAAAGAAAGACAGCTGTTTATTTGCTCGAGCAAAGACCATAAAGCCAGCAAAAGGCAAAATGGCCCCCCCCTAAGGGTGAGGTGATCTTTTATACTTATTATAACAAGGCAAGACTTCATGGTTAACAAAAAAAGCAATACTTGGGCGGTGTTTTTCAAATCTTTGTAACAGCATATTTCTATTAAGCTGAACTAGCACTTTTTTAAAAGCTAAAAGTTAGAACAGTAACATTATAATATGTTAGCAAAACCTTATACAGTAGTAGATACTTCTCAAGGACACAACCACTGCACCCAGAACAATGGTTTCCCTGTCTTATCTTACTTCTTGCTGTAGCTGATTTTTCAGCACACAGACACAGATCCACTTTTTAACTCAGAAAATGCTTAATACAGTTAAAATGATTACTTGACACAAGCAAAGGCTTAGCTATCAATCTGCCTTGTGGTCAGCTGCATTGCTAGGCCACAGGTCATGCCTTGTATTCAGCTGTAAAGCTAATACTTCTTAATAATCTAAATTATTGTAAACCTAACAGTATGCTTATCAGAAAACTATTCTATTTCAGGGTAATAACAAACCTGCGCACTACACAGGTTTGGAGAGGGACTCCCAACCCCTTCCCACAAATAAAAGCTCCAATCTCTAAATATATGTGGGGAAAGTTTTCTACTTCTTCTTGACCAACCTGTCATTCACAAAGCACAAAATCAAGTTCAACAACATAATGAGATACCATTTTGACAAGCAATTCAGAGTTACGATTACCATGCGAGTTGTAATTGGTCTCATTAGAGCAAGTGTTTAAACTAGTAACTCTCTGACATTTAAGCATCCATAACAATACAGGCTATTTTTCATATATTGCTTTCCTTTCTATTATTCTATGAATCTAGTAATATGTGCATTTTTCAAAATTATTCAAGTCATAACTAAAAATTAAAATAAAGCAAACAAAACGAATCAAAAAAAATTAGTGGTCCATGAAATAAAAGATAACAAATACATAGAAACCAAATTATAGCCAGGTGCCATACATACTTATTGGCAGTGCTATGTGTTTCCTGTTTGATGCATCTTTACCAGCTCATAAAGGAATTGTCAGACATTGTAATGATGTGCCTTACAGTTAACAGATACCAAGCTTTGAACTCCCAACAAATGTTACTTGATTAAGTGTCCCAAAGCACACGCTCGGACTCTTAAAATGACTTAAATTTCACTGTAACTTGGTGGCATCATTTAGTATGAGAGATTTTTTTCTGGGTCACTCACCACTGTGAGCTACCAGGCCATTTCATTCAAGCAGAGAAGAAACCCTTCTGACTGAAGGACACTTGCATTACCTCACAAACTTATAAAGCATTATTTGCTGTAACTTGCATGTCTGGCTGACAACAACTCTAGGCAGTACAACCTGTTCACTGAATCTGGATTATGAACGATTAGTTTAATAGACTTCTAGTTTCTGCTTTCAAGTAATACACAATTTAATGTCAACCTGTTATTTCCTATGGTCTGGAATGCAAAAAACCAGCTTGACCAAAAAGGCATACTTACAACGTTCATGTTTCTTTTTCCAAATGATGTTTTCGGTAGCTAATTATTTTGAAAACCTGCCAGGCCTTTTGGACTCCCCTACCTGCAGGACAACACAGATGTCTGTGTGCTATTTAACAGCTTTCAGGTGAGATAATGTAGTAGGAAAATACTGGAACTGACATCCAGTGTATTGGTGGAGGAGCTTGGCCTGAATCATCTGGTAAATAATGTTTTAAACTATCAGCTTTTGTGCTGATGTAAATAAGCTGATATACTTGGATTATGGGTCAGGAAAATATTGTTCATAGTTTCTTGTCTGCATTTAGCATTTCTGTTTACAAAATGTGTGGTGTATTGGAGCTAATTAACTTTATTAAGGATTCCTCTCTCTTTCTCATGTGAGTAGTGCTAGTCTTCTTCTTCTCACTGGAAAACTAACATTTGGCAATGTACGAATACAACCTAGCAGCAAGCAAAATCACATTATTGTTGATTGCATTCAAAAAGACAGCATATTCATTTCACCTCTCTTAGCCATGTGCAGAGTTCCCATGTACCAGGTGGGTGTAATTAGTCTGGAATGTGGTTTGGCTGACAAATTATTTCCTATTGGTCGGGTAATTTCACTTCTGCAATCCCTAAAGAAAAAACAAAGGGGAAAAAATGCCTCCATTGGTATAGTAACTTCATTGGAAAAAATATCTGTGAGGTTGCCATAACCATTCATAAGCACTGCTTGATGCAAATAGATTTTTTTTTAAATGTTAAAGTCTGATATCTGTACTTTCTAGTAAATGCCACACATCTTCTATTGGTAAATCCGCAATACAAATTAAGTTCCTTAAAACATGAACGATACCTAAAAATAAAAAGAAAAACATTTTTTTTTTTTACTTTTTTACCTTTAGAGATAGAGGATACATACAAGAGTTAAATTGAGATTGTCCTAACCAGGATTATGTCGATCTAAATGTCCAATCATGAAGGCATTCAGACGGCTGAAATTGACCCCAAGATGGCACATCTGACCTAAGTTAGTTCACCTTAGGAAGTGCACTAATTTACAAGAAGAAAGGGTTAATCTGATCTAGGAAAGGGTTAACCAATTCTCAATAGCCTGCACTCATTCCCAGAACAGCCCAAAAGATGGAAAAGCCCTGGGACTGCTGTTCTCACCCTCCTGACTCTAACTAGGCTATCTGTAGCCCCCTTGCCCTCCCTGATCAGGTAACCCTCTTCCTCTAAATAGGCCAGCCCCCCTGAACCTGCCAAACCCCTCTGCAGGTCTGCTAGCCCCCTTCAATCCTACCAGTCCCTCACCTCACTGAAAGTTATGTCAGGTTCCCTATGTGGCTCCTGGCAGTAGTGAATGGCTATATGCATTGCTCCCAGTCTACATTTAGGTGGCTTAAAGTAAGCCACATGAACATAGACAGGTATGATGAAAGGCTGTATGGATAGAGAGAGAGAGAGAGAGAATGGTACAGAATAAACTCAGCATCTAAGGTAAGTAAATCAAAAGTGAGCTTTAAATAACTTTGGTTTATGTTGTATTCATTTACACTGCATCTCTTGCTTCACAGAACAGTGAAACAACTTCAGAAAGATGGATGACATGGGAAACAATAATCTTCAAAGAAGCTATAGCATTGACTGGAATATTAATAAACATCCTTTTGAAAACAATTAGAGAGGTAAGTCTTATCCTTTCAATACCAAGTGTTATAAGATGTTATCTGTATCAGTGGCATCTATATGGTTCTGAATATGTGCCATGCCATCCTGATGCTTTGCTAAGGCAATTTCCTCATTTCTAAACTGTGCAAAGTACATAGTGGATGAAGGTAGATTTCCTCTATCGTTAACATCCTTACCACTGGGGTAATTTTTGACTGACTTCACAAAATCATTTTGCCCTGCATCAAATTTTTGTTAGGAATATAAATAAATATTCCTGAACTAAAAACTTCCATTGCTAGAAAGGATGATATACTAAACTTGGGTTTAGTAAGATGACTTTATGGAAGCTGTGCTCCTGGGAATGACATGACAGTTTGTCATGGTGGCAGGAATCAGAAAAACAATCACCCTATTTCATCATTCCTACATAGATAGAAAAATACACATATGCAAAGTCAATATTGTAAAGTAAAAATGGTATTTAATAGTTATTCCACATACCCATGCAGTTCAGTGGGAAACATATGTAGGAAAATTAAGCATAACTATCCATACGGTAAGTGCTATATATACCACAGAAAATACAATGTGATAGTATGACTCCAAATTTTTTTTAAAAACCACCTCTGAAAAGTGGATATTTCCCTTTCCACAATGATCTTGTAGAGTGTTTTCAGTTGCTTCCCTATACGTTAGAGTATCTGGTTTATGAAGAAAATAAAACTTCTAAATTATAATTTTCTATTACCTACTTGGGACTGGAAAAAATTATTCAAACACAATATTTTTGCAATGCAAAATATCTTGCAGTAAAAAAAGAAAGAAACCTCTCATGACAAGTTATCACATTCTCCCAATACCTTTTATTCTAATTTTTACCAAAAATTATCAGTGAAAGAAGTCAAGTTTTTCTGTATGTGAAAAATTAGTTATTGGAATGATAACACATTCCTAGAAAATCTGTCCTTATCATGCCTTGGTTTG
Source organism: Alligator sinensis (assembly GCF_000455745.1). Taxonomy (NCBI): domain Eukaryota; kingdom Metazoa; phylum Chordata; order Crocodylia; family Alligatoridae; genus Alligator; species Alligator sinensis. Next base: position 1,946,347 of record NW_005841840.1, on the reverse strand, counting down.
AAAAATAACTAGTAGACCTTCTTTTAAGCCACCCTTAGGCCCAATGAACCATGGACTCATTTCTTTTTTTACAGGTATCTTACACCAGTGAATGTAGATGTAAAATGATACTGAATGATAGTGTTTTTAAGGTCATGTCTACAGATGGAAAATGGTGTTACATTTATTCAGGTGACAATGTAGTTAAATCTGTGTGCACATTTTTATGTTTGCATAGTTTATGTTGGGCCTTGCCAATACCTTTTAATGATATAAGCTAAATTGATTACAGAGACTGGTAAATTTGCAAACATTAAACTAAATCTATGCAAAATCCTACTTTTTTTTATGGCCAAGAACTTTGGGATGGATTTCCATGGATATTTCGATCAATAAAGACCTAGGTAGGCATCTCATGAATTTTTAAAAGTGTCTAGGCAGGTTAAAAAACCCCAAATAAAACCTAAATCCAAATGAAATGTCTAGGCATTAGGAATGTCTATATATGTGCTCTAGGTGGGGGAACAGTGCTTTAACTGGAGCGGCTCCTGGACAGCTGCTCTTTTTAAAAAATCATGATGTCATGTGTATTTAATGTCCTGTATTTCAAAATGACCATGGGAGAACTCAATGAATTTTAGTTAAGGTACCCCTGCTGCCATTTTTAAATGCAGGACTCTGAATAAACATGACGGTGAGGCATGTTCTAATTAGAACACTCCAGGAGACTCGATTAATAGAATCTGCTCTTATGCATTCTAATTAAATCACATCAGAGCACACATATAGGCACCCTAAGTGTCTGACTGGGTTAGGCCCTTTGAACTCCACCCTGCCTTGGTACTTAACTGCATCCTCAAGTAGCTAGACACCTTTGAAAATATAGCTCCTTTTTTTCTGTACACCAAGCCAAATTCCCTTTCTTTAAATGCTATGGTGGTATGAATGACTATGCAAAGCTCAATGCAAGAGGTAATCAAGGCTGAAGCACTTCACAGGGGCACTCCCACACTTAGTGAATTTTATCCAATGCAGATAGTTATAATCAAAGGATTTTTTTTTCTTTTAACCAGTGAAATAAGCTATGGCTCTTCTGTTTCTTTTCCCCAGTTTTCAGCTATTTCTGTTCCAAGAAAAAGCAGAAAATCCCAAATACACGGGGAAAAAACACTATACAGTAATAATTTCATCCAATCTAGAAAGTGCATTTCATCTAGAAAAATACTTAGTCATGGAACAGTCTTGCTTTATTAAACTGAAAGACACTTTCATCAAAGAAATCATGAGTTACTTCAGCAATAATTGTCAAGGAGATTATTTGTACCAGCAATATTTAACTACAAAAAAACCTTTGGGAAAATTATTCTGTTCCCTGCTCTCTTCCTAATTGGACAATTTTATGTGAGCTAATATTTGTGGTCTGATAAGGCTTTCAAGGGAGCCAATTACATACTTTCCCCCCCATCAATACTGTGGTGTTATAAGCTTTTCTAGGCCTTTTTGTAGCTTACTTGTTGTAAATATTGAGTTAGAGTTCGCTCTTTGGGACATAACATTTATTGTCTAGCTATAGTTATGACTGTTATTGCTTCTGATAGTTAGAGTCTGTCATCAGAAGAAGATCTTTTTTAAAGCAAAAGAAATATACTTGTTCAGTGATGTTTGTATCCTATTTCATTAGTTTAAACCGGTTAACATCAGGAAAGTTCATCTGTCAGGGTATTTCAAATACAAGCCCCACATCTCTACACACATTATTATTATTATTATTATTATTTTTATCTTTATTTAACTCTGATTGTGTTTGATGGGACTTACAGGGTTACTATTGTACACAGATATCTCTGTACCCACAAGCAGAGCTGACCTGAAAAAGAATGCTTTGCATTCCAAACTTACCAAACTTTATCCCAACAATTCAGTTAGTCCAATAAAAGATATTACTAAAAAAATCCTTCCTAGCTGACTATATGTCACTTTAAGAATATTACTAGTGTTATCTCTGCTATTGCTAGCAGAAGTAAGTGCTTCTTTTGCTCTTCTGTCCACATTCCTATTTTGCACCCATGATCACATTTGAGTATATTTCAGTAGCTCAATGAGTAACAATGTTACCAAATCATGTATGTTCATTTTTTACAGTTCTATTCTCTTCCTAGGGGAGAAATTACATACAGGCTTATTTGTGTTTCAGTTGTATACAAACATCTCAGTGAAGGCAAAAATCAAAAAAGTGCTTCTTAAAATAGGAATAAGAAGTAATACTGCTTGTGACAGTTATTAGATCTTATATGACTTTGTTGGACCAGTTGCCCAAGAAGGCTCTGTCTCATGTCAAGTATGCTTTATTTTTGTAGCAGTAAATTTACTTAGTCAAAGAAGTGGAATTATTGACCATGGTCTTTGATTCAGTTTCATGTGATTTTTAGCTATTTAGTCCTGAAGCATTAAGGAATCTGCAGATACAGACAGAGGTAACACTACTCTATTTGCCTGCCAAATCTTAAAATCAGATGTGAAACATTTAAACATTTTTCCTGTTCTTCTTGAGGTGCACGGAAAAACAGTTCAGAAAAGAGGTCCAGGCAAACAAGTGCTTGTTTGCAAATGTAATTAAAATGTGAATAAAAGCAGAGTTGGAGTGCTTTTGCTGTTTGAGTTGAAGAGTGCACACAGCTCAAAATTTGACTGACAGATTCTGGCGTGTTAATCACTAGTCAAGTAGTTAAAAGACCAGAATTTGCAATCTCATATGTTATGCTGAGATGAGTTTAAGGCATGACATTCAGAGGTGTCTGATTCTGAGAATTTAGTATGAACCCATTTCTAATAATATAAGATTATAAATGTAAATTAAACTATTTTTTAACAGTAAAAATACTAACCAACCAGAAAGTAAAACTTCCAGAAGTCAGTAAAAAGTCAGTATGATTAAAACATAACATGGAGAGCCAACCTTTTTGTTTCTATTCCTAGAATTGCCATTAACTTACTAAGAAATCAAGGGCAACTTACTTCACATTTTTGTACCTAAAACTGTCCATCTGTAAAACTGGCATAATCCCGTCTTCATAGGAAAGTTGTAAAATGTAAACTTTTCTGAAAGTAGGTTTACACCTTTAGATGACTTCATTTATATACATTAAAGCTGGTATAACTATTTCTGCCAGACAATCAATCTGTTTCTTTCTCTTTTTCTACCTATTTGCAAATTATCTGCAAACAGACTTTGGTTTCCATGAGTTGTTAGTTATTATAACTATTGATTATAACTATTTGATCAATCACTGATATTGATGCAAACAGATATTTAATATATAGATTCTGCCAAATTAACACTGTGTGATTTTTTTTATTGAGGAAGGCGGGGGGAGGTGTACTAGCTACTCTCTGGAAGTCCTTTTCAGCCCTACTTCTCTCTGATTCTGTGATTTCCTAGTTCCCTTGTATGGTTTGATGTGTAGGTTTGTTTACAGTTATGATCTCTTCTTTATAAATAAGCCCCTTTTACTGGCCAAAAGTATCCACAAACACACCTTAAATTTTACAAATGCATTTGTTAGGCTTATAATTGGGAGGGCAGAACCATCCATATGCCTATGAGTACACTTCTTTTATGAATTTGCTTGGGACTATCTATTTTCACAGATATTCTTTGTTAATTGCAAACATAGCAAAAATAATATCAAGCTGAGTATGGCTCCCCCCTATGTATTACAAGTATCTTGCAATTACTTGGTAAATTGCTACACAGACATGTTTTTAAAAGATCCAACCAGCTACGAAGTTACAGCTGGAAAATGTGTAATAAGTTTATAGCTGTTTTCTATCCAGTTTTCATTTGCATGTTTAACAAAGTCAGTGCCCCCACAGCTGGGAGTCTAATCAGCTAATTGGTGCTCCCAGCTGGGTGGAAGGTTCAGGGGCCATGAGCACTCCCAAGCCTGGGACCTCCCAGCTGTCTCCACAGCTGGGAGTGCCATCAGCTGACAGGGCTCCCAGCAGTGGGAGACCCTAGCTGATTGAGTATTCCAGCCATGAAGGTGCTTTGGCCATACACAGCACCCCTGTGGCTTAGACACCACATCAGTTGTAATTTCCCAGTTGCAGGGGTGCCTGGAGCACCCAGGACACTCCATCAGTTGCAGTCTCCCTGCCATAGGGACCCCTGGGTTGCTCCCACAGCTGGGAACCCCACTGGGAGTCAGCTTGCTTCTTTTCAGTGCCGGGGGAGCCCAGATCAGACTCCATCTGCCCCAGCAATAAAGTGCAATGGGATCTGATTCATAATCCTACAATCATGCCTCTTGCCATGCATGTCTGGCATGGAAGGAGGTGTGATTGTTTAGATTTAGCATCAGATCCCATCACACCTTTAGCTGCCAAGTGTAAGGGACCTTATGAGTCAACCATGTCACGTTGATGCCAAACAAAAAAAAGCAGCAATGGTGTATAGGGATATATTAATAGAAATATCATGCACAAGTCCCAAGACTTCCACTCTGTTCATCAATCATGTGTTTGCATGTGGACTACTAGGTGCAGTTTTAGGCACTACATATCAATAAAACAAATGAGCAAACTATAAAGGATCCACAGGGGAGCTACTAATTAAAGGTCTTTGAAACATGACATCTGAGGAAACATTGGAGGATTTAGGATTACCTTATTTAGAGAAGAGCAGATCAAGTGTTAATTTGATAACAGTTTTCAAATACAAAAGAGCTATCAAAAAGAAGATGATCAATTGTTTCATGTGTTAACAGGAAACAGGACAAGAAGCAATGCATTTAAGTTACAACAAGGAACATCCAGGTTACATAGCAGGAAGGATCTTTTTTTTTTTTTTAGACGGTGAACAGATTATCTAAAATGGTGGTAGAATTTCCATAATTGGACGTGCAGATTAGGCAAACAGTTGTCTAGAAAGGTTTATATAGAACAGGGGATTGGAGCTGATCACTTCTGGAGATCCCCTTCAGCACTTTTCTTTGACTCTATACTGGCAAATTAAAAATTGTATCTGTATATCTGCTACCTAATGGCTCAATTATTCACAGTAAATACCGTGGTATCATCTAAAAGGCTGCAGTCAAATATCAGGAGTCACTGTGCTCACAGCTGCATAAGGGATTACAAGACAGGCTCTCCCTCAAGAACTCATCATTTAGTTTTATGAAGTAATGCAACAGACAACAAAGAAATGTTTGATTTTTACCCATTCAAATGTTTCCAGAAAAGCCACAGCAGGTAAGTATCTATATACATGGTGTTACATATTGCACATATTTATATTATATGATTTCAGAAACCCAAGTCAGTGAGGGAGAAGATGGGTGTGTCTATACAAGATGCTTTACTGCACAGTAGACAAATCTGCACAGTAAAGCATCACTATCTAACCATAAGCAGGAGCTACTGCACAGTACAATAGGCTACTGCATGTTTTTCTACTGCCTGTAAATACAGGTAATAGATTTATCACTCAATGTCTGCTGCACAGTAGTGCATGGCTACATAGCTGACCAGGAGCAAATTGCATCTGGTCAGCCCAGGCAGCCGGAGGCAGGAGAATTCGGCCATTCCCCAAGTAGTTACCTCCTTTCTGGGGCCAGTTCTGAGATTGGAGTCAGGGGCTGGGAGCTGCATGCTTCAGGGGCAGCAGACAATGTCCCCATCCTGGCTTTGTGATTGGAGCTGGCCCTGGCATCAGGCAGCTGCAGGGAGCAGGGGCCAATGTCACAGTCCTGGCTCCAATCTCAGAGCTGAAGGCCAGGAGATGCCTCCTGTGGGGGCAGGGGACATTGACCTTTATCTGGTTCAATTATTTGAGTGGGGGTTGGGCATCAGGCGCAGCTGCCTGGGGGAGGGGTGGGGTGGAAAGCAGATGCCTTGGAGGCAGGACAGCTCCCCCTAATCCCTGAATCCCAGGCCTGATGCCAATGCCCCCTGCCAGCCTGAAGCATAGAGTTTATCCTGGCTCCTCCTGACTTCAGTATAGTAGCACAGCAGGGCAGATATATCCCTGTCCTGAACTGCTCCCATCAGTGACAATTTGCTCCCAGTGGGTGCACATGTAGATATGCACTCAGGAAAAGTTTACTGTGCAGTATTTTACTGCACAGTAAGCTTTGTGAATATTAATTGCATATCTAGACACACCCAACATGAACAGGATGCAAAATCAGTAGTCCTAGTATTGACTTTCTATACATACTATTCAATTTATAGTCATCTGATAACAGTCTTCAAACCCATGAAGGGGGTTATAGAGAGGATGCAGATCAACTATTCTCTCCGGCCATAGGGGACAGGACTGGAGCAATGGATTTAAATTGCATCAGAGGAGATTTAGGTTGGAAATTAGGAAACACTTTCTGATGATGAGGATGATCAAGCATTGGAACAGTCTACTTAAAGTTGTGGAATCTCTATCCTTGGAGATTTCCACAAAAGGTTAAACAGATGCTTGGCTATAATCTTTTTAGTCAGGAATGATCTTGCTTTGAACGGAGGGCTGAAGTAGATGAACTTGTGAGGTCTCTTCCAGACCTTCTTTCCTATGAACCTATACATCTGTATCTGGTGGCAAAGCTGTGCTGCTATCCAGAGTGTCCACAGGTGACAGATAGTGGAATGACCTTCAGGGAAAGTTAGCTGTGAAATAAGCAGGGGTAATTCTGATGACTAAGCAGTCTTGGACCAAGCAGTGGCAGTACCACCAGGATGTGGTGGGGGCAGCAGATGGCAAATGTTTTCCCTCATAAAAAGCTACGTGTATCTTCTGATGGTGCTGTGACATGGTCACCACTGTAATAAGCCTGTCCAGCCCCCAGCCATGGGTTTACAAATCCTGACAGAACAGGTAGAAGAAGATGTTAGAATCTCAGCAGCTGTGAAAATGGATGAAGGCTGCAGTGGAACAAAATCTTCAATTGTCTTGGTCTCATTAAGGTCCCATCCTGTCAAGAAATGTGTGGAAGCTGATATGCAGCTGCTTCTCCAAGATAAAAGAAATCAAGCACAGGCATCTTCCATTAAAACAGCTTTAAAACATTTTTTCAAGTCCTTTGGCAGCCAGCTAGTGATGATGAGAGCAGGATTGTGAGGTCTGGAAGCTCCTAGTCATGTACTGGCACAAAGGCAGCAGTACAAGAAGGTCATCTAGCACTAAGGTGAGAGTGCAATTTGGAAGCTGTAACTACAATTGAGAATCCCTTTTTAGGATCAATTCTTCTCCCCGCATATGGGGAAGAGGCTACAAATGGTGTCCTAAACATAATCTGCTTACCTGTTTCTTGACTGGACAACTGCTTCCAGTGGGATCATCTTTACTGTGGTCAAAATCAACTAAGACGCACAATCAATTTTGGAACCTGGAACATCAGGACCCTCATGGACAATCCTAATAGTGAACTCCAAGAATACCACACTTGAATTGTGGTTTCAGAACTCAGGCAATGTAATATTGACATCACTACACTGAGTGAGACCCAGAGAGCAGGAAATGGGCATCTCAAAGAACAAATAGTAGTTATACTCTCTTATGGAAGGGTAAATAGGAAGGAGAAACAGTTTTCAGGGAGTTGACTTAGTCATTTAGAATGAACACATAAAACCAATCAATGAGTTCCTTATAGGAATTAATGAGTTCCTCATGACTTTCCATCTCAAATTGTCAGGGAACCAATATGCAACTGTCATCAACGCATATACCCCAAGTCTACACTGTGAATGAAATCAAGAAGGAATTATATGACAACCTTGACCAAGTCCTTTCTGCTGTTTTGGAGGGAGGCAGGCTCATTCTGCTCTGCAACTTCAATTCCAGGGTCAAGAGGGATTCAAAACTCTTGAATGGAATGATTGGAAAGGTAGGAGTGGGAAAGGTCTCTAGTAGCATACTCTTCTTGACCAAATGTGTGGAACATGAACTCACAATCACCAACACCTTGTTCCATCAGAAAAAATAGGTACAAGACATCATGGCAACATTTGCAATCTAAACATTGGCACTTATGGCCTTCTTTGACCTCACAAAAGCCTTTAATTCTATCAACCAAAAAATGTTGTGGAGTATCCTATTGAAGTACAGATGCCCACCAAAAATTTTCACCATTTTTTGCCTGCTCCATGATGGTATACAAGTGGTGGTACTTAGTAATGGATCCATCACAGATCTCTTTGAGGTTAAGACTGGAGTTAAGCAAGGCTGTGTTATCAGTCCAACACTCTTTTTAATATTCCTTGCCATGATGCTACATCTAACCACCAACAAGCTCCCAGTCAGAGTGGAGCTAAACTACCCAATGGATGATAAGCTGTTTAGTCTCAGCTGACTCTAAGCCAAAGTACCCCAATCTCAATCATCAACCTCCAGTACACTTATGATGCTGTAGTGTGTGCTTGCTCGGACGCAGCATCTTTGTCATCTTGCTTGGACACTGACATCTTTACTGAGGCATACCAGAAAATGGGGCTCATGTTTAACATTCAGAAGGCTAAGGTCCTCCATCAACAAGCTCTTAATGAGCAGTCCCAAGCTCCAGTAATTCATATATATGGTGCAACTCTGGATAATACTGAGTATTTCCTATACCTTGGAAGCCATCTCTTGCAGAATGCTGACATTGACAAAAAAATCCAACATAGCCTCAAATGTGCAAGTGCAGCCTTCACATGCCTGAGGAAATGGGTGTTCAAAGATCGCAATATCAGATTCAAAGACAAGGTCATGGTTTATCAAGCAGTTGTGATCCCTACCTTACTGTATGGAGCTGAAACATGGAATGTATAGGAGACACCTCAAATCGTTAGAGAAGTACCATCAATGCTGCCTGCAGAAGATCCTTCAAATCCAGTGGGAAGGCAGGCACATTAATGTTAGCATCCTCTCACCAGCAAACACCACAAGCATCGAGGCGATGATCATTTGACATCGACTTCGCTGAGCCAGCCATGTCCTCCAAATATCCAGTTTCAGACTGTTTTATTCTTCCAGCTCAGTTAAGGTGTATGCTCAAGAGGATGACAGAGAAAGGGTGTAAAGGACATACTCAAGGCCAACTTGAAAAAATGCAACATCAACATGAACTTATGGGAGGCTATTTCCCAGAACCACCCCAAAGGAGGAAGAGTCTGCTGCAAGTATCTCAGTACTTTGAAACCTCACAATGACAATGGGAGAAGGAAAAGTGGGAACAGTGGAAACAATGTGTTGCAGACTGAACCAAGAATCCACCCACCACACATAGAAACACATGCCCAAGTTCTAATAGAACCTGTTGATCCCAGATCGGCCTCGTCAGCCATCTTTGGACCCACAGATAAGGCAATCATGGAAGGCAAACATCCTCAACTGTGAGGGATTGCTGCTGCTGCTGACATCTGTGTACATGCCACATGTGTTTAGTGAGCTAATTGGCCCACTACTCCCAATATTCTCCTTTCCCTTCTTTTTTGTGAGATGGTGAAACCTTGTATAATTTTTATTAAACATTTAGGTATGATAAAGTTTGCTGTTCTTATTAAATCCTCTGGGGGGCATTGGTGGCTTGAATATATAACTAATTGTAAAAGTAGTAGTTTAGCACCATGGTCAGTTCATCTCTCTTAATAGTGTATTGCCAATCTTTGGCATAGCAGACTGCAAAATAATATTATTTGTCTTTTTATATATACATAGATATATCAGTTTTGGGATTTTTAAAGTATAGCAGAAGGACAGACAGACATGCAGGTAGAGATCAAATAAGCTAAAAGTATATTATATGTACTGCAAAGATGAATGGATTTTGTAGGAGAACAACAGTGTACATCAGACTGAAAAAACAACTGAAAGTTGGATATAGTGATAATTGAATTTTTTTTTATTTATTTAATGTCACATTTCTAATCAAAAGGCAATACCAGTGGACTGAAAAAAGTCCATACCACAAACCAATGAATTGTAAAACCTTCTTATAAGGGCTTTATGAAGAGAGAGTTAAGTAGTTGCCTAATGCATACCCATCACTCTAGGAATAAGATATGAGAGAGAGAATGATAGACTAGAAAATATCTAATATAGTCATGCACACACATTCTCTCTTCATGAATTAGAAATGATTACATAAATTACAATAAAAAGTGTGCAGCTTGCTTTCTGGCATGTATTTATGCAACACAAATGAAGTAGTAAACAAAGGAAAGTTATCTACCTCTTCTTCTGTTTCACAAAAGAACAATGAAAATCAGCTAGAAAGGCGAATTAGACTGGAAAGCAAAAGAAGACCAATGGTAACAATATATTCAAGAACCAATGAGTAAATTTTATTTGCTGTGCTCTACTTCAAGGGGGAAAAAAAACAGAAGAGTGAGGTGGAAAGATAAGCTATAACAAAAGGAAATGAGATAGATTTAATAATTATTTGCCCCAAATTTTCCAGATTTCAGAGAACAGTTCTCTCTAAATAATAAGGATAGAATGCAGAGAGGATCATGTGACACTTCTCAAAATGCTTCTTTCATTTTTGCCTAAATGGAGGCATTATCCTGGACAAAGTGGTTCCTTTTGAAAAGAACTTTCATAAAAAGACAATAAGAAGTCTTTCTTTAGGTATAGAGGTAGCAGGAGTAAGACCAAAGGAAATGTGGAACCTTTGCAGAATGGGATGGGACAGCTGATAACAGACAGTCAGGAGAAAGCTGAACTCTTTTAGGAATACTTTGGATCAATATTGCTGCATGCAAATGGTGGTCGCCCACCTGGTCGGATACTGGACAGATGCGGGAAAGGCGATTTGCTAACCAATGGTCAGTGTTGAACTGGTGAGATTGGAAAAGGGCCAATGCAGTGTCTGTCTTTAAGAAGAGGAGGAGGGAGGATCCTGGAAACTATAGGTAAATCAGTTTGCTCTCAATACTGGGTAAAATTTTGGAAAAAAAATATCAAGAAGCCCATTTGTGAGATTGGCAGAAGGCATGATACTGAAGGAAAGCCAACATGGTTTCATTACAGGTGAGTTGTGTCTGACCACCCTCGTCTCCTGCTTAGATGTGGGAGATGTGGTTGGTGTCATATACTTGGATTTTAAGAAGGCCTTCTGTCCCAGGGGAGCTGGGGTGACAAAAGAATGCCAGGACAGCAAAGAGTCCCACTTACTTCCCGTAGAGCTGGAAGAGCCAGAGGAGGCGCGCACGCCGAAAACGCCAGCGTGGGTGATCAGCCAGGTGTTTATTCGGCTGCGGCAGAACAGTGGGGGCAGAGGACGCTGCCTGGAAGGGATAAAAAGTGGCCCCGACGAGGCAGCAGGGCGGCTGACGGGAGGAGACTGGAGGAGCGAGCCCTCGTGTGGAGGGGGTCAGCCACCGCACTCGGCTGCGGGGAAGACAAGGGGCGGGGCCAGAGCGGACCCCAAGAGAGCTGACCACGCAACTGGCAGCAGTGCTGGTGGAGGAGCCGGCTCAGAGGCTGTCGGCAGAGCCGGTGAGGGAACCGGCTGCATCACCGGCAGCAGAGCCGGAGGAGGAGCTGGCTGGGTGACTGGCAGCAGAGCCGGTGAAGGAACCGGCTGTATCACTGGCAGTAGAGCTGAAGGAGGAGCTGGCAGAGTGACTGACAGCAGAGCCAGGGAGGAAATCTGGTGCCACATCGGCGGGGAGAGTAACAGTCACCCCCGCTGCTGAGATGGCCGCAGCACCCGCAGAGGGATCCTATGCGAGGTAACACCGGGGCAGGACCAACAGGTCCCTGTTGGGGGCAGAATTAGCAAACGGGCTGAGTCCTGAAGCAGGGACAGCCAACCAACCTTGTGGCCCCGGCGGCCTGGAGAGACGGAAGGGATCCGGCAACCCCAGCGCGGGAGCTACCTGGGCAGTGGGGCCCGAATCCAGAAGAGGGAAAAAAACCACATGGTCCAGAGACCAGGGGTCCCCTCTCAGGCCCCAAGGTCAAATTAGTTTAGAGAACCTGGTGGTGGGATAGGCACACACTGTCACGGGGTGGCTAGGTTAGGATAGCAGGAGCCGGGGTGGAAGGGCCAGGCTGGCAACCCCAGTAGGCTGTACGTCGAGCCCGAAGATCTTTACAGATGGCCGACAAGTTGGGAGCAAGAGAGTGGGAGGCCGAGGACAACGTGGAAGCCAGAAGAGGGAGAGCTTAAGGTGGCGAGTGGCCGGGGGGTAGGGAAGGACGGAACCCCGAGAGTGCCCGCCAGGACTTGGGGAGCTTGGAGGCTGCCCCAAGCAGGGACCCCCCACTGAAATTCCATCTCAAGTCGTGGCAGACGAGTTAAGGGGTCCTCCTGATGTCAGCAGGGGTAGGTTGTGGAGTCCACCCACGAGCCCAGGGCAGACAAGCTCTTTGGCCCGGGCGAAGGCTGCACGAGAGCACCTACTAGAGCAGAGGCGGGCACACCTTCAATATGGTCTCCTATGACTGTCTTATAAAACCTAGAGGATTGTGGGCTGACAGAGTCCACAGTCAAGTGTGTTGGTAACTGGCTAAGGGGTCAAGTCCAGAGAGTGTTAGTGGATGGGTCTGTATCATCCTGATGGGAGGTGACCAGTAGTATCCCACAGGATTTGGTTCTTGACCTTGTGGTATTCAAATTCTTTATTTATTACTTAGATGAGAATGTGGAAAAAAGCACACTGGCCAAGTTTGCAGATGATACTAAGTTATGGGGAAAAGTGATCATGGTAGGAGATAGGATGCGGATCCAAATGGACCTGGACAAGCTGGAAAGGTGGGTGGGGCAGAATCGTATGCAGTTCGATAAGGATAAATGCAGAATGCTTCATCTGGGGAGAAGTAACCAGCAACATGAATATAGGTTAGGAGCAGATGTCCTGGCCAGCAGAATGGCTAAAAGGGACTTTGTGGTTATGGCTGATCACAGGATGAACACGAGCCGCTAGTGTGCCACTGTAGTCATCAGAGCTAATAGCATACCAGGATGCATTAGCTGATGCGTCATGAGCTGGGCTAAGGAAGTGATACTTTCTCTCTGCTCAGCATTAATGAGACTTCAGCTGCAGTACTGTGTCCAGTTCTAGGGGCTGCACTTCAAAAAAAGATGTGGAGAATCTTGAAAGGGCCCAGAGAAGGGCTACAAGAATGATTAAGGGCCTGGAGGACAAACCTTTTGAGGAAAGACTAAGGAATCTCGGATTGTTCAGCCTGGGGAAGAGAAGACTGAGGCGGGGACTTAGTGGCAATCTACAAGTATGTGAGGGGTGAATATCGTGAGCTGGGAGAAAAACTGTTCACTAGGGCACCCCAGGGGAGGACAAGAAGCAATGGCCATAAACCATTAGAGAATAGTTTCAGGTTGGATGTAAGAAAGAACTTATTTACAGTAAGGGTGACCAGAAACTGGAATAGACTTGCCAAGGAGGTGGTGAAGTCCCAAACCTTGGAATTCTTCCAGAGGAGACTGGACAGACACCTTAGTGGGATCATTTGATTTCAGCACTTTTCTGCCCAGGACAGGGAGGTTGGACTCAATAATGTTTTGAGGTCCCTTCCAGACCTTAATTTCTATGATTCTATGAAAGGCTGAGTGTTAAACAGTCCCAGACAATCAAGGTCCCTAGATTTGGCATTATTTGATTAGCATAACTACTGCTTTGTACATCTTCAGGCTGGGACTGTGATGTAACCCAGGTCACCCTGCCCTTGCAAACAAACACTGAAAAGGAATTCTAGTGGGATAAGCAATTTAATTACTTAAATGGGAAATATATGTTTTAGGAAAATAAACTTCTTTTCTGTCTCAATCTATCAACCTGTTGATTGGATATCTATTATAAGAGCTCCAGTAATCAATTTTCTAAGTCTCTGTAAAAAATAATTCCAAGTTCATTTGAACTCTTGAGTTTTAAGAACACTTCAAGAAGCCAAAATTAAGTGCTGAAAACAACAATGATTATTCTGCATTCACTATCAATCATAAAAAATGTTATAATGAATACAGCAATTCCCTGACTGACTGCTAAAAACATCATTGGTTCCCTCAGCAGTGAATCAACTCTGCATTAACAAAGCAAGCAATAGTATTCCTCAGTCCAGTCATCAATCCTCACTACCAATAATTTCTGGATGTATGTAATTAAAAGCTCATTTGTAAATGCTCCTTCACGCAAAAAAACATATGTTATGCCTATAACATGGGTAAGGAAATTTTGAGAGATGGAAAGACAAAAAAATGTTTTCAACTGGCAACATTTTATTTTATTTTTTAAATTTTCTGGGCCACAATGAGAAACAGCCCCTTCCATAGCATGGGGATTTTGCTTACCAGAATAAGCAACGCCCCACCCTCTCTTCCTCTCCGTAGTTGGGAACTCAATGGAGGAAGAACAAGAAAAGCAGAACAAGATGTAGGGCAGGAATCTGAGATATTGTCCATGAGCGTATCTGACAGAGAGAGAAAGTGAAGGCTCATTAACCTTTTTACCTCCCATCTTGCAGTTTCGTAAGTGCCATCATTCAGAACAAGCCACATCTCTCCCATGGACTACCTACTGGGTAAACATACTTCTTTCCTGACTTCCAATTGCTGCTACATATGTGACCATGCCCCCAGTTTCTTCTTAACTGGTACAGTTTTCTAATTATACATCTGTTTTTCACTGATACTGGAGCCTTCCTGTCCATCATTTTGTCAACTATGTATCTATCAATGGCTTTCTGGTACTAAGACTTGCACAGAAATGGTCCAGAGAACAAATGCCTCAGTGCAGATATCTTGAAAAACTAACTCACTCTAAACTCATTCTAGATTCCTTGCTTAATGAGCTAAAGCTTGAACATTGGCAAAGGGTCTTTGATCAAGCAATTTTTTCTGGAGCGGCCTTATCTGTAGCTGACGAACTAATGTTGCATGGAAACTTGAGCTATTTGACTGTTGCTAAAAGTATTATTTGAAGATAAAGGCACTTGCAGATAAAGGCTGCTTGCAGAGGTGGGGGAAAAATAAAAAATGTGCTTTACTTTAAACTCATCACACATGCACACTGAGCCCAGCACATTCTCAAAAGAGGAAGCATATTAGTTCAACTCAGCTCTGCAGTGGTTGTATAGATCAGGAGCTTTAGTGAGGCTTTTTTGGTGCTTTTATATAATAGCTGATTAAATCAGCTATTAAATAAAAGTGTCAAAAAATCTCACTGAAATGCCTGATCTATACAGGTGCTGCAATATTGGTTCAAACTGATGCGCTACTTCTTCCAGTAAAGCACTTTTTTCACATCTGCAAGCAGCCAAAGTTATTAGTTTAACATCTGGGTGAATTACTATCTCAACACAGGCTGTAGAAAATTTTTTTCAGATCAAGGAAAAGGTTGGGAATTTGAAACTAATGTAAATTCCTACAAGAGCATGCTGGGTGCGTCTATACATACAATTAATGCAACTGTATATACTCTGACTTAATCTGAGCTGGAGTAAACTAATCCTGACATTAGTCTACATGTGCATTTAAACACAGTTATTTACTGTACTGATGGATACCACTTGTATCTGATGGGACTATCCAGGAGCCCAGTAAATTAGTCTGCTGTGTGTCTACTGTGTCCTAATTGCTGTGCATGAGTAGATGATGACACTTCACTGTGCAGCAAAGTAGTCTGCTATGCAGTAAAACGCCTTGTGTAGACATGCCTCCTGTCTGTTAATTGCAGAACACTTGGATAAAATGGTGACAAATACCCTAGAAAAAAAACTAGTCCAACTTGTATCAGATGGCCAAAAGAAACCACCTAAGATTTCATTGTTCCTTCTCCCTTAAATAGCTTCATTCTTATTCTAAAACTATGTCTTTGATCTTAATAAATATTTTCACTCCCCTCACACTCATCTTCCCCCACTACTCCAGCCTCTTTCTAAACTATCCAGATGCCTTTTCATTTCCCAATCCAGATTGCTAAATAGACTTTACACAGTAACTTCTACAGCGGGAGAAAACTGATCAGCTTCTCCAAGTTTATAAAGAGCTACGCATCATTTTATGTCTCACAAAGGAGCTTGCCCACTGTCACTCAATAAATAGTCCTTAACAATAACATCACTACTGTGTATCTTTATACTTCTTAGATAAAGTCCTCATTAGGTTACTGTAAGATCACTGGTTTTAGCCTGCATTTTATTTTATATAATGAGTTCCTTTTTATATAATAAGGCATATGAAAGGAGAAATTGTTGGCTCATAGGGAAGAGATGGATGAATATAATAAGGCTTCTGTTGGAGGGATTTATGATGTATATTTAGCATAGCAGACAACACAGTAAATCACTGCCACAGCCAAAGTGAAAGATACATTAGTTGCCTTTTGTTTTTCACCAGCCTATCTGGGTCCTTTTCAGATGTCATTCCAAAGATTTATATATCAGTCTAATTTTTTATTATTAAAAAGTCTATTACACATTATAATGCAGCTCTAAAACAGAGCAAATAATTTTACTTTTGTGGTTGTTGGTAGCATTAACACCTATACCCCCACTCCTTTTAAAACCAGGTGAAATCACTGCTGCTGATATTTTGAAAACAACACAATGGCTAGAAAGCTGAAAAAATATGTTTGAGATAAATGTGGTTGTGCGAAATTTCTCCCAGTATCTTGAGACAGATGCACAGTAAAGCAACAAGTACCATCTAGATATTAGTTGGGTCTCAAAACTCTTTTAAATACAGCAAAAAAATACATATTTTAATTGTTAGTTTACCAAAAAGAGCTTGATAAATGTTATTGGTACTAACTTAATGAAAATACTTTAGAAAAAATATGAAGTTGGTAGACATTAGATGAATAGATGTAATTATCATTTTTGTACCTAAGTATCATGATGAGAATCTTTGCTTGTAAATATTGGTCTAAAACAGCATTTCTATATGTGTATAATATTAATCTAGAAATCTACAATTATGATCTGGAGGAAAAACAGTCCTCAATGTTTATGCAGCATCTAGAACAAATAGGAAAATAATAATTGGCTTTGGCCTCCAAGCACCTTGTAATATAAATCCATGCAATATAAATACCTACTTTCTTTGTCTTTTTTTTTAATATTAGAATGGGTAAAATCAAACAATGTAGATACATGTATACTATAGAATATATAGGCTAAAGTACATGACATTATTAAGATTATTATTTATATGCCTAATGGTATTTAGGAATGAGACAAAGAAAGCAGTGTGGCTATACTTTATACAATTTTTCTTAATATAAATTACTACTTCATCTGATGTCTTCCATTCCTCCTTTTATAGATTATGGCATCATGTATTCCATTAAAATGCAGCCAATAAAAGAAACATAAAAATAACATTAAGATACTGTTCCTGAGTCAAGGCATGTTAATGTGGATGCTGACTTAGAAGATACATCAAAATGTACACCCCCTCTTCCTCCCCCCCCCCAACCCCACACCAATTTTTTTCTATATCAGGAGCAGCCTTGTGCTGCCCAGTCATGGGAGGCAGGTACCAGGCCATGACAGGAGAAAAGCCCTGCACCACCCTCTATAGGATCCAGGTGCAGGGACGTGAAAGGAGCAGCAGGGTCTTTGAGTCATCTGGGCAGGAAAGACCACCCTTCCCCTTTCCCCTCCTTCTCCCTCTACCACTCTTCTCCCCTCCACTCCCCCTGTCATTCCACTTGCTCTCCAACACTCACCTTCCCCATTTCTTTTACTAGGAAAGTTTTGCCCAGGGCTCCAGACTTAATTGGTAGGCCTCTGTTAAGAGTTGCAAGCAAAACAGGAAAGATACATTTTAAATTTGAGTGGACATTCAAAGACAATTTTTCATAGTGCCCACCAAACTCTACTAACTTAATATCAGTTGGACACCAATGTTCATGAGTAGAAGGGTCCAACCTGGGCCATTTGCACCCTTTTTTTCCTCATACAGTAACAATTTGAGTCCTGGAGTCTCAGAAATAGTTTCAGCTCAAATGGAATAATGGATGAAATGCAGGAGAGGTGGTAAGAACA
>NW_005841840.1:1920568-1928357 GCF_000455745.1 Alligator sinensis | reverse complement strand
TTCCTGAAAACTGATAAGAGTATAAAAGATACTAACCTAAGTATAATGTCACTGCAAAATTTGTATTTGTTTCTATGACAATAATTTTCTTGGTATCTGACAGTTCATCTGGACTCTCGTTCTGTCAAGGCCATAAATAAATAGATTCTGGATAATAGACAGCTTCTAGTTTCCATATTTTTGTCTTCCATATGTTTACAGTTTTGTCAAACACATTATGCATTATTTTGTCAAAACATTGTACAGCATACTATTCCAACCCCATATCTTTTCTTTCTCAGCAACAAGCTTGTCCTGATAGCTAATCTTTTAGTTCTTGACTGCTTTGTTATCTATTTTTAAAGGTTTTGCTTTTCTTCATTTTAAGAATCCTTGGTTGAATGTTTCTTGTGGATTAAAGTAATTGTTATATGCAACAGGCCAATGAAAGCCTTGCCTGAGCAGAGACTAAAGGATCAGGCCTATAGTAAGCAACTTTGCAATAAATTACTTAATGGTTTGTTGGCATAATTTAAAATACAGCTACAATCATTGCCATTAAAAAACTGACTAATGTGAACTCAAAATCTTTCTTCAGACCTGAAACCAGTCATTGCTATAGTTTTCCTGTCTTGCAGATACCAAAAATTTGGAGACAGATTCCGATCTTAAAATCAGTATAGATAAAATATAGTCTGTGGTGAATGCCAAAGGGGAGAAGATGCTGGCAATTACCTACAACACAGTGTCATAGCTATTTTCAACGTGGCTTGGGCAATTTGTGGCATAAATCAATCTTTTTCCGTTGTCTGGTTAATTTATTTTTCAGTAGAGTGTTGGTTCATCATTTTTTTTTTCAAACATAATGGTTCAGGAAATACATGAGAGTAAGACACCCTTTTTTTTCCAGGCCTGAAAAAGGGGACCTTGTGCCTGAATGCATGTACAACATTTCTTTTATATCATAACAAGATATCACAAAAAAGCCCTTGTCACTCAATTTTTTTTTCTTTTTTCCTCTCAAGTGCTGACATTGTTATGCCCTTCCACATTTTCTGTTATCAAGTAGCAGACCAGACAACAGTAATGTATTCTTTCTGGGTTTAACCATATAGGCTAATATAATGCTCAGTTTATAGCATAACTAACTAAATACCTATCATCTAAATGACCTGGCAAGAGTCTACTTAAACTGTGCCCTTCCGGCTGTACCAGCAGTCATTCAGATTACAGTCAAGGAACTTGCCCTATACAGTGAATACCCTGAATGATCCACCTCTGATCAAGTACTGTTTGTGTTCATCTACAATATTTAAAATAATTGCCCCAGGGATAATGGCAAAGCTTTTGGAGATTATGTGGTATTTAAGCTCTAAATTTGGGGAATGCTTTTTACATTTACTTTAAGACTTGAAAAATGGGCACGGACACAGCTGTGATAGGTACCCTGCGAATGCTTGCAATAATAATATCAAAGGCTTTCTTTTTACAGGAACAATGGCCTCAGAGACTAAACTACCTCTTTATCCTGATTGCCTGAGGATAGAAACCTCCAGGATAAGCAAGATAATAGGAATCGAAATAGCTGCAAGTCCCAGCAACTTTACCCATCATAAAGCACAAGCATTACACACTCAAACCAATCATTATTTATAATGAATTCTGAAAATATGATATAATGCCTGAAGCCAAAGTCATATTAAAATCAATATGATGTCACATCAGTAGTGATATGTCTTTTGGAGTTGGAATGTGAAACGGAAAATGATTACAAGGGAGCGTATATAACCTCTGAAATTATATATATATATATATATATATATTAAAAAAACAGATATGCAATAGTCTAATACAAAGAAAATCAATGTTTATGATCTGGTGACAATCACCTTCAGTTCTTCTCTCAAAGTTTATGATATAACCAGAACTCATTGAAGTAATTATATCCTTGTCTTTCATTTTCGTTTTTAGATCTTTGTTAAGATTTTTGTATCACTTCAGGGCTACTTTCACACTAGAAATAAATTATGATATTTTTCATTGGTTGTAAAAAATAATATAAATGTTTCTATTTAATTGTAGAGAATTTATAATACTACTGATTAAAAGAATCATAAGTATATTTGCCCCCCCCCCCCTTCAGCAGGGATCCCTGGATATCGTATTTCTATAATATCATTAAGAAATATTAATGAATTGGAGATGAGAGTGAATAAGGGGTAAGAGTTAGTGATGTTACAGAAGAAATGTAGTCTAGAGAATGTTTCTACAAAAACTAGGCAGCCGAGCTACAAATGCAGATGAAATCCATTGAGAGCAAGCACAAGGGTAATGCAGAAGGAAAACAAACAAGCAAGCATGCAACTGAGGTTTCAATAGCTTTTGAATTAGTCACAAAAAATAGTCTATGGAACCACTCTTCAATCTAGTTGTACTGGAAGAGTTTCCTGTGAAAAGGCTAAATTAAGGAATGATTATTTGTACTCTCTCCCCAAGTTATGCTACTGTACCTGGTCAGAAACAATCTGGACCTAAAAACCTAATAGATGCTCTCTACTATCTGTAATAAGTGGCACATTGCACATAACACTCACTATAAACATTGACATAGTATGAAAGTTGGCATTCATTTTGCATTCACAGCTTTTTAAAAGCAAATCTTGGTATAGCATGAGCTGGTGGTGCCTTATGAAGACTGGGAAAATGACTTGAAAGTAATCTCTACACTAGCATTTCACTTACAAATGTAAAGGTATTTTTGCAGTATTGAATCCTTTATTTCTCAAATAGTTTTCTGGAAAGAATATTTAAGATTTACATAATACATCTTCCCAGAGATATTACAAGAACAAATTTGACCTTAAAGCATTTGCAGTGGTACTGCATGGAGAAATTCAGTTTGTACATACAATCAGTATAAATAATCACACAAATAATAAAATACAAAACAGACTGTTCACGTAAATCTGAATGCAGTGATCTTGAAAATACCTTCAGATTGGCATCTCTAAAGGTAGCAAAAAGCATAGATCATTTCACCGAAAGACATATCCTGGTTTGGGTGCTCAAATATTAGGAGAAAATTTCTACATCCCTTCCTCCTGTGAGTCATATTTACACATGAGAGCAATCTCATTGTCTTTCAGCTGAGTGACGAATACAGAAGAGGTTTTACAACATGATATATGAATCTTCTCACTTTTACATGACACAAATTCTAAATATAAATGTACACTGTAGGATTAGAATATTTAATTTTACCTCATCATACTTAACCTTGTATTACTATGCTATTTCAGGAACCTTTGTTCTCCAATAATACTATTGAATATTAATCCTTATCCCCATTGCTAGCATAGTGACTAGCTGTCTTACCCTTCCGTTAAGGCCAATTTCGCTGTCAGTCCAGGCCAGAAACTCTAGAAATCAGTGATAATTCTAGCACTGAGCATGAAAAGAAAAACAAAACAATTCCCCAAGCTTTCCATAGTTATTTCAAGTATAGTCTCTCTCATGTTGTCTCCTGGGTACAGAATAGTAAAAAGGATAAGCAATTTCTGCCCAAGTCCCATTGTTTATCTAAACTATTTTTGTGTAATCTTCCTATTCATCACATACAGAAAAAATTGCTAAGATAAAATTGAGGCTGAGAATTTGAAATGCAGTCATTAAGGCCCTGCCCATACTATTTTCCTGCTTTGTCTGTAACTTCCATCAAGCAAAAAGACACACGTCTACACATGCATTAATGCATTTCAGTTAATGAGCATTAAATGTAGTACCTCCACTCTAATTAAAATGCCTCTCTGTCTCCTGTATCAGTTTCCCCGCGCTTAAAAATGGTGGCAGGGGTGTTTGAACTAAAGCTTATTCAACAAGCCTCAGTATAAGTGCCTCCGCTGACATTTTTAAGTGTGGGGACACTGATACATGAGATGTAGGAGGCTCCTGGAGTGTGGTAATTGCCACGCTCTGGCACACCTGATTAATTGTACTAGGTACTAGGACAATGTAAATTATTCTTGTTTAATACATATTAACTAAAGTGAATGCTTTTTAAGTGATAATGTGCATTAGTCTATTTTAATACACATTATGTAAAAAGCACATTTTTATGTGATGCTTTAATGCACATTAAAATAGGCAAATGCACATTAAACCACATGTGTAGATGTGCCCACTCACCCTTTTGGTCCTTGCTCTGTCCACAGTCAAGCTGGGAATTAGTTCAGACAGCTTCAAAGGTCCTCAACATCACCTGAGGCTCTGTTCCATTCACTCTTAAGACCTCCCTCAGCTGTCTACACTACATAATTGTGGGTTCAGGCAAACATAGACCTGGAATGAGTGGGCAGTACTTGTTTCTTGGCAGTAACCCCAAAATCCACAGGAAGATGAAGGGGGCATGAAGTAGGATGACATACAATTTTAGATATAACAAATGCTGTGGAATGTTGAATTGCTGTCTACAGTTATAAACTATGAGTCTAGCAATTGAACAAGGTAAGATTTATTTAAGGCTTCAGTTCCTTTGCATTTTTGTATTTATTATATTGTTCGATGTGATGTCATGTAATGAGACACATTGTTTTAACTAGAAATAGTTAAACCAAGCTTTCCAGGTTCCATTTAGTTCTGATAAAAGATGAGCCACAGCCACTAAATTTAGATGACAACCTCTAATACAATCTCTCTACCACTTTTACTGTTCCTTGCCTCATTCCATGAATTACCAGTTCTAACTTATATGGTGAGAGAGAGCAGCTTAACATATAGAACTTGGGTCCACGTTTGCATTTCAACCAGAGGTATTGTGCTGTGTAAGATTTAGGTGAGAGTTTGAGGCCATGACTACAAGAGACATTTACTGCATACTAGATCATTACTACTGTGCAGTAGCTCATAACTACTGCAAAGTAGCGTTGCAGGGCACAAACCATGATGTGACACTACTGTACTGTAGTAATAAGCTACTGTGCAGTCAGTGTCACCATGAAGTCATTACTGAGCAGTCATTTAGTACTTGGGTTTGCAAGTATTAAGAGACTGTGAAGTAAAAACTGCATAGTCAGCATCTTATGTAGACGTGGCCATTGAGCAGATAAATATTGCAATATATATTCTTGATTGTATTGTAGTAAACTGATGTAGCAATTTGTGTTGAAAGGAGGCCTTCCATTCCCTTTTGATGAAAACATAATTTGAAAAGGTTTTTCCCTTCATACATTTCTGCTCCCTTGCAGCAAACTTTTCAGGGAATTGGAATGACCCTGTGGCACAATCTGAAATTTGTTTCAGGTAAGCTAAGTGCCGTTCCATTATTGGCAGGGGTCTTGGAGGGAAATGACTTGCATTCCTTCTCTTGACATTAGAAAGAGTCACCAAGATAGTTCTGGGATACCAAATGAATTGAGAACTTTCTTGGTGGGAACTACTTTGGCAATGAAGCACCAATTTGCATATTGCAAGTTAGAGATGGTGCAGGATTCTGGACTATGAAAGTGAGCTGGTATTCTCAGATATGACTACTAGGGCAAGCTTTAATCATTCTGACCTGGGACAGAAGTTCAATAAACCAATTTAACCTAAATCAGTTAAGTATAATACTACATCCATCTAGGTTTATCTTAAACCAGTTTCAATCATTTTGAAAGTGGTTTATATGCACTAAACTTCTATTGTGTTACAAATTTGAATCAGTTTCTAAGCACTTATACCATTTTATGTGTAATTTCTGTCCCTGTTCTTCAAGTGTTATGTCTGAATACCCCATAGAGTATGTATATAATTATTTTTAATTAACTATTATCTATGCTAATAAAAGATATCAAATACACCCAAGGAACCTTGTCTGCCTATGCTAATAGATGCATCTATGATGCATGAAAAAATGCTAGCTAAGCTATCGTGAAGGCTTTAGATGACAGAATTAGTCATCTTAATTTTAAGTGAATAGACAAGAAGCATGTTACTAGTAGATCAGGAAAAATACTTATCAATAAACATAACTAAAAATAAGAAAGATCATAAATGTTACTTACTCAAAATGTTTTTTTTAATTATTTTTTACGTAATAATACCAGATTATCATGCATGTTTCATACAAAAGTGGATTATATGCAATAATGTAATTCATGTGAATCCATCTTCTAGAGATTCAAATAAATAAAATGGAAAATTCCTAGCATCATTATGGTTATAGGCCGTTGGTATCAGTGGAGCCCTGATTTTACCCCAAATATTTTTCCTCTGCCAGAGTTCTCTACCTGTAGCCACTTTGCTCAACAATTTAATCTGTTCTGTTTGGCCACTGCACTACCCCCATCACCTCCCCTTCCCCATCTGTCCCCCCGGCAGTTTCACCCAGGTCATATAATGTGTTTCCCAAATTCTCTCCCAGCCAAGGATATGGCTAACCTATGCCCAGTATTTATATCTCTGACTCAGTGCCCTTCAGATATATCTGATTAACCCAGAAATCAATTACCAAGTAAAAAAAAGTCTCTACGGTTGTAAAATGTGAGTTTCCTTCAAGGCTGTGAAACTCATTTGGTCTCTCGTCATACAACCAGGTGTGTAACTTGTCCTTGTTATTCCTTGTCACTAAAAATAATAGGACCACACTAGATAAAACAGTCCTGCTATGATTGCATAACCATATTCATCAGGTCTCTGTAAATGGTCTCACTAAACCTACTAAATATGTATAAGCCTTAATTTAGAAATTTTAAGGGAACAGCCTAAAAGCTGAATAAACCTAATACAATGTCTCTACAATTGTTTGTGTTTTAGTGCCAACATTTGACACTAAACTGCTGTTTCTGTCATCCAGTCTCTGTTGTTTTATATCCCAGCTGGTAGTATTCTACTATGCATGTGTGTATCTTTTTTCTTTCTAGATGGTTTATGCAAAAAATCAGTATTCATGGTAAGATATCAATACAATAATTGTTTCATACTTTCTGAAATACATTATTCAGTGTTAAAGCATAATAAATAAAAGGAGATTATACTTAGGGTAACAGATTGGTAATCCAGCAAAGTGTTAATGATTAGATTTGTCTGATATAATAAGCTTCATTGCATTTTTCTTTTGAGTCAGAGTATGCTATTTCATTAGAATACAATTTATTAAGGCCCTTCTCACTAAGTCTTAATTTACAATTTTCCCTAAGGGCCATAAACTGAGTAAAGAGCAACTTAGTCAAAGAAGAAAGGTATTTTAGCCTCCTCAGAAAAGTAAAATATGTCATTTAGCACACATTCTGAAAATAAATGATAATTTTTTAACCAAAATTAACCATAACATGCCAGAAACAGCTGAGAAAGAAAGAGAAAGCTAAGTTTTTAGTATGAAAAAAAAAATATGGAAAGTCTCAGAGCAGCAAAGTTGTTTATAATATGTCGTGGATCTCTTGTGTTGCTATTTAATTTAAACTATGAAATGAAATTAAGATAGCAAAATTCATATAGGTCCCAAAATGTATGTCCTTATTGAATAGACCCCACTAACTAATATCCAGGGTGAATTTATTCTTATTTTGTCATGGGGCCAAAAGTGGCTGGGTATCCATATTTGAATGTTGCATGCTATCTTTCACATTTTAGTTTGAATAAGGCCATGAGTAGACATTACATTTATGCTGGGACAAAAGTCTTTCTCTTGGCACAAAAAGAGTGTATAGCTTTTCCACAAGTAGTCAGATTGGATATGTAAGGAAGATCTCCTTCTCCTGATCTAACCTGAATCACTGTACAGGAAACCCTTGGTATTCGTGGGTTCAGCATTCGTGGTTTCAAATATTTGCGC
>NW_005841840.1:1899883-1920537 GCF_000455745.1 Alligator sinensis | reverse complement strand
CTGAACCCACATTTTAAATACATTTTAAACACTTACCAGAGCTCCTCAGGAGCTCTGCACTTGCTGCCACCAGGCTGCCGCTGCTGCCTCTGTGCTCCCACCATTGCTGCTGGAGCTGTGCCACGCCCCCAGATTCTGGGGGCACTGTGTTCATGAATGCAGTGCCTTATTCACAGATTTCACCAGTTGCAGAAATCACGGGAACATTTCCCCACAAATGATGAGGGTCACCTGTACACTTCTTTCAGGTGTGGAGGACACCTGACATCACACAGTCCTCTAGTCTTCCTCTTTTCTTCCAAGGGAGAGGGAGAGAGGGAGAGCACTGACTCTCTAATATCTTAATCTGTCAGAAAGCTCTGTGGGAACCCTGCCTTGAAACATTCTTCCATCTCCCACATGGTATATATAAATGATTAAATTATGATGAATTGTCATCACTCAACAAAGGTAAATTCTTAAGGTGACATAAAAGTGTATGCATTGTTGCTCTCTTCTTTCTTTAGAAAAATAGAAACTGAATATAAACAACTTAATATCATCAATCTATGGTTCAAGTCACCTGGTATGGTTGTAGATTGCAAAATACAACTCAACTAAATGTTCATGTCCTGTATGTTTGCAGAGATTATATTTGTACTCCCCTGACTTTGCACTGTGTAGTGATCATTGTGTAGTGATTGGTGTAGTGATCACTTTTTTCAATAAACACAGGCATACATGAGTGAGAAGAACTAACAACAATATCGAAGAGTGGGTAACCTTTATTGTGGAGCAGTAGGCAACATATGCAGACATTTTGTCTTTGTGTAACTCACCAACCTAACTGAAGGGCCATCACCTAATTCCAAACGTTTAAGTAAGGGAGTGCCTCTAAATTATAATTTCTATCACTATACACTGGATGCTGTATCTCTTCTGTCCACACCATGAAAGGACTCATAACCATGGCAATGATTCAGCAAGGCTTAGGAAATGCAGATATGTGGTTCTCACACTAGGAGCAAGAAGGTTGGATATTATGCTAACAATACAGTGTGGGGATCCTTTTATGGCTGGCTATGGGGTTTGAGAGTGCAGCACAAAGTTGATGATCTACACATCTGAACGTAGGACATTACATTCACTCTAGAAGGGTAATCCATAGTACTGAAGAATAAATGGCATGAAATTTGTAAAATACTTTTGTATTAGAGTTGCATGCCTTTTCCAGATTTGTCAATAAATAATGGCAGGTGTATTCTAGGCCCCTGCTACATGTTACTTATATTCAATTAACTGGTTAATAACACAATAAATTTAGACCAGCCACACATGCAAAATAATTATCACACAATAAACATGACTATAGGGCTACAAGAGCCAAACAGCTATAAAATTAGTGCTTGAAAATGTGTAACAACTCTAGCTAGTTTCTCTCTAGCTTTAATTTGAATGTGGTTCAGGGCCCCTAGACTCTTATCATCAATGTACATTACCAGTAACTATTGAAATTCAGTAATTGAAATTACTGCTCTGTAATAAGTTATCATCAAATAAAGCATCTACTTTATTTCCCTTCATTCATATGTAAAATACAACTGTTATTAAAAATTATGTGTTCATTTTTTTAACAAATTAATGTTAGTCTCCTTACTCACTGTGTTTTGAGGAAATTGCTTGTTGCTTTCTTTTACTTCAGAAAAGGAAACTTGGATTTTTTACCAGATGTACACAAATGAGGGAAAGTAAAGGTCAATTTTTTTGTTTTTTTGTTTGTTTTTGTAGAACGTTAGGTGTTAATTTTGAAGCAAAATTTACCATCCCTAAACTATTACTTATAGTAACCTCCATAGTGTGCTTTCTCTTTCTCTTCACCATGACTAAAAACTCACTTCCTCTGTATCTGTCAGTTTCTCTTTCTCTTCTCTGATCCAATCTAGTTCATTCCAATCTGGGAAATCTTTTATTTTCTTTTTTTTAATTTCCTCTCCTATATGTAGGGAGATAGGATATCTTCTCTTCTCATCCTACTTCCACTTGGTAGTTAGGAATAGTGTTGCTGGAGGGGAAGGAGAGCTCTCCATTTCAGGAAGATGTGTAGATTTTCCTCATCTTTTTTCCCCACAAGTAAAGGAGAATGGCTCCTTGTTCTTTTTTTATTCTTTTCCTTTCTCTGTGCTTTGAGGAAAGAGGCTAAATTTTGCCAAGGTGCAGAAATTCACTTATGCAATATGTAGAGTGAGCAGGACTTTTCTTAGTATATTTCCAAAAACATGTGTATTTAGAAGATTTTTTGACACCTTCCTTTGTTCTTATTTCATCATTGTTATTTCTAATCTCCCCCTCCCCCCCTCAGGTTTTGTATGATTTTCTAATTTGGGACCTAATTTGTTGTTGCACTTTTATGCATATGTTTAGTTTGAAGGGGTGACCTGTTGGCTATAGGAATGTGAAGCCCAACATTTGGTTTAAGAGGCAGGCCAAATGAGGAAGTGAACCTATAGTTTCATAGTTTCATAGTTGGTAGGGTTGGAAGGGACCTGAGCAGATCATCAAGTCCAACCCCCTGCCATGGCAGGAAAGAGTACAGGGGTCAAACGACCCCAACAAGGTGCTCATCTAGCCTCCTATTTAAGACCCCCAGGGTAGGAACCAGCACCACTTCTCTTGGAAGTTGGTTCCAGATCCTAGCCGCCCTGACAGTGAAGTTGTGCCTCCTGATGTGATAGTGAAACCTATCAAACCTATTTGTTAGTGAATTCCCATGAAGTGAAAGATTACTATACTGACTTTCATGAGGGTGAGGGTCTGAAACTCATTTAACTAGGAAAACTGTTGTGTACTATTGGCAAAAAAAAATTTGTGTATTTCCTCAGGTCCTTACTTTAAAGGTACAGTATACATAGTTATTATATTTTTTTTAATATCCAATTTATTCCTAACTTTGATACCAAAACCAGGTTGTGGCCCTGAAAACATGGTTCTATGTGGGATGTTGTCTCATTGTAGTGCAAAATAAAGAAAAATGATCTAATTTTCTTACACCCTGGTCTGATACAAAGCAAAAATAGAGTGCCTAGTGTTACTATAGACAATTATAGCCAGATCTTTGGTCCTGATTAACTTCTGAAAAATAAAAAAATTGAAATTATGGCTTTAAGCAACTAACTTTTGTCAAATCTGATAGCTTTCATCATTTCCTTAACAAGAAAGAAACTGCATCTAAGAATGTTTTAATTCCATGTATCAAAGTTCCCGTTTAAAAGGACAACAGAAGTGGGAAAAGGAAAGAACAATAGAGCCATGACCAATAGTGCAAACAGAAAAATGAAAACTGCTTCCTTTTATCCCATGAATACCAAATAAAACAGTAGCAAGGCCAGGATCAACTCTTTCCTATTTAATCTTTTGACAGTCACTCTTTTCCTTTTTCCTCAGTGCCTAACAGGAAAACATAACAGTAGGAAATAAAAGGGCCATAAAAATGGGAGGAGAGGCAAGACCTTAAAACTGGTAGGAAGTACAAGTTATACGGAAGTACTCAAAGTCCTTGAGGAAGGACTCAAAAACAAAATGAAATAAAACAAAAAAGAGCCATATCATGATTCCACAGATTCTGATACAATGGACAAAATGTAGAGCTAACTGGTGGTATACCTTTATATCCCAACACAGATTCCTTTAAATACGTGCACTGAAGACCTAGAAAAATAGGTACATACGCTCCTAATTAGTGGGCATAACATACTCTCGCAACTACTGGGTATAAATACATCTAAAATAATCTGATTATAAGGGAGTTTTTTTAATGTTTATTGAAATGACTATTGCACTTTTAAATGCGTTGTTCAGTTTCAGTAAGTAGTTAACTATTAAGGCAGAGCCAAGAGGCATCTGTATAACATGGTCTATTTTATTTTCCATCTACCTAAGGGGGGGGGGGGGGGGGAAGCATTCCTTTTCTCAGCTGGGCATGTTTCATTTTAAAGTATCAGTTAACCTAGACACTATTTTACATTAAACTTTGGAGTTTTGCCCAAATCAAATTCAATGACATTCAAAGCCCACATCATTATAATATTGCCAGCTTCTTATTATTATTTCTGTAAGTGCCACAAAGATTCTACAAAGATTTTCTTTATACCCTACATAGTTTAATACTTCTAGTTCAATTGTGACTAATGCATAATCAATAAATCATTGAATGTCATCCTCTGATTACTTGAAGATAGCAGCAGAATCTGTATGTTTGAGGCTATGCAGTTACAGTAGCCTTAATGTTAATACTTTTTTTTTTTCTTTCTTTGCAGTATACCAGCACTTTAACTATTTTCACAGATTTAGATTTCAGTTTGGTGGACAAAATTATACAAGTGAAAAGAATTGAAATTCCACTTCAACAATCTGAATTTATATTTTTCTTTCAGCACTTTAAAAAAAGATCCACTGAATTTCCTTCTCCAAGATTTATTTTCTCAGGAGAGAATTAAAAGACTTACTTGGAGTATGATCTTGTACATATATATATTGTAGGCTACTGCACCTATATTAAAAGTGACAGCAATTGCATTTTAGTGCATGAGTTGTAGTTTTGAAAGGGAAAACAAATGCATAAGCCTGGATAGAACATTGGTCTAGCGCCTATTAAACTCACATATTTGTAGAGAGTTATTTTACCTTCTTAAAGAATGGACTCCTTTAAAATCTATCATCTCTATGTCTCTGGACCATATTAAACTTTTTCTTAAGTATTAATGGAGATTCCTTCAGAAATTACAAAAGAAATATACAGGAAGAGAGAAACGTGAAAGGTTGTTAGAGGGAGCAGTGCTATTGGTAATATTTTTTTCAGCAGTCTATTGTATTATTATTATTATAAATGTAGCCTTTGCTACAGTGTTCTTTTTCATTTTGAAAGGTATGGTATGCATTATCTAGATAGCATTTCCAGCACAAGTCTTGGACATTGTATAAGTCAGTGTGTACTTTGATATACATATATCTATAGATAGTATGTCTTCTGGAATTAAAATGCTTACATTCATTATTAGTTTTGGGGATATGTTAGTAGTGCTGATACACTGTTAATAATGTAACAAATGAAAACACCTTAATTTCCTTCCACGTATCTCATACATTTTTAAAAGTTGCCCCACATAAGAAGAGGTAGATCTTGTATGTATTCATGTGAGTAGTCATTACTTACAGAAGTTAAAAGGAAAAATGATATTTTTTCCAGTTAACAGCTGGATTAGAGCTCAGGGCATCTGGATTGTAGAGGGAATAAAGACATCTTTTATGTCACACATTTATAACTATTGCCATTTGTATTTGTACATGCATGTATGTGTGAATGTTTTTATTTGTGTGTTTGTCTAATTGTGGGAAATTTAGCAGCTGTCCCCAACAAGAGAAAGAGAGGACAAAGATGGATAATTGTTGTTTAAAGCCAGGGTCTGAGTGTCTTCTAAGGAAAGGGGAATAAAATGTTTATTTTAGAGTTTTAAGGATACTTTTTAGAACTTGGCAACCGCAGCTGCTCTCTTGGCCCGGTGTCAGGAGGAATCACAAGTGCATGATGCTAAATAATATTTGTGTTCATCAGCTGTGAAAATGTGTAAAGTGTTCAATAGTTCTGAAAAGTTTTCATTACTTCTCAAGGATGTGGCAGCCTAGCAAATGCACACAAGGCTGCAGCATAAAACATGAAGGGATACTACTTCAAGACTTCTTAAAGAGCCATCTTTATAATGCTGCAAAATGAGCTGCAATAAGAGCATCTGTACATCCCTAAAATGAAAAAAACAGTTTTTGTTTTTTGCATAATTACAATATATTTATAAGGTAAGAGCTTGTCAAAACTGCTATGTGCAAAGGGAAAGAATACGTTTGTATAATAAGTCCAGGTGAGGGGAAGGAGCTATAACCTGACTATACCCACTTTTAGGGCAACTTCCCCAATTACTCAGCTACTGGGGCTAAAACATGGTAGTAGGTCCCTCCTCTTCTATATAACAACAATTGGTCAAGGTTTTTTGTTAGTTAGAATTTTGTGACTTAAGGCACACCCAGTTTATGCAGGCATGTATCCATGTACCAGCTGGGCCAGTCCAAACTACATGGATAATAGAATTAGAAACAGTACACTAAAAATATAGCTTATGTAGTGGGATAAGTGGATGCATAAAGTGAAATAGAATTCTGCCTGTTTTGTCTTTCTTCTCCTTTATTCTGTTCAAGTGTCATTTTTCATTATGTTGGCATCTATTTCCACAACTAGGAAACCACTGCAAATCCTGAAATTTTGGAGGCACTGTTGAAATCCCAAGAAATGCAGTCCAATATCTGAATGTAGATTGCTTGTATTTAAGATTACGCTTCATCCCTGATTCTTTTACTTATTCACTTACAAGTATGCAATATAAAGACACAAGATTTTTCTATTTGCTGATGCTTCAAAACATTCTACATGAGAAGGGGATATTTTGCACATTACCACTTCATTTGCTACTTACAGTTAGATGTGATATCAAACAAGTAAAAGAGTCATTACTTCTGACTTACCACCATATATTCTAGAGAAAAAATATAATTCAAAGAATGTTGAAACTACAGTGTATATTGGAATCTTATTAGTAGCAGAAATGCAGTTTTCACATTTCCTTTAAAAACATTCAATTTGAGCCTGACAAACCCAAGGAAGGGATATAAAAAATTGAAAAGCAGTCATAGAGTACCTAGATATGATTTTTCATCTGTGCACTAGACTTGCTTCAGCACAATTGAAAATGATTCAGTGAGTGAAGCTCTAAAGGAATGAAGTGGGTGTTTCCAAGTGCCAGTCAACAGAAAAATGAGAAAAATACTGCAGAGCTGACTGCTGGTGTGTAGAAGCAGAGTGGAAATGAAACAGTAATATCCATGGTATGCACAGCATCTAAGACTGTTAACATATTTTAAATACTTATTTTAAAATGTGTGTTTCCTGAGAACAAAAGATTTCAGTGCAAAGTAGACAAAATGGATTTTTCCTTTGAAGGACCATGTATGTGTCAATTCTTCTTTTTTTTTACAATCGTACGACAAACTTACAGGCATCTGAAATCTATATAATTGAAATGCACTTATGTTATAATATTGCTATTTAGATTAAGGAATCTTGAGAAGCTTATAAAGCCACTAATATAGAGATGTTTATCTGAACTTTCAATGAATCACCACTTTCATTTAAATAAATCACTTACTGAAAGGTTAATACTGAAAAACAAAATTTGAAAATTTTAATATTTAGTACCCCTGATAAGGGGATCATATTCATGCCACAAGTGATAACCCCTAAACTGGATTTCAGTTTCTCCATTTGCCATCAAATCTCTCCTCAGAGACATCTCTTGCTGACTCTTCAAGAAATCAGACAAACACCAATGGCCAGATTGTGTAACCATCAATATATTTAAAAATAAATCAAATAGTTTTAAATTAATTACATTTTTAAAAAAATAAAATGGGCAGCCCTTTCTGTTTATACCTTCTTTAATTATCACCAAGGATAGAGGACTCCCAGGTTAGACAGTTCTTTTAGATGATGACATCAGATGATGTTAGGGTCTCAGCTACCAAGGAAATGCTTGAAGATCAAAAAGCTCCACAACCAAACATTGATCTCTTTTGGCCCTCTGATGCTGATTACTCCTACCTTAGGAGTAGGAGCCAAAAGACAGAAGAGTGAGAGCTCTTAGGATAGGTCAACACTCCCAAGCTAAAAAGATGTAACAAAAGGAGAACTATGCATCTTTGTGATGGCAAATAATTAGTTAATTAAACCAAAGAACTATTAACTTAAAATTATTTCCAATCAGAAAGAATGTGCTTTTACAAACAAAAGCAAGACTTTGAAAGGGCATGTAGTATTTCAGTGATAAGGAGGCAAGTAGAGTGAAATTAGGTCTAAGTTGTGAGCTAGACAAAAGCAGAAGTCCCTAAAAGAGAATAATTTTCAGTGGTGAGCCTGGAGTTGTCTTAGCATAAAGTAATGAGCCTATGCTTTTTTTGAGTACTGACTTCTGAGCTAAAATTTCATTACACGTTTGTGAAAGTAGAAAATATTGATCTTTATCCATCTGGGACTAATTGAGCTCAAACAACATTGGTACAATCATGATGGAAAGCATTCAACTGACCCACAAAAATTTGCGAACCATATAATCTTGAAATAAAAGAATATACTAGTTTTAATATTTTCATGTCTATCAATAACCACCCAGTTAGATATTGATAAAAATTATTGAAAGCAGATGAAATCCCATCTTATTTCACTGGAGGAGAAAATGGCTGTTTTAGTGGCATTGATAGTACTATCTATCTTCTTCATTAATTCTGAATAAAATGAAGAGTTATTTCATGAACAACATGTGGGTGCACAGGCAGTTAATGAATAGTTTTAGGAATTCATACATGAATCATAAAAATAAATCAGCCTCCAAATGATATTTAAAGCAGTAACTGTATAAATTATGTTGACAATGTGAAAATTCATTCAGCACTCAGTAGGAATATTTATTAGAAGGATTTAAAAGTTGCTTAACTACTAGGCACAAAGAATTGCCCATTTAATGATTCTACTTAACAAGATATTCTGTAGCCCTTTCAATTTTTTAAAGGCTTAGGCTTATTAAATATTTCTTTTGAAAATTACAGAGCTAAAATCCTTGTATTATGTATGTTAATTTGATACAAGAACTCTTCAGAAGTTTTCTTTCCGATATTTTGCTGTTCAATATTTTACAGAGGAAGTTTAAAAATGCTCCATGTGACTATTTTCTCTGTTCCCCAGTGTTTCTTTGGATGCCTCCAAATTCACCTTGCCATTGTTATAAGGCTGTGTATAGGATCTATAGTGCAGGATCTATAGCGCACTCCAGCCCAAATTTAAACCATTGTAGCTTCCAATATTGAAAGTGAACGAGGTCATGGTAAATAGAGTGAATACTTGGAGGAGGCTATTAGACATTTTAAATATAAGGTGTTAAGAAAGACTTTCATTTTAATGATATTCCTTATGCTCTCTCCCTTTAGCAATTGAAAATATTTAAAAGGAGGAAAAAAAAACTTGTTTGAGAGTATTCTGGTGGTATTAAATATAGTAAATAACTGTTTATTTTGGAGAAAAGATATAATGTTAGTTTAGATGTCTGAATCTGCAGTTCTTGCTGGAGTCTTATTCTGTTTTCTTGAAGACAAAACAAGACAAATGCATATACAAGGAAAGTGGAAAACTTTGGAGAGAAACTACAAATTGTGCTCCTGGACTTGACACTTACTTGCAGTGAATCCGTATTGGCAGTGAATCTCTACTGGGGAAAGAAAGGCATAGTATGTAATCTCATCAGCCACTGAAAACTGTGGTAAATTTGTACCATTTTCAGGTAATTTCGGGGGTTTTTAGCTGCATTTTCAGCTGGTCCTAAGCTTCAAAAGAAGCTGCTTAGATCAGTCAAACCAGACTTAAAAAACAAAACAAACAAACAAAAAAACCCAACCCCATCCCCAACAAATAAAGCAACGAGAGAGAGAGAAAGGAAAAAGAATAAATAAGGTGGGGATGTCAAAAGAAACATAAGGAGTAGGGCAACACCGGAAACCCACGTTTTTTATGTTCCAGTAGGTATTCAAAAATTAGCTGAAGCCTGTGGAGGTGGTGATAACATCCAAGGGCACATTACCACAACTGGGAACGTGTGTTTCCATGGGGTGCCCATGCCACATGTGATCTGGTGTGCAGCAGGTTATGCCAGGTGAGGTAGGAAAGGCTGGGGCCAGGAACTGTGATGCAAAGTAGCAGCACAAGAAATGCTTTTGTGTGCGGCACGTGCTGTGTGTAGTGCTGTGGACAGGTCTGCGGCTTCGCATGCTGTTCATTTGCATTCGTCTGGACATGTCCCAGAAGGTGGTGTGTACAGCAGCCATGACTACAGTTTACAGGTTCTTTTGGCATCATTTTCCAATTATGCTTTTTCCCAGTTGACTCCCAACTTGCAGAAAGGGTTGTGGGAAGAATTAAGTATCTTCTCATGACTTTCTTCATCCATTAGGCTTAGTCTTTGATGCATCATTTTTGGTCCATTAATTTTCAGTCCCATATTTATCTTGTTTATGAAACAGAACATTAACATGTTTTAATCTCTGTGCCCTTATGTCTGGGCTAATGAAAATTTCCTTCCCTCATCTTTTGGAAACTTTTATAAAGAGACTGATTTGGATTTTTGTTAACTTGGACAGTTTAGAATACAGGATTTAGAATTTTTCTCCAATTCACTTTCTTAATCTTAATTTAAAATAGATGACTTTATCTGCCCACAAAAAGAATTATTTTAAAAGTATAAGTAGTAAAAAGTGACTTGCCTTATACACTGTTAAAATTCTACTAGTCATCAGCTGCATTGCATATTTACACATCTTAAACCTGACTTAGATTTCAGGTTATATTTGTTTAGGATTACACAGAATTTGAATTTTTTCAACTTTATTTAACATTTATGTCTAATTATGAGCAATTACTATGTTCAAGGAAATTTATAAACATTTTTTCTACTAAATCCTTCAAAAAATATTTTATATAAGGGAGATAAAGGTCAGAAGTTAGGAATTCTCCTAAACCACTTAGTAGTTAACATGGGATTAGAATTTATGACCTCATCATTCACTCTGCTCATTCCATTAAATTGCAGCCTGTCCTATTTGAAATGATATGCTTAAATATATTTGTGAACAGGACAATGCATTCATTTCTTGTGTCCACTCTCCTCTCTTTTTAATCCCAACTATGCTTATCTGGTGATCTCTTTACGTTTATTGTTTCTCTTCACATTTTATATACTCTTTGCTGCACTTTGCCTTTTTATCTACAGGGTTTTTTACTCTAATCACCCACAGAACATGGTATAGCAATTCCCCCAAATTACAACCTCTTCCTTCTCTATGTATTGTTCAAAACAAAAGAGGGTGCTCCAAAGTTAAACTTTTTTCAGACTTCCTATTGGCAGCATAGTTCCCTTCTGATTTCTGTGGTTTTCATTCCCCTTCTAATACTATATACCAACTGAAAAAAATGCTTTTGATATTTTTTTCCTTTTAGTCAGACCACAGGGCCACTTTGTAATTGATAAGTTAGTTTGGCAGCATTATCAGAACCTTCTAAGAGGGTAGTAGTACAAGCAACTATGAAATGGATAACTTTCTGTATTCAATGAACTGTGCATTATGATTTCTAAGAATTTTCATGTAGACTTCAGGAACTATTTTGTTCTCAGAGACGTGGCACCCATTAATGAAGACCTTGATACACCAATACATTATTTGGGCAATTTTACACGTGCTCCAACACATTCTAATTAGAATGCATTGGCACAGACTCAATTAATTGAGTCTGCTGAAGCACTCTAATCAGAATACTCCAGTGTGCTGCACTGTCTCATGTATTCATCATCCCACATTTCAAAATGGCAGCAGGTGAGCTTGTTAAATGAGCTTTAGTTGAAGCACCCCCATGGCCATTTTGAAATGTGAGATGCTGAATCCATGAGACACTGTGGGCATTTTAATTAAAGTGGCTCCCAAGAGATGATCTAATTAAATGTACCCCTCCTCTTAGAGCACTTGTATATGCACCCTTTGTTCTTTGCTGTTCACACTGAAAATATATAGTTCCTCTTAGTGTACAAAAAGACAGAAGTTATTCTTATGTGGGTGATCATCATCTGATTATAAACTCAGTACTGGAAAGAGTATTCTACTTTATCTTGGAGGTAGGGTTATCTTACCCATTTTGGAATAAATACAATATTGACAAAAGCACTACAGTGATTTGAAGTCCTAGAGTAATTACTGTTATACTTAATTTTGATTAAGGGGTGGTATGCATGGAAAAAAAAAAAGATTAGTGAGACTATTCTGGTCTCAGATCCTAATTTATTGAACACAAGCAATACCACTACTCAAGCAAAACCCCAAATAGTGTATAAAGGCATTTTTATGCAGGCCTTCTGAGTGATGCACAATGACTCAGGTGTCCTAGCATCATCATAGCACTGGGGCTGCTGTTTTGACCAGTGTGGTTTCCTTTTGCTTGTTGACAGCTCCCAAAACTGAAGCTTTTTCCTTAGGGTTTTATACTCCTTTACAGCCCTCTTCTGTTTATCCTATATGTGGTCAGGGTATAGATCCTCACTATTTACCTTTACAGCAGTTGTTTCCTCATCAATCTGTCATCTTCATCTTGTTTCTTTCCAATTTACTTCTTACCTACTAAACCATCCTTGGGCTTGTTTTGCCTTTCTATTCTATTTGTTTTTTCTACAGCCTACAACTATCTACATTTTGTTTTGCTACAACAGTGGTTTACATTGTCCATGTGCTCATTTTGCTTGCAGTTAATGGTGTCCATTCAAAAAAAAAATTCATTAGTTATGTCAATGTACCTTACAGGCCTACAACTATCTCTATATAGAAACATATATAGTCTACCCCAATATAAAGTGTTTTTTTACTCAGCATATTGTTAAATTGGTAACTTAAATTGTTGTTACAGAGATTGTTGAGGCAGATAATATAGCCAGGTTAAAAAAAGGCAAAAGGCAAATTCATGGAGGACAGGCCCACTGAGAACTATTAAATAGGACAGGCAAGGATGCATCCTCTGATATTGATAAACCAGTGATGGTTGATTCCAGGGAGGGTATGACAGGGGATGGAGCATACTAGCATGTCCTATTCATATAGGCATGCTGTAGGGGCCCATGTACAGCCTTCCCTTTGCATATACTTGCCTCTAAAATGGAACTGCCCCTCTTTGGGCCACATACTGTTCAACATGCAGAACATACGCTGCAGGGGCAGGCCCCCAGGATCCACTTTTCACCATATGAACCACACTGACAGCCCTGTGCCCTCTGTCCCCATTATGTGAACAACACTGTCAGGACATGGTGCCTTGTCTCCTGAGGGAAAAGTGCCTATAGGGGTCTGTGGGCTGTATGTCCTGTGCATATTTTCCTCTAATGTGGGCTGTCTAGCTTTAGTGCAGCCAGGCACACAGCATCTCCCCTGGCCCTCCACTACCATAGAGCCAAGTGAGAGGCAGCTGCAAGGGCCCATGGGCCACCAATTTGACAGCCCTGCTCTAATGTCTCAACTATTTGCCACTGTTAGACAGAAGACTGGCCTAAAAGGATTATTGGTATGACCCAGCAGTTGTTATAACTCATAATGATATATACTCATTCTTTCATTTTATGATGGAAATGTGACCAGATGCGGGTAAATGGGTATGACTAGGATGCAGAATAGAGATGAAAGTAAATTTATTTTATCTTGATTTTTTCATAGATTCATAGATTGTAAAGCTGGAAGGGACCTCAGGAGATCATTGGGAACAGCTCACTGTACCCAATGAGTTGTCTTTCCTGTACCAGGCAGGAAAGACAACTGGGGTCAGGTGACCCCAGTAAGTTGACTGTTCAGTCTCCTTTTACAGATTTCCAAGATAGGTGATTGCTTCACCTCTGGAGGGAGCTTATTCCACAGTCAGGGGACTCTTTTATCATCTTTATTTTTTTTTCTTAGTGAGACAATTTCCAAGGGTCAAAATAGCAACACTACCACTGTACTACATACTCAGCTGCCAAAAAAGGGAAAAAATTAGCAGCAACAGGGGTTATCAGACAGAATATACTGGATAATTGGCACTTAAAAACTTCTATCACTGTCCCCAAGGCAAATGGAGGGGAGTAGAGAAGTACCAGGGGTCAGACATTTGAATAGGACCAGGGACAGAAATATGTAGAAAAATATCAAGGTCTCACAGAGCAGTCAACATGTACAAAATAGTAGGGCTAGAACATGGCATATATTTCCTGTGGGAAAATATAATAGGCTTTCTATAATATGACAGCTTCTCTTTGATATAATGTTTTTGGATCAAACTCCTTAATGGGTTTTAAGCCCAAAAGAGAGTTATTTTTGCAACATAGGGGGTGTGTCTACATGTGCATCTGATGTGGCACCAGTTTACTCATGAGTAAATTACTCATGAGTAAATAATGCTGGGCAAGCATCTACACATGCAGGGAATCATTAGGAGATTTGATATCAATCTGCTCCCGTTACTTGAGGCCCTGCAAGGGGCCCCTGCCACCACCAGGGGGAGCTCCTGGCTACTGCTGCAGCTGCCAGCAGCCATCTTCAAAAGGCAGCCCCTCTGGCCATCCATTCCCCTGGCCAGGAACAGCATAAGCAGTGCAGGGGCAGCCCGCAGCAATGCTCTCCTTGCCGCCTGTGCTTCTCTGTTCTATGGCTGCTCCAGCCCCTGCTGCTGGCAGTGACAAGCAGTGCTCCAGGCTCAAGCTGGCCCACTGCGCTAAACACCACCTGGCCTACAGCCGTCTGGGCCTGCCTGACTCCCCCAGATACAGCAATCACCTACCAGGCTGTCATGCTCAGTCCCAGGGCTGCTGCTGCATGCTTGCCACCTCGACCCCATCTGTGTGGATGGACCCTTGCAGGGATTCCAGTGAGGGGCTTCTGGATGCCATATCCAGGGCTGCCATACCCCTCCCAGGTCTCCAGCCCCACCTTCTCTAGGCCCACTGGGTCAGCCAGGACTGGTGGTTGCACAGTGCACACCTAGGATGATAAGCAGTGGCTGGAGGCATTCTGCATGACCTGGGCCACCATCTAGGATCTCCTGGAGCAGCTTTGGCCACACCCAAAGAGGCTGGATATTGGCATGTGGCCACCCCCCCCTGTAGACACCTGCCTAGCCTTGTTTTGCTCAAGCTGGCCACACCTGCCAGCCTGTGGTATGTTGGTCATCTGTTTGCTGTGGGCAAGGCTAATACTGGTGAGGCTGTCCTGGAAGTGTGTGGCGCTCTCCAGGATGTGCTGGCAGACACTGTGCTCCACATGCCTGATCCCCTGGTGGGGGTGGGGTTCCATGCCCTGGGAATCACCCAGTATAGCAGGGCCCTGGATGGGACCCACATCACCATCACCTGCCCACCCCATGGAGACTGCCCCTATGACAGCTGGAGGGGCTTTCACTACATGGTGCTCCAGGATGTCATGGACCACCATGGGACCTTCACACATGTGATCACTGGCTGAGTGGGCAGTGCCCATGATGCTCGCATCTTCTGCAACTCTGGCCTTCCAAGCCTGCTGGAAAGTGGGTGTTTTGGGCCAAGGGTGCCAGGCCTGCAGCTGGGTGCTGTTCCCATCCTGCCCCTTCTTATTGGGGACCCCACCTACCCACTTCTCCCCTGGTTCATGCAGCCCTACACCAGGCACATGGACCCCCACCAGACCCACTTCAACTGCTGCCTGGGCTGGACCCATGCCCTGGTGGAGTGTGTCTTTAGCCACCTCAAGGGCTGCTGGTCCACCATCACTGCCTGCCTTGAGTTCACTGAAGACAACATCCTCTAGGTCATTGTCACAGCATGTGTGCTGCATAACATCTGTTAGACCTGGGGGGAGCTGTTCCATAAAGCCTGGGAGAAGGTGTGGCACACAGAGGAAGCCTGGCACTGAGAGCATCACCTGCAGTGGCTGCAATAGCAGGTTCTATCTCTGCTGAGGTCCCAGAAGAGCCACTGCACCTGCCAGCATGGGTCAGAGCACCAGGTGCAGGAGGCACTGGCTGACCACCTTCTTCAGCACTCTCCGTCTGAGTCCACAGACTCCTCCCCACTCCCTCTATTCACTCCCAGCACCATGCTCACTGCAGACATGTCTCACAAGAACAAGTTTTTATTCCCTTCACATCAAACAGATCCCTCCTTCCCTCTCCAACAGAGTTGCCCCTCTCCCCCAAAAAAGAGTCCACCCACCAAAAATAAAATACCTTCCCCATGAAAACTATGTACAATGTCCTTTGTGTGCCATCCTGGGGTGGGGTGGGGTGGGGCATGGGGTGGGGGCAACTAGGGACAGAGGCCAGCACCCTGGCTTCTGGACACTCCCCTGTGGGTGCGCATGCTGCAGTGAGTGCAGCAGGTAGGAGGCTTGCCCTGGGGAGATGGCAGCCTGTACATTCCCAGTTTGAGTGGCTCTCTCTCTGGCATGCTATGCCCAGGACCACAGTGCTGGCCCCACTGCAGGTAGCTCTGGCTCCACATCCAGGGGCTGAGCAGCAGGCAGCATGAAGGCATCCACTAGGGTCAGAATGGTGTCCAGTACCTGGCAGTCATTGTCTTTGGCCTGCATTGCTTGGGGCAGGATGGCATTCTGTTCCAACAGTGCCTCCACCTGGTCATGCTCCAGGGCCAGGAGATGCACTCCGAACTTCCTATCCATTCAGTCCCATGCCTTTTTGTAGTGGTCCCACGCCTCCTCATGCCAGTCCCGCATGTCCTCACAGGCCACATTTTCCAGCATCCACCTCTCCTGGTATGCCACATCCTCCACCCACTGGACCCAAGCATCTGAAAGCTGGTCCTCTGATGCAGTGACCAGATGGTCCTGGAAGAAGGTCTGCCCAGGATCCTCCTCTGATGGGGCTGGCACATCCACAGGGCCCCAAATGTCAGTGGGAGTGACCTTGAGGCCTCATCCCAGCTCCCAAGGATGGCCCCTCACCTGTATGCAGTTGCAGCCCCTGTAGAACCATGAGACAGAAGCTGTTTGTGAGTTTGCAGCATTTCTGAGATAAGATGCTCTGTACCAAGGGTCATGTGCTGCCCAGCCTCAGATCGGGGGTCAGTCATGCACACGTGGCCAAGGACTATGGTAAGTTGGCTGAACAGACCTCTGCCAGCCACAGGCAGCCTGCCTTCCCTGCCTATTCCCTTCTCTCCTCTTGCAGACCAGCTTTTCTGCTGCACTGCTGCCTAGCCTATGGTGGCTGGGCTTGGGGGGTGTGGGGCAACCAGACAACTGGGATGAGGAACTGCCTACACCCCCTGCCTTCCCCACAGGGGTCTTCTCCAGAGAGGCGCCCCATGGCCAGCCCCCCCACACTGCCACTGCATCCCCAGTGTGCCCTGCTGTGCATGCCCACAGCGATGCACAAGTAGATATTTGCATAGACCAAGGGGTACCCAACCCACTATGCTGTGCTACTGCTGACTGCCATGTTACCCCCAAGGTCAACCTGTACACCTACCACAGGACCCTGAGCTTTGATGGTGAGAGGGGCAAGACCAGGCTGCCCTGAAACCACCACCACCTGGAGGGCTACCCATAGCTATGCTACACATCCCTGCCCCCCCGAAGCCAAGTAGGACATTGCAGCTGGCATCAAAACATTCCTCAGAATGTGAGAGGCCTGTGGCCACCTAGCTAACATGCATCAGAGCAGGCATCAGACCCATGTATATTTGATTATCAACAATGATCAAGCAGGGTTCATACTTTGCTAACCACAACACTTGAGCTAATGGAGCAGTTGATAATTCAGAAATAGGCCTACTTTATATAATAGTCTAGTTAAGAAAAAGAGGTTGTAAATAATTTTTCCTGTTCTCTGTTGATAGCTGAAGGCAGAGACTTCTGGACACTTGTTTCAATTCTAGGCTCTGTAACATGGCATGCTCCAACAGTGCCATATGCTCATACTCTGTATCCTGTGGTCATGCTTACTCTTGTGCACTCTCTTTTGGATATTTTATTATTACTTGCAAAGCTTGATGCTTCCTTATTACCTGCAGCTTCTCATTCTTGTTCTTTGACCTTGGCTTGTTCCTGAACATGCCTTTTAGCATCCAGATCTTGACTGTAACCCTGTTTTGACTCCTAGCCTTAAATTAGGTTCCTGGCCTTGGGCCTAACCATGAGCAGAACTGCATATGTGCTGGTCATGGCACCCTGGTTACTTCGCAGTATTTAAAGTATTTTTTTGCCTATAGCTTGTGAGAGAGAGGCAATTCCTAGTGTGTACTTCTATCTCCAGGCTCATTTTTTCCATGGGGGTAATGAACGTGAAGTCTGTTAAAATGTAGGTGTTCAAAGGAGTTTGAACATGCTTTAGAATTTTGTCTGCGTTAAGCATGTTCAAACGCAAGTGCTATTATCATAATATAATAGATGGGAAACTGAATCATTAGGAAGCGACTTGCCCAAGAATACACACAAAATATGTAGTAAAGCTAAGATTTAAGCCCATGTCTTAGAGGGCTCTCCATCTTATACCCCAAATGCCAATTGCTGGATCATTTTTTCTCTTCCCCTATTAATCATCTGCACTGTTACTCTGCTCTGGCTCCTCTGGTTTCTTCCCTCTGTGCATTTAAAAGCACCCCAGTTTCCTCTACTTTTATTCATCAGCTCCTAGCTTCTTCCTCTTTGTTCTCTTCACTTTTGGCTTCCTACACCATCTTTACATTCTCTGTTCCTTGGCATTCTGACTTCCTCTTCCATAGTGACTTGACAACATTATGGAAAGAACTATGAACAGAGAGGGAGCTCGCTGCTTTCAGTTCAGGTACCAAGAGTAGCAATTGCAGAAAAACAGATACAACAGTACCTGCCCCTGTTCTAGTAGTGTTGGGGTGATGTTGTAGCCATGAGT
This sequence comes from Alligator sinensis, assembly GCF_000455745.1. Lineage (NCBI taxonomy): Eukaryota > Metazoa > Chordata > Crocodylia > Alligatoridae > Alligator > Alligator sinensis. The sequence goes on along the minus strand of NW_005841840.1, from coordinate 1,901,993 downwards.
CTCAATCAAAAATGTGATAGGCAAGAATTTTTGTGGGTGATATTTTAATAGATTGCCTGCATGGTTGGGATAAATTTAGACAAGATTTTGCATGCAGGCATAAATATAGAAAAAACTTTAAAATGCAGGGCATCCCAGCATGCAAAAACTTGTCCAAGTCTAACCCAATCATGCAGATAGACCAGAAAAAGAGATCATGTCCAAAAATCTTTTCCTCTCTGATATCTACTCACATTTTTCACCGCTATGATATTTCTGAATGAGAATAATATTATTGTCGTTTGCGGAGATTTATTGAAATCCCTTTATAACATGTTAGGTTTGTTTTCTGCAAACTCTTCTTCTTCTGCTGATTCTTGTTATTTGGAAAGAATGTACCTAAAATATGGAAGTGTTCCTGTTCCTAAAAAGAGAGAGCTACTTTATGAGGGGTAAATTTGTACGGCTTTTCTTCTTCCAAGCTGGTCTTTGTCATGAGAATAGATTGATGTTTTACCATTTTCATTTCTTGTTACTATCTTTGTCATAAGAATGAGTTGTCAACATTTTAATGTCTCATATATTTTGTGAATTGTAATATGTGTAACTCCCATCTTGTCTTTTTACTGTATTTTGATTGACTATGTCCATTCCATTTCTTCTTTGAGTTTATAGCTTCGCTAACTTGTAAGGGAAAGGTGAAATATACAGCCAATCAACAAAAAAAGTCAAAGTAATAAAATACTCTGTCATATTCCATGGAGTGTGTTAGATATTTTACCTATGGTCCTATCTCTAGAGACTGAGATTATACTAAGATAGGGGAAACATGCAAATTAGTGCAGTCAAGTCAGCATGGCATTCTGTTTGTATGTAAGGTAACATTTGCAGCTTGTGCATTAGAAGGGTTTAAATAATCAGAGACTAATTTTTTTTTTTTTAGACTCTTTGGAGTTTTTTCTGATATATTGAGTTTTGGAGATAGTCAAACATTAATGTTCTGGTATTTTTTTATCTTGGGTGTTATCAATGAAGAGTATAATTATTTACAAAAGTTTAACACTGACCATAAAAGAATTTGGGCCCACTCCACATTTGTAACTTATGATCTGTGTGCGAGAAAAATCAACCAACAGAATAAATAGTAAGAAAGATATTTTATAATTTCAAAGGTGAATTAATCTAATGATAATTTATGGATGGAAACTAATTGCACATAAATTGTGAAGCATAATATATCTTGTTCCTTGATATAATTTAAAAGATAAAAGCCCACTAGGACAAAGACAGCTATACAAAATACATAGATGCCTTCTTAACTTCATTTTATTACTTACCTCTTAAAGAAGTACAGCCAATTAAAGCTATGGAACAGCCTTTTTGTGAATTCTTATTGAAAGCCAATAAACATTAGGGCTTGGAGATAACTGAGAAATATCACTTTACTTTCAGCTTTGCACCTCTTCAGCTCTGACAGGCAAGAATTTGGCAGCCAGGTCATTCCACAACCAAATGAGTTATGGGCAGATGTAGTTCCTTCTGTATATGGTAGATACTACTTGAGACACTGGCTTCAGGTCATCTGCTTATCTATCTCTGTGGCTAGAGAAAGTAAAAAGATGACATGATAATAGATGACCTGGTCATGGGGACATCAAAAGGTGGTCCCCATCTTTAAAAAAAGGGAGGAGGGAGGACCCGGGCAGCTATACGCCCGTCAGTCTTACCTCAATCCTGGGGAAACTCTTTGAGAAGATCATCAAGGAGCACATCTGTGATGGGCCAGCATTGGGGATGATGCTCAAGGGCAACCAGCATAGTTTCATTAGGGGCAGGTCATGTCAGACCAACCTGATTGCCTTTTATGATCAGGTCACAAACGCATTGGATGCAGGTGTCGCCGTGGATGTAGTCTTTCTGGACTTCAGCAAGGCCTTTGACACTGTCGACCACCCCATCCTCATTAAAAAACTAGGCGACTGTGGCATCAATGCCTACACAGTCAGATGGATTGCAAATTGGCTGGAGGCTCGTACTCAGAGGGTGGTGGTGGATGGGTCATATTCGACCTGGGGGGAAGTGGGCAGCGGAGTCCGCCAGGGCTTGGTCCTTGGGCCCGCACTGTTCAATT
>NW_005841840.1:1897869-1899686 GCF_000455745.1 Alligator sinensis | reverse complement strand
CTCAAGTAGGGCCAAGGAGGTGATCCTCCCCCTCTACGTGACACTGGTCAGGCCACAGCTGGAGTACTGTGTCCAGTTCTGGGCACCCCACTTCAAGAGGGATGTGGATAACATTGAGAGGGTCCAGAGGAGGGCCACCCGCATGATCCAGGGACAGCAGGGCAGACCCTACAACGAGAGGCTACGGGACCTGAACCTGTTCAGCCTTCACAAGAGAAGGCTGAGGGGGGACCTGGTAACCATCTATAAACTCACTAGGGGGGACCAGAAGGGTTTGGGGGAGACCTTGATTCCCCTAGCGCCCCCCGGGATAACAAAGAATAACGGCCACAAGTTGTTGGATAGTAGGTTTAGATTAGACATCTGTAGGAACTACTTCACAGTCAGGGCGGCTAGGATCTGGAACCAACTTCCAAGGGAAGTGGTGCTGGCTCCTACCCTGGGGGTCTTTAAGAAGCGACTTGACGCCTACCTGACTGGGGTCAATTGAGCCCAGTTTTCCTCCTGCCCAGGCAGGGGGTCAGACTTGAAGATCTACAAGGTCCCTTCCTACCCTACTTCTATGATTCTATGAAATGGAGGGCATTCAATTCACCATACTTTTGCTCATGTGGAAGAGTTTTGCATCTTAAAGAAACTCCAACACTCCAAGTCTATCATAGAGATTCCATTGATCACATTCCCGCACTCCAAAGGTGTTCAAGATATCTGACACAAGGTGGCAAATATTCACCAGCACTCATTACAAGTAACCTCTGGCATTCATTGACACAGGCAACCACGTAACCCAGAAATGTCATACAACTTCCTGTATCCTGCTCTTAGAAACCATCCCATGAACTCGCTCCATTCGCATAGTTGTCAAGTTTTCTATAGTACCTTTTCCTCTTGTTTACCACAACTTGGGGTAAAATACACTGATGATGCAAACTGAAGCTTATAGTAACATGCAAAATGTTTGTAAAGATAGAAACAATCTCATCAAATATGTTATCTAGAGTGTTATATAATAACTGCATGCATCATGGCAGGTATTCAACTTGTTCCTGTTACTCCACTGAATTTCGGAGGTTGGGAGAAGAGCTGGATTCCCCTGCTGTCTTCTATTTTACCCTCTGAGCCTGAAAGAGTTGGCTTGTGCTGCCAATTTCCTTCTGTAGATATAGTATGAGGTATGAGGCCTAGAACTTTTAGTAGGGGAGTAATGAGAGAATCACAGAATGAATAATCTGTTGACCTATGGCATTATTTTGGGGGAGAGCTGAGGGAAAAAAGACATTTCCTTTCCTCTTTCCAACCTCTAGTGTATTCCCACCTAAATTCTTCTTTACTTTCCATAACCTTCCCCCCCTCTTTTTTACCTTCATAGGATGAATTTAAAATTATAAGGAGGACTGGGAGAAAGAGGGAGTAAGAACACCAGATCCTGGAAGACTTTACAATTCCCACCTTCTTCACATAAGCAGGGGATGATCCAGGGTGAGCTGAGGGTGTAGTATCATGGTCACACCCTCCTTTCAGTTGACTGAACACAAAAGCAGAAGTCATGGACTTTTTTTAAGTCTCCAAAACAAGTAAAAATTCCCCACCCCCTTCCTCTCTGTGATCCCTCCCCTCCCCTCGCATTGTCTACCTACTGCTCTCATTGTCTCCACTACCCCAGGGGGCAGGGGTGGAAGGGAGTGCCAGAGCTGCTTCTGCCCATTCCAGCCAGATTCCACACACAGCCAGACTCATCCAGGGATAGTGGCAGAGGAAGATAGATCCCTCCTTCTTGTCCAGTCACTCCTGGTATTCCCTGTCAGCCCAGGAGCATG
>NW_005841840.1:1887841-1897838 GCF_000455745.1 Alligator sinensis | reverse complement strand
GACCCTGCCCACTGCAGGTGCTCTCACTGCTGCCTCCACATTGAGCTTGGCTGGAATCGGACATGAGCAGCTCTGGTGCCCTACTGGCTCAGCTGGGGACAGCAGTAGGTGGGAAAGTGAGGAATGGAGAGGTGGGGGGAATGTTCCACTGAGCACAGAGGAGAAGAGAAGGAGAAGGGAAGAGTCTTACCTGATTGAGGGACTTGAAAAAGTCTCTGGCTGCTACTCCAGAGGACAGTCTGTCTACCCTCGTGTATGTGTGTGGGGTGGGGGGAGGTGGTGCAGGGGGAAGTGGGGGTATCCCAAGTTACTTCAGAGGTGCAGAAGCATCTCTTTCAAAATTCTGAAGAGCTGGATCCCTCCATGAACATATGCATAATCAGGATAGAAGATTCTAGTTATCTTTCCTTTCTGTGTGGTCAACAGACCTACTGATAGTGAGAAGACCAGGAAAGGAGCTGGAACATAGTCTTTACAGTTATAATTATGTCTTTATATACCATATATGATATTTACATATATACATGATGCATCTGTGTGTGTATAACTGTATATGTATATGCAAATATATACAATTACTCAAATTAACATCTACTGTTATTTGGTGGTAAGAGTTGGCAACAAAATGTTTAACATGTAACCTATCACCTGCATGCACAGGTGCTAAAATATTTTACATCCCAGAAGTGAAGGCTACTTTGAAATATGTGATTCTATAAGTTTTAATACTGACAGTCTTATTAGTCACATAAGTGAAAAATTATTTTTACATATGAAGAACTTGAATCTGTTTGTGCAGCTTGTACAGCTATTTGCATAAGAACTAAGTGGTGGAAAACACTATTGAATCAGAACTGGAGTATGTTACACCCACCTGAAGTAGAAGCTACAAAAGGTGTAGGGCAATTGAGCATCAAGGCCCGAAATATTATATAAAGAGTTCTTCCTTAATCTCTTCCCTAAAAGGACTGTTTTTACAAAGAAGCAAACTTTAAAACACAGCAGAACAGAAAATACAGTTTAACTTGAAAATCTATAATCAAAAACAGAAATAAGTTCACTTTTTGAGTTTCAGCTTTTTTAGAAAATGAGCTAACAGAGTGAACAAGTCAGAGATAATTACTTTTTATTATGTCCCTAGTTCTACTGTTTTCACTTAGAGGAGCTATATACTCTCATATTATGTCTCAGTCTTGCATTAGCATTAAACTACTTGAATATATATATTTCCAAATCTTTGATTACACCACAATAACAGTGAAAGGAGCCTCATCAGATTTTAATTTAAGTCTAGGGAGTATTTTCCATTTCTCAAATATAAATGAACATTTAAATAATTTATAATACAACAATTGTAGTATTGCAAAAAACAAAATACTGTTCTATCAAACGTTGCAGTAACTCGAAGAAAAGGTAACAGCACTTCTTCAGGATAAAATAGAATAAAGACCTAATTGTTTTAATCAATTCAACTTGCCTGCAAATCAGGTTTTAGACTGCATACATTTAAAAACCTTTTTCTTTGTTCAGATTCCTTTGGGGTTGCTGTCTTTGGCTTTCATCTTGTTAATGGAGATCAGCTAATGAACACTTTTGGATAATGTCATGATATTTTCATTAAAGAATTCAAAGTTTGTAAGAAGAAAGGTGTCAAACTGCGATTATTTAATCTAGATGCATCTCACTGATAAGCCTTTAGTTCTGCAGATTCTTCAGACCGTATAAAGAAATCAGTGCATTCAGGTATACTACAAAAGGCAAGACTGTTTATTTCTTGTGCCTGCATACAAGGTATATTTCAGATTGCAGCATATAAGGAAAGCAGTCTCTGGTATAGGTGTGCAAGGGGTATTTCAGCCCTGCTCTGGTGGGTATGGGTTAGAGATGGGAGACTTGCTCCCAACTTCAGCAAGCCAGCTAACACAATTGTACCACTGGAAGGGAGGGAAGTAAACTATATCAGATGGCAGGGAGAAGGTAGCGCATCTGAGAAGATTCCACCTCAGAGAAAGTGGTGAACTAAGGACCATACAATGATTCTTAGGGTGCAACTACATGAGGTGCATCAATGCACATTAGTCTAGTTTACTGCACAGTACAGGCATGTGCCTACAGGTATACACCCTTGCTCAGTAAAAATAGCTCATTACAACAAATGCAGGTATCAAATTTAGGTACAATTAGTTAATGTGCAGTAACACATGTGTAGATGTTACCTGGCACTAATTTAAGTCATGCCCAGCTATTAGGGGGCTGGTTTGAGCTCAGACCTAGGGCACCTGGCTGGCCGCCTCTCCTGCTCCAGGGCTGGGCTGCTCTCTAGCAGCCCCTAGCTGCCAGCTATAAAAGCCTGCAGCTGTGCAGCCATTTTTGTGCCTTGGGGCACACACACCAGGGAGCCTGAAGAGACCCAGAAGCCTGTGGAGTTCTGTGTCCAGGAACCCAGCAGGCCTTATGTGCTCTCCTGGACAGGCCGCAGGATTCCTCTGCCTGGGCTATTCCCTCTGCAGAGCTGCTGCTTGGTGACAGGTGGGTGGTGTAAAGGGCTGCAGCTTGCTGCATCCCCTGTCCAGCCCTGCAATCCCATCAGGGTTGCTGTCTGGGTGTCTCTGGCAGCAAGGCCAGCACCTGCTCCCTGCTGCTGCTCAGCCCCAGCAGTGTCTATATGCAGGTGCTGTGGTGAAGTGTTTCTGATGCACAGCTCCTGGTTCCTGGCTATGCCTTTCTGCTGAGTGCTACCCAGGGACAGCCACACAGGGACAGCCATGCAGGGGCCCAGAGAGCTGGCGTGGGATGAGAATGTCATCCTTATAATCCTCCCCATCAAGCCCTGGCATGCCCATGCCAACCTCCTGGGTCCCCAACTGGTCCCGGGAGGAGGTTGGCAACCTTCTGGCACTGTGGGGCCATGCTGGCATGCAGAGGCAGTTTGCACAAGGCAGGCCCTCAAACGCCCACATTTATGATGCCCTGTAAGGCAGTGAAGGCATTCCCAGTCAGTGCAGCAGTCTGGCATTAAGGTTAAGGCCTTGCAGGCACAGTGGATGGCCATGACTGACTACAGTCATCAGTCCAGTCATACCCACAAGACCATGGGAAAGGGGCTGTGGAGGCAAGCTGCTCCACTGGCTTACCATGGTCCCTGGCAACCTGGGCATGGCTGACCCCCAATTTGAGGCCCGGAAGTTCATGGCCTTTGGTGCAGAGCATCTTATCTCTGAAATGTTGTAAACTCTCATGAAAGTCTTTTGCCTCTTGCCTCTGCAGGGCCAATGTCTGGATGTGGGGAAGAACCCACCAGCCTCACCACTGGAGCTATCAAAATGCACTGGCTGTGCCAGAAATGCACCATGAACCAGACCCTCCTGCTGTAGTGGCTGGTGGCAGAGGAGCAGGAAGCACTGGAGCAGGCTTGGTGGGTGGAAGATGTCACCTGGGTGGAGGCATGGGACTGGATGCAGTGGGACCACCGGGCCTGAATAGAGGCTCTAGAGCAGGAGTGCATAGAGCTGCTCCTGCAACAGGGGGATGCCAACCATCGGGCCATGGACACATTCCTGGGCCTGGTGACTGCATCCATGCCACCTGCTGTCTGACGCCACACATGGCCTTACAGGGCCCTTGGGTCCTACCTACCATGTGCCCGTGCCTACTCCTGGGAGGAGGTCCTCAGGCACCTCCTGCCTGCCAGACACTCTGGCCCAGCCCCTCTGGACCTGCTGCCACTCACCTGGGCCCTGCCACACTGCTCTTCCACGCACCATGCTCCTGAAGGCACAGCCATGCATGAGGCTGCCACCCACAAGAGTGACTGCTGCCCCCAGACCCATGGGGGAACATCCTGAGGCTGGGGTGCCCAGGCTCTGCCCCCTAGCCTAGCCCCCACACCCATTATGGCCTCCTACTCTGGGGTTTCAGTCCAGAAATATTATAAATAGTTTTCTATTTCTAAATAGTTTTCCATGTGTAAATGCTTTTTTTTTTTTTAATTGTTGGTGAGTGGGGAGTTGGTGGAGGGGCTCTGCTGGTTGAGGGGGGAAGAGAGAGGGGTTCTATTTGTTGAGGGGGGAGGGATGGGGTGGGTGTTTTTTATTAAAATAAAGTTTTTTGTTTCAGCCATGTGTGTGTCCTGAGAGTGGTACTGGGGGTAGGAAGGGGGTGGGGGTGGTAGGTGGGGCAGTTGGACTGGAGTGGGGACTGCAGGAGAAGGGGGTCAGGCAGGGCATCCTGCAGCTGGTGCCCTGGCCCCCACTAGCAACTCTCTTGGGGCCTGGGTGGGGGGGTACCTGCTGGGGCCTACTGGGTGTTGCTTATTCCTGGCAGGGGCAGGGGCAGCCATGGCATGGGGAGGCAGGGTGGACAAGGAGGGAGCTGCTGCTCACTGCACCTGTGTGGACATGTGGCTCCTGGCCAGGGAAGGGCCTGGCCAGGAATCAGAGGGTGGGCCTGCGTGTGTAGATATCTGCCAAAATTGCTTACTGTGCATTATCTTAATGTGCATTAAATTTAGTTGCACTTAAATGCATGTGTAGATGTGCCATTAGAGAGCAGCTCTATGCACTCCTTGTAGATGTGCCATTAGAGACACATTTTGATTCCTACTGGGTACATCTACATGTGCACCTTATAATGCAGAAGCCTAAATTACTATGCATTAAAGCATTAAATAAAAAACCATGTTCTTATGTGCAGTAAAATAGGGTATCATGCATTAAGCATTGCTTAAAACCTGTGTCCATTTGTTACTGTGCATTAAGGCAGCCTAATGTATGCTTGTTTAGTACCTCACATTGGAGGTACTAAATTTAATGTGCATTAGAAAAAGTGCCTTAATGCATGTGTAGTTGCACCCAATGTCTTCCCAAGGTCATGCACCTCTGCATCACCTAGATTAAGAAAGCTGTAATCTTCCAGTCTAGCCTGAAATGTGTAGTGAATCCACTAAGTCTCTAGATAAGGATCTGTCCTTTTGTTTTATGTGCACAAAAAGGTTTTGTGTAATTATCAGGAGGTAACTATTTCTGGATATAAACAGAGAAAGATATTGATAGCCCAAAGTATAATCACTGTAATAGAATTTAAATGAACATGATTTAAATCTCACATATCAAACAAATGTTAAAGAACTGGAAATCAATAAGCCTTAGGAAATTTCATGTGATTATGGTCCCATTTGCCATAGGGATTATTTATTTTATGCAACCCAATGTATCTCAGAGAATATGGGAAATCTCTTTAAGTTTCTTAAGCAGCCCACAGAATACATGGGTAGGCATCCCAAAGTTCATACAAGTCTTGCTGGTCATCCAACCAATTTAATGACCTTGAGATACTATCATCCTAAATACACCAATAGTGTAGAGGAGGAAGCTGGATAATGCATAAGTAAGAAGAAAGAATAAGAAAATTGTTCTTTTCTGAAGAGCTTGAGTTATAAGATTAGATTATAGCTAGCAGAATCAAGGGCACATAGGCATGGCACATGATGATTATGATTTATGGGAGCATTATAAGAGAAGAAAATCAATATATATTCTAAAAGTTCTGTTTTGCTCAGATTAATCTAACCCCCTCCCTAGGTTCATGATGACAGAGGAAGGTTGCATTGATAAGAACTTTTTTTTTTTCCCCAAGTAATAGTTTCAATAACTGTTCATGTGCAAATCCAATTTTAGAAAATGAAATTTTAAGCATTTGTAACATTTTCTTGTTTAAATAAAAAATCAGGAGGGAGAGAATTAATTAAAGAACTTACAGTTAAGGTCAAAGAGGTTTACCTAAAATACACACCTTATAATTAATGAATGGCTTTCATTAGCTAAATAAATAGATAATGAGTAAAGAATTTTTTTCTAGGTTACTAATCCAAATTATTTATCTTTTCATAAAATATATTTTTCCACTTCAGGTATTTTCAGAAAATATTTGGGGTTTTTTATGATGACTATTGACAAGTGTTATTTTTAAAGGTCTATTTTTGTTTGTACCTATATTCTATCAAATGAATAAGCCTATCATAGATCTAGCCATATGCTCAGTTCATATGCCAGTTCAGAAGTAAATTATAAAGTACATTTTTAAGTATGTTATTCATTGATTTTGCAATACTTTGCCAAATGGATTTCTAAGGATAGTTATTGTATACTGTTTGTTCCTCTTAAATCGTCATATGAAAATAAATATTTCTAAGAATCCATTTTCAGTATTGTGGTATTGTAGAATAATTGTAAGGATAAGTGGATCATTTTAAATCAGATTACCTAATCTATGTCCCTAATCTTACAGATTTATTTAAAAGTAACATTCAAATTACAGGATTGATATCTAAATGAATAATAGTTACCATTCTTTTAACATAAAGTAAAGAATATATGCTATTTATTGTTCCCTTTGCTTTTATATAGTTCTTGTTGGTACTTTGGAATTTTTTAATACTGTGTTGGATTTTTTTCTTTTTAAATTGGGAATTAAAAATATATTAAAAATAGAGAGGCAAGATGGCCATGTAAAGTTGTGCATAGTTGTGCGTTTGCATAGCTAATATCTTGATGCTTTTGATCTTACCGTATATTCATGTGAAAGCAGCAGGGCTATTTGACTGGTGGCCCACAGACTACATAAACCCTGTAAGGGGTTATATTATGATCCCCAGCCTCTCACCTGGCTCCTGCTCCCCACATTGGCTGCTATTGCAGATAGAGCAGAGTCTCCAAGCTCACTGTCCCTTCTCCAGCTTTCACTGCCTGCCCCTGCCCCAGGGTGCAGGGTAGTGTGGCAACATGGGGAGTGGAGGGGGATCCTGGGATGCAGGGTACAGTGGGAGAGGGGGATTGGGAGAGGGCTGTAGGCACATGGTGTAGCAGGGCCATGGGTACACAGTGCAATGGTGAAGGAGTTGTGGGCACACAGTGCGGCAGTGAGAGAAGGGTTGCAGGTGCGTGGTGTAGTGTGGGTGGGGGATCATCCATAGGATGTCTGGCTTGCAGAGGCTGTGGCTTGCCCTGGTGCAGCCCTTAGGGCATGTGGTTCGTGGCTGCTTAGATGTTTAACACCCCTGATCTACTACATGATGTCTAGCAAGGCAATAGCCAGTTAAGGGGATTATCCAAAGGATATATCATGAAAAAAGTCATAGTTAGGAATAGATTATCAGAACTACTATGAGAATTTCCTCATAGAATGGCATTGTCATCAGTCTTTCTATTACTTAAATTGTTTCACATCTTATTTGTCTTCCTATAGTTTTTTAAATGTCTATTGACACTACTTCCTGAGTGAAATCCCAACTCTAATCCTTAATGCCAATACCCAGTAAAATATAAACAAAGAGTGAAATGTAAGTTATTTTCCCCACTTTCAAAGACAGCTCTGAAAGACTATTATAATCACTAATACTTGAGAAATGCAAACACTTCTACATTTTCACTTAAAGATGTCAATACATTCTAGAAAATTCTCTTGGAATGTTAGCAAATAATATGAATACAGTACTTTGAACTATAATATATAACATCTTTCTTTTGATTACATGAACATACTTTATAAAAATGAATTAATTAGACCTCATACATATTTTTGAAGCAGAGAAAAAACAAGCTGTCTCTCTATCTTACCTAGCATATTGTCTTCAAGGAATTTGCCATATGTCACATGGTGAGTCAATCACAAAATGGAGAGGATAATTGGTGGATTCTTACAATCAGTCCAATCTAGCAAAATGGTTTTAAGATGTTTACCATTTCCATCCATTTGAAATTATAGAAATCATAGAAAATTAGGGTTGGAAGGGACCTTAGGAGGTCATCTAGTTCAACTCTTTGCTCAAAGCAAGGACCATCCTCAACTAGATCATCCCAGCCAAAGCTTTGTCTAGCCAGGTCTTGAAAACCTCCAAAGATGGAGACTTCACCACCTCTCTAGGTAACCTGTTCCAATGCTTTATTAGTCTCCTGGTGAGAAAATTCTTCCTAATAGCTAATCTAAACTTCCCTTGCTGCAACTTGAGACCATCGCTCTTTGTTCTGTCATCTGCCACCACTGAACACAGCCTAGCTCCTTCCTCTTTTGAACCCCACTTCAGGCAGTTAAAGGCTGCTATTAAATCCTCCCTCATTCTTCTCTTCTGCAGACTAAATAAACCCAGTTGCCTCAGCCTCTCCTCGTAAGTCATGTGCCCCAACCCCCTCATCATTTTTGTTGCCCTGCACTGGAATGTCTCCAATTTTTCCACATCTTTTCTGTAGTGGAAGGAGATGGGCAAAACTGAACACAGTACTCCAGATGTGGCCTCACCAGTGGTGAATACAAGGGAATAATCACTTCCCTTGACGTACTTGCAACACACCTACCAATGCACCCCAGTGTGCTGTTAGTCTTCTTGGCAACATGGGCACACTGCTTGTTCATATTTATCTTATTGTCCACTGTAACCCCCAGGTCCTTTTCTGCAGAGCTGCTGCCCAGCCAGTCAGCCCCCAGGCTGTACTGATGCATGGGATTGTTCTGTCCTAAGTGCAGGACTTTGCACTTCTCCTTGTTAAACCTGGTGAGATTTCTTTTGGCCCTACCCTCCAATTTCTCTAGGTCACTCTGAATCCTAGCTCTACCCTCTAGCACATCTACTATTCCACCCATCTTGGTGTCATCTGAAAATTTGCTGAGGGTGCACTCTTTGTTATCTCCTGGGTCACTGAGACATTGAACAAAACTAGCCCCAGGACTGACCCCGGCAGCGTTCCACTTGATACTAGCTGCCAACTAGACATTGAGCCATTGATTAATATTCTCTGAACCTGATGCTGCAGCGAGTTTTCAATTCACATTATAGTACATTTATCCAGCCCATACTTCCTTAGCTTGCCTGGGAGAATGTTTTGTGGGACCTTTTCAAAAACCTTGCTAAAATCAAGGTATACCTGTGGCAGAGCAGACACATCTTCCATGCCTACAAACTTACAAGGGATGCAGCTGTGCTCACAGTGGCAGCCAACAAAGATGCAGATGTTCGATGCAGAGAAGCAGCCACCCCGGCATAGACCCGCTTTCTGTGTGAGTGACGGCACTGATTGGCAGGCAAGGCTCCTCTGGCAGATTTAAAGATGCTGCAGGCCAAGATCAGGCTGGAACCAGAAGTGGGTTCCTGGCAGCGTACAGAATGATGCGGGGAAGCCAAGGGCTCTGGAAGGAGTGATTGATGGTGGCCTTCAGCAGAAAGACTGGTGCAAAGACATGACTCTGAGGGGTCACATCATTTACCTGAGCAGGGCCAGTAGGATCCAAGTGAAGAGGGATAGACCTGGAGCCCCAGCATACCTGATTGGGAATTGATCCTTATCATCACAAAGTTCAGAGATGTTCCTGGGAAGGTCAGAGGGGTAGTGCATAAGATTAACACACCAAAAGGGGTAATTGTAAGGGAAAGGTGGAGCCTGGTACCCCACCATCTACAAACTCAGGTGTATGAAGAGATACAGAAGATGCTTAAACAGAAGGTGATAGTGCCATCACAGAGGCCCTGGAGGAGTTCAATGGTGGTTGTTCCAAAACCAGATGGGCTGTTAAGAATATGCGTCGATTTTCAGGGATTCAATGCAGTGGCAAGTTTTGAGGCATTCCCAATGCCCCATGTAGAAGAATTATTAGAGCATATAGGGCAGGAAAGTTACATTTCTACCATTGGCCTTTTCAAGGGCTACTGGATGATCCCATGGAGGAAAAGGACCAGAAAAAAACAGCTTTTGGCATGCCATGGAGACTATTTGAATTTACCAGGATGCCATTTGGCCTTCATGGAGCCACAGCCTCATTTCAAAGATTAATGGATAACATTCTTGCCCCACACACTAGATATGCAGCAGCCTATATAGATGATATTGTAATTTATTCCCAATCCTGGAAGCACCATCTGCAGCGTGTAGAGGCAGTATTGTGGGAAATACACCACTTTAACATGATGGCTAATCCTAAGAAGTGCTCCCTAGGGATGGGTGAAACTAAC
>NW_005841840.1:1857712-1887810 GCF_000455745.1 Alligator sinensis | reverse complement strand
CATTTAGGGAAATGACTTATACACCCTTTGGCAAATGAGGTCAAGATAATAGAAAAGTATAGGCCACCACAGACAAAAAAGTAAATGCGCTCTTTTCTGGGGTTGGCAAACTATTATCGAAGATTTATACCAGGCTTTGCAGAGATGGCAATGCCCTGCCAGATGCCATAGGGGCATAGTATGAGGCATAATAAAATGGACACTCACAAAGGAGGAAGCATTTAATAAGATCAAAAGAGCATTGTATAATAATGTGCTTGTAGCAACCCCTGACCTTTCTAAGCCATTCATCCTGCAGACCGATGCATCGGAAGTGGCACTAGGAGAAGTCCTATGCCAAGAAGGGAATGGGGAAGAGAGACCAGTGGCTTTTGCAAGTAAAAAATTATCCAGCAGAACACAGATATTCAACAATTGAAAGGGAATGCTTGGTCGTTAAGTGGGTGGTCACATACTTTTGGTAGTTAATGGGTAGAGAGTTTACTCCTATAACAGATCATGCCCCTGTACAATGGTTACACAAATCCAAATGTGATAATGCACGCATAATGCATTGGGCACTTTCCCTGCATCCCTTCAAATTTAATGTCAGCTACGGCCTGGAGCAGTGAACAAGGTTGATGATTTTCTTTCTCAGTGCAGTGAGGACCTACTGGTAGTGATGAATCTGGAAAGGGAACAGGAACAAAAGTATGACAAAATACATGCAGACAAGGTTTCTCATATGATGCCACAAGGCAACTTGAAGCGGGAGATGTGCATCAGGGCATATGCATCTGCCATGCCTACAAACTCGAATGCTCCCAGGGGCAGCCGATGAAGACGCAGATGTCCAATGCAGAGGAGCGGCCACCCCGGCACAGACATGCTATGTGTGTGTGTGCCAGTGCCAATTGGCAGGCCAGGCTCATACAGCAGATTTTAAGACAACATGGGCCAAGATCAGGCTGGAACTAGAAGTGGTTTCCTGGTAGCATACAGAATGACGTGTGGAAGCCAAGGGCCCCAGAAGGGGCAATTGGTAGCAGCCTTCAGTGGAATGACTGGTGCCAAGAAGTGACTCTGAGGGGTCACATTACTTACCTGAGCAGGGCTAGTGGGATCCAAACAAAGAGGGATCAACCTGGAGCCCCAGCAAACCTGAAAAGGAAGAAGCAAAAAGCTAATGGTAACATAACCGTGAGTGGTGAACAGGAGCGGCAGCAGTCATGGCTCCTGCCCTTCTCTAATATTGATTTACTTTAAGATGGACTCTATTATGATATAATGGGAGAGACTGAGGCCTGAAGAAACCTCTGACTCTGTCAGAGAAAGATGGAGGAGGCCATAGAAGGCACCTTCATATTTAAGATCTGTGAAACAATGGGTTGGTGCTAGGTGGGGTATAGGGAAGGCAGAGCCCCATATTAGCATGCTAGGAGTAATGAGTTTTCAAAGATGATGGCCAGTGTCTCTGCAGTCACATCAGCCAACACCCTCATCACCTTTGCGTGCATCCCATCCTGCCCTATTGACTTGTACATGTTCAGCTTTTCTAAATACTCCCTACCCTGTTCTTTCACCACTGAGGGCTTCTCATTTCCTCCCCAAACTGTGCTGCCAGATGCAGTACAGGTAGTAGTTTGGGAGCTGACCTTGCCTGTGAAGACTGAGGCAAAAAATGGAATTGGGCACTTCAGCCTTTTCTGCATCCTCTGTCATGAGGTTGCCTCCCCTATTCAGTAAGGGACCCATGCTTTCCCTGATCCTCCTCTTGCTACCAACATACTTGTAGAAATCCTTCTTGTTACCCTTTACATCCGTTGCTAGCTTCAACTCCACTTGTGCTTTGGCCTGTGCCTCAGCAATGCTCTTATATTTTTCCCTAGTTGATAAATTTGATATATACTCTAATTACTAAATTGTTAAACCTCTTATAAAAATAACACAAACATTTTGTGATTTTTTAAAAATTACTTATTGTAATATTATTGTATCACTTTCAAACAAAGCATTTGGTGGGGCAGTAATAGCTTAAAAATTTCATTAAAAAGATGATCTGATTAGCACATTAAAAAGACAACTCATGGCCCATAGCATCCCCAGGCATCTGCTTAGCTGAAAAGAGTATCTTACAACAGAAAGAAGTGCAGATGCTGTCAATACTTCACAGGAAATATGCAGATGAACTTGGAACATGCTAAAGTTCAATTGAAACATGAAAGTAATAGAACATATCTTTATACCTCTCTGTAAGTTATTTCATAGTAGAAACATATCTAATATATTGTGTAAGTGAATACAGAAGAGAACATCAGCTCCTATTAAGCATACATGTTTATAGTCCTTTTACATTTCAAGAATTTAAAATGATATAAATAAACATTTTATTTAGATCACTTAATGGCAAGAAAAATATGCATCATATGAGCAGAATCATAGAAACATAGGATTGGAAGGGACTTCATAAGTCTTCTGGTTTAAACCTCTGAGGGCATATGAGATGCTTTACTGTGCAGTAGGCTAATGTACTAGACAGTAAAGTAACACCACCTGTTTGTGCGCACCATTTACTTCACAATAAATTAGTCTACTGTACAGTTACCTACTACCTGCATACAGGTAGTAAACTAACTATACAATAGATACTGACTGGGTAGATGGTCAAATTTGCTCCTGGCCAGCCTAGGCAGCAGGTTGCCACAGGGGACAGGGAGCTCTCTGTTCCCAGTCCTGATGCTACTCAGCTCCCCAGTCTCATGCCCCCTCCCCACTGGAGTTGGGAGCCAATCAGCACCAGGACTGGAGAGCTCTCTACCCTCTGTCCTGGCTCCTGGAGTAGAGCTTGCTGCTCTGGGAAACAAGCAGGGGCTGGGATACCCAGTCCCCCCCTGCTTCCCAGAGCAGCCAGCTCTGTGCCAAACAGGGCAGCTTCTGGTGAGTCTCATGCCCCCTACCTGGCAGGAGGCTGGCTGGCAGCTGCCCCACACCTGGAATAGATCCCTGCAACCTTGTGTTGAGCAGGGAAACCCTGCCTGGCAGAGGGTTTGCTGACAGCTGTGTCCCCCAATAAGCATAGATCCAGGAAAGCTCTGCCTGCTGCAGGGGCAAATCTCTTCTGGCTCTGTGCACAACTGCACGTCCTCTCCCAATGCACATGGGACTAGGAGACAGCTGCCACTGCAGCCAGCAGAGCTCTCCTGGCTCTGTGCCCACTGGGACCAGCCCTGTGCCCCCTACGAGTCTCGTGACCCTTCCTGGCTGCTGCAGTGATGCAGAGCACAGCAGGAGCAGTGCTGTACCAGGATGCTCCCACTGGAAGCAGATGTATATGTGCTCCCAGGAATGCTTACTGCACAGTATTTTGCCATGAAGTAAGCCTATTGTGGATTAATAGCACATGTAGACACACAAAGCATGAATGAAGGAATAAAACTGTAAAATCATCCCTACCTAATGTTTATAAGTCCTCCTTGAAAACCTCTGATGAATGTGATTCTACAACTTCTCTAGGTAGTTTATTCCACAGTCTTAATGTTCTAAAAGGAAGGAACTTATTTCTGATATCTACTCTAAATCTACTTCTCCACAATTTAAAATCTTTGCTCTGTGTCCTGCCCCCTATGGCAAGGGAAAACAGTTGGTCGCCCTCTTCTTTATGGCAGCCTTTCAAATATTTGAAGACTGTTAACTACTTCACAGTTAGGGCGGCTAGGAGCTGGAACCAACTTCCAAGGGAGGTGGTGCTAGCCCCTACCCTGGGGATCTTTAAGAAGAGGCTGGATACTTACCTGGCTGGACTCATTTGAGTCCTGTTTTTGTTTTTAGGGTGTGTTTTTTTTGGGTTGTTCTCCCCCCTGGGCGGGGGGGTCGGACTAGAAGATCTATTAGGTCCCTTCCGACCCTGTAACTATGAAACTATGAATATGTCTGCACTCCAAGCTGAAGAGTCCTAACTGTATCTAGTTTTTTTTCTATGACACATAGAATACCAGCCCCTTAGTATTTTTGTTACCACATCTGATTCTTCCCCATCTTTTCACACCCTTTTTTAAAATATGGAGCCCATAACTGCACATAGTACTCTAGATGAGGCCTAACCAGTAGGGCTGTGTGAAGCTTCAGGTGCTCATTCGATTCAGAGGATATCTGGCACAATTCAACAGCTGAATCTCCAAATCCTAATTGAATCAGGAGACCAATTAAAGGTTCTGAATAGATTCAAAGCTCTCTGAATCGATTAGGAAAAGATTCAGAGAGCTCAGAGATCCAGGCAGTCCCCACTCACTACCACAGGGAGCTGGACTTGAACTCCATGCTGGTACATGAAGGGGAGCTGGAGAAGGCCAGGCCCCCTTCCATGCCTACTCCTCTCTCCCCTCTGAGTTCCCCCCCACCTGCTGTCCCAGCCCCGGCATGGCTGCCTCACCTGCCCCAGCTCCAATCTCTTAAAAAAAATAAAGCCCCAGACTCACCTACTGCTGCAGTGGCCACTGGGGCTACTGGGGGCTCATGGCAGAGCCCCTCATGCAGCATGAGGCAGTGGGGGACAGCGGGGATTATCCCCCCCTGCCTAGCAGGAGCTGGTGAGTCAGGGCTTTGGTGGGTCAGTAAGAGCTGGGAGCTTGGGCCAGGTGGGGCAGCTATGGGGGGGCTTGGAGAGCAGGTGGGAGTAGGGAGACTCATGGCAGATCCCCCCACATGGCTCGGGGTGCAGTGGGGACCACCCCCCCACTTGACAGCAGCTGGTGAGTGGGCCTTTTTTGGGTTTTTTTTAAAGAGCCAGGAGCTGGGGCCAGGAGAGTGGGCAGAGAGCGGGGGCTCATGACAGAGCCCCCCACTCAGTGTGGGGCAGTGGGGCTCACCCCCTTGCCTGGCAGCAGCCAGTGAGCCTTTTTTCCAAACAGCCAGAAGCAGGGACTGGATGGGGCACCCCTTGATGGGGCTGGTGGAGCGGGTGGGGGATGGGGCCAATTCAGAAATTCAGCTGATTCGGTGGTGGCTGAATCTCTGAATCATTTCATAGATTTCATAGACATTAGGGCTGGACGGGACCTCGGAAGATCATCGAGTCCAGCCCCCCGCCCAAAGGGCAGGAAGTCAGCTGGGGTCATAGGATCCCAGCAAGATAAGCATCCAGTTTCATCAATTAACTCAAATCAATTAACTCAGATTTGAGTTAATTGATTTGGGACAGTGATTCAAATCACTGAATCGAATCACTGTCCCCAAATCAGTCAAATCCAAATCTAAAGTGAATACTAGCTGCTTCACACAGGCGTACTTACCAGTGCCAAGTAGAATAGTACTCTAATCACTTTCATTTTACACTGAATATTTCTACACTACAAATTTTACTGTAAATATTCTCACAACACAGCTATGAGACAATAAAGTATTATCCCCAGAGAATCTAGATGATACTAAAAAAGCTGAGCCACAGAGGCCCTACTTCCTTTTTAAATTCCCTTTTAAAGCAAACCAGCTGATGGTTTGCTCAGTTAAATGGATAGCTAAGTTCCATTTTCAAATTGTAGAAACCCAAGTGCCATTAAGTTTCACTGACATTGAGGAGCACTTGAAAACTGTACCCTACATTAGTTAACAGCCCTAGACAGAGTTTTAAACACATTTAGATGCCTAGATTGGAAAATATTTGAGGGAACATTTGAAAATTGGACATAGGATCCTTGTCATTTAGGGAAACATTTTCAAAATTAGTTAAGTGACTTGACCAAAAAATTATCCGGTGGAGTGAGTCTCTCAGCTCCAATGATATTGCCCTAATTGATCATTATAAGTAATTACAAACTATTAGTTATTGTAACATTTTCTGAAGACCCTAATGAAGATCAGTGACCCATTGGGCTATGCATTGCACAAACATCTGATAAAGTGTCTTTTCCTTGAAGAGTTCATAATTTAAATAGATAGGGTTGTGTAACAGGGGCCAAGGCCCTTGTCACTTTAAGAGGGGAGAGCAGCTGGCTGCTGCAGTGGAGGAAGGTAGATGGGCCATCAGTGCAAACAGACCGCCAGTGTGTGGTGGGGGACCCACATGAAAAAAAGGGGTAGTGTTTCAGGGCACATAAACCCAGTGCCTGAGGCAAAATAGGTGGTTTGTCTCTGCATACTGCAGACAGAGAAGGTACTAGGAGAGAGAGGCTGATGGAGACAGGCAGGCAGGCCCCCAAGCCACCCAAGGGAGCTAGTGTGAGATGGCTCTAAGGGAGGTATGTCCTGTGAGCAACATTAACCCTAAGAGAAGGCGATTTTGTTTGAAGCAGCTTGCATGTGTTTATGCACTGTTTTGAACTTGATACCAAAGGACCAGGTTATGGCTACCAGGGTGGCATGGTGGCCACAGGGGCTCCTGAGAGGCAGTCTGAATATAGCCCTGTGGAGATCAAGGACCATAAGAGGACTTAGTGTCAAGAGAACAGCCTGGTCTCGATCAGGGACCCAGGAGAATGAGTTCTATGCAAGCAGCCTTGCTTGAATCAGGAACCCCAGGGTGCTGAGAAATAAAAGCAGCCCTGTGTAGGTCTGGGACCCCATGTGGCCAAAAAACCTGATAAGGGCAAGACTAGGGCCATGGTCCCAGAGATGAAGAAGGGGGAGACCAAAGTCAGGGGCCCAGAGCCCAGCAAGGGTAAAAGTAGAGGCCAAGAAAGACAAGACCCTGAGCCTGAGAAGAATGAGACAGGGCCAAGAAACTGAAGTTCAGAGCAGTGGACCTAGGCTGAAGGGGGCACATCCAGAGAAAATGGGCCAAATTCTGGAAGGCTAAAGCCCAAACAAAGGTTTGAGGCCTCAGAGGGCCAAATGTTGGGGTGAGGCAGGGGGCCCCTTTGAAGTGATTAAGTACCATCTGCAAGACATGGGCAAGGCTCAAAGGAAGATGGGGGCCACAAATGCAGCCCATGAGGCAGCTGGTACCCTATGACATTGACAGGACCAAGAGGGCCCCATTTTAGTGTCCTACAGGGCAAGACTGGGGTGGCTGGTTGGGGACTTGGGGCTCACTTTGTGACCCTGGGGCAGCTTCCCTATACTCCATAAGAAACATCAAGGCATGGCAGGAAGGTTTAAAAAGGGGGTAACCTGAGGATCCAAAGTGGCTCAGGAGTCCCTGGGCCATCAGGAAGCATCACAGTCACGCTTGAGGGCAGAAGCTTGCTACAGATAGGCTTTTTTTTTTCTGCCAAGAGCAAGGATATAAGATATGGACATGAAGCTGAAAGGCATTCTGAAGAGAGTGAGAAAATCCATTGATAATTTTTCATATAAGAAGAATTGACACTGACTGTTTATTGCTAGAATGATCCAGGATGACCAAATTTGGGAAGACAATCAAAGAAATAGAGGATCAGGTGACTCACTGGACTTCTTCCTCTCCCTGAATGGGATAGCCAAAGCATGTATAAATAATGGAGATCATCATGTGGCTCAAGAACTGTTATGAGTAAAATTGTCCTCTAGGCCTCTGGCAGGTGTCTCCTAAGAAATAACTCTTCTCATCCAGTAAACTCTGTGAGATATGTGAATGTATTGAACGTAAACATGAGACACTATACTTATTTATTGTTGAATCTGCTGATGGCAATTCATTCATACTTTTACTCAATGTTCACAATATATTCTATGCTTTTCAGCCTTGCAGCACTCTTATCCACACTTTTGGCTAGAAACAATTTGTTTTTGAATGACCAGGGAGAACTACAACAGATTCCACCTAAGTACCCTTTTTGGCATCAAAGCTGGCACAACTTTTAAAGAGAGCTAGCAGGGGATGGGGGCAGGTAGGGTGCTTAAGGTGGGTTGCTTACCCCAAGGTATAGCCTTGTGTGGCTGAACCTTAGTGTAACATGAGCTGGGTTGAATGGATCAGAGGTAATCCTGCCCTGGAGTGGCACAACTTTGAAAGTCATAATGAGTACTGAAAACCAGTTTCAGGTGTAACTGTGAGAAAAATCCAGGGGTCAAGAGCTCCAGGAGCTGCTCAGAATTACCATTTAACAAGGCACTGAAACATATCTATTGATGGGTATAAGATGTCAGGAAAGATAAACATAAGAGTATTGGGATAACCCTGTAAGTTAATGACAGGATAAATGGTACAGAAATATTGACTGGATAAAACCGAATCTGCACCAAAATCATTTGGGAAAGATGCTAAAAGAGGCTTTACTGAACAGATACTGGCATTAGAGAGTAAAACTACTGGTTATTGTGTCATCATGGAATACTTTAATTCTCAGCTATAAATTGAAGAATACCTGTGAAGAAAGCTGAATGAAACAGCCCAAAGAATCACAGATGTGAGAGGTGATTGATTTCATCATCATACACTCACTGAACCCTAGAAGCTGGTGCTTGCTAAACATGGCTTTGGTAATCAGTGAGGACATTATAAAAGATCTTGTTATAGATAACAATACTGGATTACATTATCTTCAGTTGATTAAATTGAAGTCAGAAGATAAAAATGCAGGTCTGTAACTAAGATTGTCAAAGAGCAAAACTTAACAAACTGAGGGAATTAATAAAGTTAGATGGACCAAAGAGCTCAGAGATTTTAATGTATAGCAGGCTTGGAATCTCTTTAAAAGAAAACTATCTGGAACTTTCACCCCAAACAAGGGGAACAGGGGGAGGACTTCTGAACCAACAGGAGGAAAAACAACTCTAAAAAGGATGCTAAGTATCTGCCAGAAGCTGACAAGAAATGAGGCATTGAGAGAGGGAAGAATTTCTTAGCAAAGCAAACAACATCTCAGAGGTCAGGAAGTAAAGAAATAAAATGAGAATTTTCAAAAGTAAATTGGAATTAGAAATTGCAAAGACGATTAAGACAAATAAAAGTGTTTCAGTCCAATTTATAAAAACGGTAAAAGGGAAGGAGGGAGGTCTGTTCCATTTACACTTTGGTAAAACATTTGATACAATACCACATGGGAAATTCTTAGCTAAGAATATGGAAATTACAAGAATTGTAAGATGAATAAGAAAGGGGCTAAAAGTGAAATGGCAATGTATTGATAGTGAAAACTGAAATAGCTTGAAAGAGGTTACAATATTTTTCCTCAAGGATTGATTTGGGACCAATCTGATTTTCATTAATGATCCTACCACAAACAATGGGAGTGTTCAAATGAAATTTGTTGATGACAATAGCAAGAGACATTTTCAATACTGAGGAAGATTGGAACATCATGCAAGAACAATTGGATGGCCTTGAGAAATGGAGTAATAGAAATAGAATGAAATTTAATTGTAGAAAGTTAATTGTGAAAACATGGTCATACATTTAAGGACTAACAACAAGAATGTTTGCTGTACAATTTTGAGATCAGAAAACACTGAATGTAGTGGTCAGTAGGACTGTGCGAAGCTTTGGTAGTTGATTTGATATGGAAGAGATTCATCCTGATTTGGGGACTGAATCTCCTGATCCAAATCAAATTGGGAGACCAATTAAAATCATCCAAATCAATTCAGAAAAAATCCAACCATAGATTAAACAGGCAGCTGAGACAGCTGTCTCCAGCTGGTAAGTTTGTTGGGGTTGGGGAAGTGGGAAAAGAAGGGGCATGGGGGAGGGAGGCATTGGGGCTGGGGCTGAGATAAGCTGCCCACCCTGGGTGGGGGATGCAGGACTTGGGGAGGGGGGTGGTGGGGCATAGGATGTGCGTGCAGCAGTGCATGGAGCAGGGGCTTTGCCCTGCTGCCACTTGCCCAGCCGGGGTGGCAGGGGGTGGGATACAGGTGCGGCTCACTCCAGGCAGAAGTGGGCAAGCGGCAGCAGGGCATAGCCCCTGCTCCCAGTGCTGCCACACCCACCCATACCCCTGTGTGCGCAGAGTCCCTGCTCCCAGTGCTTGCCGCTGCAGCACCGGGAGCGGGGGCTCTGCTCTGCTGCTGCTTTACCAGCTGGTGCAGCACAATGCAGGTGCAGCTCACCCCAGGTCAGCTGTGTCAGCTGCCTGTTTAGTCTATGGCCAAATCCCCAAAGTGGTGCCAAATCTTTCAGATCTGATTCAGGTGAATCGAATCGGGACAGTGATTCAAATTTCCAAATCGAATCACTGTCCTCCGAATCAGACGATTCCAAATCCTCCAAGTTAGCTTAATCTAAATCCAAAGTGAGTACTTGCCGCTTTGCACAAGCCTAGTGGTCAGTCACAAGTTGACTGACAGGATGACCAATGAGAGAAATCCATGGGAAAGGGAAAACTGATCCTAGAATAAACAGACAAGATAGTTCTACTAGAGAGAGTAAAGTATTAATGTCACTGTAGAAGACCTCATATAGAATACTCTGTACAATTCTTGTCATGATCTTCCATGGCATTGTTCAAGAAAGATGAATTCAAACTGGAACAGGTACAGAAAAAATTGACTGGGAATGGGAAGCCTATCTACCAGAAGGGACAATTAACTATTTAAGATCAAGAACACCAGATCAACTGGGTATCAGCTATTCAGTTAGGCTAGAAATGTTAAGGTGGTTTTAAACCATTAGAGCAGAGAAGTTCTGGAACAGCCTTCTAGTAAGAGTGATAAGGGGGCGGGATTTAACTTTAGGATGGGCATTGATTAATTTATTAATAGGATTATCTCATATGATTGTGTAAAAAGTCACTAGGTGTGATGACCCAACAGAGTCCTCTGGTCCTACATTCCTAAAGAAAAAGAAGACAGGCCACTAAAAGGTCACTCTAGCTCTCAATATCATGTATTGGTAAATGGATCGATTAGATAAATTAGGGAAATAAATCATTTGGACTCCATACTGACACTATTAAGTATATCAAGTATACCTTCGCTCAGGATAGATGCAGAGACACTAATTTGGAGGTATTTAGCAAGAGATTTTTCCAGGTTCAGAACAAGTCTTCCAACATTGGTCTTTAGGTCACTTGATCTTTTCTTCCAACAGTATGACATCAAGATGATGAAGAAGCATACTTATGCATGATATAAGCATTTGTAAAAGTCTTAGAGAATGGATCTACCAATCATTGTCTGTAAAGAAATGTTAGACATTTTGGTCAATTGAAGAACATACACTTTCAGAATGGAATGGAAATCAGCAAATGCTTCTTATTGTTGCAAAACAGCAAATGATAATGGATGGAATGCAGCATAAAGTAAGTAACTGTTCAAGCCCTCCTTAAAGGGCTCTTAATGCCATTCAACAAAGTGGTTTGGTTCTGAACATATATATTCCAAACCCTTATTTCTGTGTGTGTTTCAGCTGTACATTCATTCATCTTACCTCAAGGACGCAGCCTGAAACATAAGTGTTTATACAATGTTTTCTGGATCATGACACCTTTGGGTGCTAGGCCTGTTATTTACAACCCCTTTATTTGTCCTGGATATAGATGATCAGATGTGTTAGCCATAATATATGGTTTGGTAAAATGAATCCCAAAGACATGCAAAAGCAAACTTCCTGGAAACACAGTGCAGTCAAAATGGTTTATAGAAATCATTCATTTGAGACTTTTAAGCACAGTAGAGGAAACATGAGGAGGTTGATATAGAAACTGCATTACCATAAAGCAAATGAATAAAAAACAGTTCACAAAATCAAACCATGCATTTCAGATTTACAGTCCTATCTGCAATGTTTACTAGATCTCATAAGAGGTGTCCTAGAGACTATGAGAGAGAGACTGAACAAGTCTGGCATGTAATATTCTCTACTTAAATCTACAGAACTCCTCAATACCCTCTTTCCTCTGGGGAAGTCTTGTCAAGTGGGATATGACACAATCAAATCTCTTGACTAGTTGGTTTAACATGTATATCTTTAAAAAATATTCTTTTTCTGCCTTGTTGGAAAAGAAGCTGTAGCTGTTGTTGTTGATGTACTGGAAATTAAGGGTCTCTGTCACAGTAGAGCTCCTTTATGTATTTCTTTCAGTGTAAAATGTGAATTACAGTTCATTCACTGTAGGATCCTTTAAATGAAAGCTCAGCTCAAGAACCAAGACATTACTTTGATGCTTAAACCAAAACAAGGACATTTTGCGAAGTTCAAAATTACAATCCAAAATATTTTTGCTTTGCAGCTCCTTATACTTGCTAAAGGTCTGCCTTTTTTAATTTGTGATAGCCATGGTACTTTTGATATGGTCTATCAGACTGATCACTTCTATGGTAAGAGAGAGAATGAGTTCAAGATGTTTTTTTTAGCCTCACGGTCTTAAATATATCTTTCAGGAGAGTGCCCAAACCACCAAGCTATAGGCTGGAGCTGTGCTATTATGCGAGAGTGCCCAAACCACCAAGCTATAGGCTGGGGCTGTGCTATTCTGAAGGAAAGAATGTAATAAAGAAGTGTCCAAAACTGACTGTACAGGAAGAAAGGGACTTTGTAGTCTAGTGTCTAAGGTACACAGCTGGGAGAGCTGAGCTCTGTAATTTATGTGTTTTTCAACAACTAGAAATAATCCTGTGATCAAGGACTGGGACTCAGGGCTCTAACTAAGTGCCGTAATCACTAAGTTAAACAGCTAGTCTCTCTCTTTTTTGGTTCTTTCATTTGATATTATTCTGCACAATCATAGAAATCCAATAGACCATTCATCCAGATTAACCTATAGGCTAGTGTCTAGTGCATTTTCCTGAGAGAGACAGAAATGGATTTAGATCCTTTCAGATTAAAGGGAAGCTTAAACCCAACTCTTCCACTCAGGATGGAGTATTCTAACTATAAGTTGTTACCCTCCTCTGGCTAGGTTTTAAAAAGAATGAGCCCCGATCAGCTCCTTTGAAGAATATTTGGATGTGCTCATCTAGGTGAGTCATGGGCTTGAGACATTGAGTGGATGGAGACTCTTCCATTATAGCCTTGATGGAGACACCTCATCTTTGGTGAGAGTCTAGAAGTCCAGGTGTGTCCCTATGCTTAGAACTGGCTAGCTTTAACTGCCTCTCTGCTTAGTAATCACTGCATATTGTGTCAGATGTTTAAACCCATGTATTGAATTTTATTCTGGGAGCCACGCTCCTAAAACATGAGCACTCTAGTGCCTAGCTTTACTGATTCTGACCCTAAATGTTATCTCTTACACATGGGTAGTAAATGTGTTTGCTTTTCATGAAGCGTTGCCATCAAGATAATGATATATCTTGTGACCATTGTGGTTTAAGCAGCTTGTCTCATCACTTTACTCAACCTCAACCTGTCAGAGGCACAAATGATCCTTGCATTTTTTTTTCAAATTCAAATATAGTTATTCAATGCCATAAGAAATAATAGAATAGAAAATTCAGAATTAGAGAAAATGCCTATCCTGTCATATTTGTCATTGAGCTTTCATGGAAACTATTCAAACACTGGGCAATGTAAACCAACAATTTGTTTTAAGACCTGAAATAGCTACCATGGTAAAATGAAGAGATTAGTTAAGCAATAGCTCTCTGTGCCATGAAGCCTTACTACAGTTTTACTGTTTACATGAATCCTGTGTTTTGTTTGTCCTTTTTTGGATCTTTGTACTGTACATCATGATAGCCTGAAAGAAAAACACTTAAGTCTCATGTCATTAATTTTTCACTAACATTTAACATAATTTGTGTGCCAAAGAAATCAGTTGCAGCAATAAAAGAATGCATACATGCACCGGAAAAATAAAAATAACATACATTAGCAGGCTTCCTGCCTCAGTATCAGCAAAACTGCCTGATTCCCTAGTTTTTAATAATGTTTTTGAAGGTGCCAAATTAATATGCCTGAAAACCACCATTCTTTTCTCAAGCAGCAAGAGAGCTTGCCAGTTTCACTGTCAACGTAGTTTAACTTACTTCTAGGGTGACCATGTCTATATGCCATATCAATCCTTTGCCTCTGTTCAGACTGCCAATGAGCAGCATGCCAGTTGTGAGATTGTTTTTTGTTATCTAGGCATCTGTTTAAATGGAATTGGACTGAAACTATAAACTCATTTCACAGAGGTTATGAAAATAATTCATTGGCCCATTCCAACTTCCATTGAATGAGGACCCCCATGAGATTACTTTTGGCCCCTGCCAACTTAGACCTAAAATTGAATTGACAATGTCTAGCTCTGTATTTCATTAGCAACCTCTGATGTGAATAATTCCCTCCCAAATGTTGTGTTGCTTGATTTCCATAGTACTTATTTAAATATACACTGTTGTTTGGTATTAAAAATACATCATCTGCCTCTGTATATGTTAAAGACATTCATTTTTTTTCCACACAGAAAAGAACACCAAGATTTTTTACAACATTAATGGTGTAGCCCCCTGTTTTTCAGCTTCTAAGTATTATGTATTATATCATTAGCACCTGTACTGCTAGAATTCTGAAAAAATAAAAGCTGAGAAAATGAATAACAGCTTTTTTTTTAACTGAAGCCATGGCTGGTACACTAAAAATGATGATGCACCCTGCAAACAATTTGTTGAAGAAGCATCCATTACGAATTTTGATCTATCTACAATAATAGAAGTTGTATCTTATTTTCTATTACTCTGGTTTAAACACCAGTTTAACTTTGACATTATTTGGACATGTATGATTCCAATATAAAGTTACAAATATATATGAGAGCCAAATGGAGCTACAGGACTGCAACCACTGGCTTGTTCTTGGTGTTCACCCCCTTTTTTTTTGTTCTATTCAGCATTGTTAAAGGAACTGTCCTTGGGAGAAAAGTTACACTTACATCTCTCTGATTGTTCCTGGTGAGTTAGTATGCAAGTTAAAAATCATATACTTTCCAAATGAGCAGATGATATTGCTCGGGTTTTCGCCAACATTAACTTTATGAAAAAAGCAAGCAGCAACAGATTGTGCATGAGCCATCACTGAGTATGCTATGTTATGATTGTTGTGTTTATGATCCTAATCATGGCACTGCCAGGTATATAAGATATAATATTTGCATATGCACTAAACATTTACATGTTGTGCTATGAGCAAATCCATCCAAGGGTAGCATTTGCACTATGGTGAACACACATCAGCTGTGATGTTTTTCTGATATGATTTCAATATTCTAAAATATATGTATTCTGAAATACACATTTTTAATATCTGAAAGATGATGTTGCTGTCTCCTGTCCACATTGTACTGTCACCTTAAAAATGTTTAAGTCCTGTGTGAGATTTGAAACCCATAATTTAGATTATTTCCACTGTTTTTTGACACAATGAATTCAAGCACTGAGATTTTGAGAATGGCCACAGCAAATTGTCTGACCTTCTAAATGTCCATAGGGATTGCAAACCTGGTAGAGCTTTACTGCACACATTTCTAACTACTAAGAGGCCAGGTAAGAGAACTGGGTTCATTTTGTGCACTATAGACCCATTTTCCATAGCAATGATTTCTAACCATGGTAATGTTGAGCTAAAAACAGGAGAAAGGCCAATGGATCCACAGCATCATGACTTCTCTGCCCAACACTCAATGTGGATGAGGAAAGAGATTAAAATGAATTGATATGGTTGCAGCTACAAGAAAGTGTGTGTGTGTGTGCATCCATGTGCATACTGTGATAGATTTTGGATTTTACTGTAATATTTCTGTTTTAAATTTGGTCATGTTATAAAGAAGTTGTAAGTCTTAATTCACCCAGCTAGATTTTTGGATCATAGGAAAGAAGGGCTGGAAGGGACCTCACAAAGTCATCTATTCTAGATCCCCCGATTGCCCTTGACTAAACCATACCACCCAAGTGTCTGTCTAACCTGCTTTTGTAAGTTTCCAAAGATGGAGATTCTACAACTTGTTTAGGTAGTGTTTTCTGGTGACTGACCACCCTCATAGTTAGAACGTTTGTCCCAAACTCCAGCCTAAATTTCGCCTGCTGTAGCTTGAAGCTATTGCTCCTAGGCTTTTCTCCGTGGCTGTAGGGAACAAGACTATCTCTACCCTGTCTACAATCACCCTTCACATATTTGAAAACTGTGATAATATCCCCCCTCATTCTTTCCTCTCTAAATTAAATATAATCCTAGTTCTTTCAGCCTTTTCTCATAAGTCTTGTTTCCCAGTCCACTGATCATTTTCATTCCCCTGTGCTGGACTCTTTCCAAGCTGCCCATGTCTTTGTTGAAGTAAGGAGCACAAAACTGGATACAGTACTCCAGGTAAGGCCTTACCAGTGCTGAATAGAGTATAAAAATCACTTTCCTTGATTTGCAAGTGACACTTTTGTTAATATAACCCAGGATGCTGTTGGCTTTTGTTGCAGCAAGAGCCAATGTTGGCTCATGTTCAGCTTATGGTACATAACCCCCAGGTTCTTCTCTGCAATACTACAGCCTAGTCAATCATTTCCCAGTCTGCATATATGCATGTGGTTATTTCATTCCAAGTTCAGGACTTGGCACTTGTCCTTGTTTAATCTCATTGGAATGATTATGGATCATTTTTCCAATCTACTGAGACCATTCTGGATCTCAGCCCTGCGCTCCAGAGTGTCTGCAATTCCACCCAACTTGGTGTCATCCATAAATTTTCTAAGTGTGCATTTGATCCCATCATCCAAATCATTAATGAAGATCTTGAACAGTACTGGATCCAGGACAGACTCTTGGTGAACCCCTCTTGATACCACCTCCCAACTAGACATTGAGCCATTGAGGACTACTTGGTCAGTATGATGATCCAGCGAGGGAAAGAAGGGTTAAAAGATCACTGCTGTTAACAGAGATGCTTACTCACTGGACAGGACAAGATGGAGCTTCAGCAGAAAAGAACTTGAATAGCTTTGTTGACGCATCAACAAAAGTAAGTTTGAGAGTGATACCCAGGATACTCCAGGAAAGCTGAATGAGATAAATGTGACAATAGCACAGCAGATTGTACAAGGATGGAACAGTGTGGAATCAGAGAGCAGCATAGGTGTTTAGGGATTCTGGAGCTGCAAAAATGGAGAGGAAACTGCCAAGTTAACTTTAGAGTGGGATAGATTGGGGCAGAGGTATTGCTTAGCCTTTTGGAGGGTGGCATTGTTTTCCTGCCCTGTACCTTTCCCCCCAGTAAACACCTTTCCTGAAGAAACTATTCACTCTGATGCCTGAAACTTTGATTTACATTTGTCCTTCCCACAAAAGATAAATTGCCTCTCTCAGGAGCTCAGTTGGAAGCTAACTCCTGGCATCAGGGGTGCAGACAACCAGGGAGGGTCATGAACTAAAAGACCAGGGTCCCAAAATAAAAAGGTGTCCCACTGCTTAGCTGGCTTCAGAGTTCTGAAAGAATAAAAACCAGACAAGGTTGTAGTGTTCCTGAGCAGGCAACCATGTTTGCAAGATTAAATAATGCTTCTACATAAAATACTATGTTGCCATTATGGTGATGTAACTCATCACTAGCATAGCTCATCACATAGCATTGGCAGTCATGAACTGTGATGTCGATGTTACTGTACAGTAGGGTCAGAAACGATGCACCATCAATCACTAGAATAGTTGCAATATTCACCATCGCTTGTTGATGAACAGATTCCATGATGGGCCCAAACATGAGTAACATCTTATTATTCACCCATGAAATAGATCATTCCTATCTGGGGCTTGATATTACAGCATGCTGAGTATCTGCTAAGAGATACTTAATGTCTTCAAAGACTGCTTAGATTAGTAAACATTGTATAGAATCATTATATGTTATGGTCTGACTCCTAATTCATTGGATTTCATATGAAGACTGTTTATATAGGCACAACATCTTTAGTAAAATAACCATGAAACCCAAGAAGGCAGAAAATCATTAGCTCCACAGAAAAATTAAATAAAATGTTTAGGTTCCGGGTGTTTTAATATTTACTCAGTTTCTTCCCACCTCCTTCACCCCCACTCCTGCACTCAAAGGTATCTTAATAGAAAGATATGTAGTGGCAGATGAGTCTGGGAAAAATATTATTCTTGTGTTTTCCTTGCCAATGTGTATGCAACTTACTATTTTTTTAAAGAGAATTTGGCAGAACTATGAATCACTTAGAAGGGGAAAAATAATTAGACCGTATTGCTAAGGGGATTACGTAATTTAGCAATGAATCTTTGAATTGAATTTTTTTTTATGGGTAAAGCACAATATAATATGATTTAAAGCTGAAATGAAGAGCTATGAGAAACATTTCACTTTTATTTTGAGGAATTTGCAGGCCCTGGGATTTAAAAAGTCTCTCAACCAAATGAACCTAGTTTTTTCTATGATCAAATAACACTACATACCCACTGGCAAGCTTTAGCTCATTTGCCTACATTCCTGTTTGCTGTCTATACATTAACAGTAGAATTGAAAGTGAGATAGGCCTCATTTCTGCAACAGCAAACTCTGAACTCAAGGAAATATATTCCTCCTTGTTAAGCTACTGTTTATATGAACAACAGCAACAAAAATGTTATCAATAATTAGTGTGGAAGAATATACTAGGTACTGCCTCCCAGTCAGACACAGGGTGTCAGAAAAAAAAACAAACCCATATTTTCCTTCTGGATCCAGTGAGATTAATAACTTTGTGAGGAACCTTAAGAAAAAAGACTTCACTTGAATTAGGCCACCCCAACCCTCATTACATCAGTCAGGATTCAGAAAAAATCCAGATGCCTTGCCCTGCCTGATGCATCCCAAACATGAACCCAAGATATGTTGAAAAAACACTGATAAGATTTGGGAACAAACTTATCTACAAAGTTATTGTGGACAAGAGCAAAATTTGATCAAATAATTTCTGCTTGGCAGATGTAACTTGTACATAAAACATGGCTAATTAGGCATACTTTACCAGCTCAAGTCAAGCAGTTGACACAGCTCTAGTCACAACATAATAATGCAACTTGAAACTAACAGCTTCAGGGATTGGCTGTAAATTTAAAGTGCAAACCCTGCATTGATCATTGATTGTGTTCTGTTTCTAAGAGTTTTTTATAGCAAAATAATTATGACTAAAACGCTTTTTTTTCCAAAATTGTATTCACTAAGACAAAATGAATAACAACATGCCTTTACTAGGTTATTATCAAAATATTGAAAGGAACATCAAGAAATAGACAATACCAGTATAGGAACTACAAATCATACAAGATAATTCATGAATGAACAATGGATATATGGATTATTTGCAAGTCTTATGATTACTTTGCCTCCTCTGTTGCAAGGTATTCTCTTTCACTCAGATTCCTAACCTGATTTGATAGGTTAAAAGCATATATGTTTTGAAGAAAGAGCCTGAAAAAATAGGACTGAAACAGATTTATTTTGGTGCATGATGCTGCTTCCTAGTAGCCTACATAATATGAGAACTCTTTTTTAAAGCCTTCATTAGAATGTTGTTGGATTTTAATGATGCTGAGTGTTGTCTCATTCCTTCAGTTAGTCCTGTTGTTACCATAGGGCATGTGTAGACAAAATGGGGGCCCTAAATCGAAGCCGTGGCTATTTAAAAACACCGCTTCAATTTAGGGCCCTTTAAACCCCCATGTCATGCACACACCTGAACTTAGCTGCCTCTCTGGCAGCGAGGAGGGGAAGGCAAGCTGCCGGCAGGCAGAGCGGTCCCTGAGCTGCATGGGATGCTGGTGCTTCCCTCCACAGAAGCAGTGGCCCCCACCCAGGCAGCGTCCACCTGCAGGCACCTGGTTCAGGTGGTCCTGGGTGGCACTGCAGCGATGGAAGGAAGCACGGGGCCTCTGCACAGCTCAGGCAGGCAGGCAGGCTCCAGCGGAATGAAAGAAAAATATTTTGGGTGGAGCCTGCCTTCCCAGGATGCTGCCAAGCTGCCTGCATGGGCTTCCTGCAAAGCCCCTGAGCTGCACGGATCCTGGTGCTTTGCTCCGCAGCTGTAGGGCAGCAAACTAAAACTCCTCAGAGGAGTTTTAGTTTGCTGCACCCAAAGTAATTTAAGGTGCATGTACCCGCCTCCGTTCCACCAGGAGTTCGCGCGCCGCCTTCGCCCGGACCCGATGTTTTGCACACCCGGGCTTCGTTGGTATCGCCCAGGTTTTGCCCCGCCTGGTATAAAGGGAGACCCCAGAACTCGCCTGCCACGACTTTGATGACTCTTTCTGCTCGGCGTCATCCCGCACCACACAGGTGCTCCGCTGCGTTGCTCGCAGCCTGCTCTGCTGCGCTGCTCGCAACCTGCTCCGCCTCTGCTCGGCGTCATCCCGCACCACACAGGTGCTCCGCTGCGTTGCTCGCAGCCTGCTCTGCTGCGCTGCTCGCAACCTGCTCCGCCTCTGCTCGGCGTCATCCCGCACCACACAGGTGCTCCGCTGCGTTGCTCGCAGCCTGCTCTGCTGCGCTGCTCGCAACCTGCTCCGCCTCTGCTCGGCGTCATCCCGCACCACACAGGTGCTCCGCTGCGTTGCTCGCAGCCTGCTCTGCTGCGCTGCTCGCAACCTGCTCCGCCTCTGCTCGGCGTCATCCCGCACCACACAGGTGCTCCGCTGCGTTGCTCGCAGCCTGCTCTGCTGCGCTGCTCGCAACCTGCTCCGCCTCTGCTCGGCGTCATCCCGCACCACACAGGTGCTCCGCTGCGTTGCTCGCAGCCTGCTCTGCTGCGCTGCTCGCAACCTGCTCCGCCTCTGCTCGGCGTCATCCCGCACCACACAGGTGCTCCGCTGCGTTGCTCGCAGCCTGCTCTGCTGCGCTGCTCGCAGCCTGCTCCGCCTCTGCTCGGCGGCGTCCCGCACTCCGCAGGTGCTCCGCTGCGTTGCTCGCAGCCTGCTCTGCTGCGCTGCTCGTAGCCTGCTCCGCCTCTGCTCGGCGGCGTCCCGCACTCTGCAGGTGCTCCGCTGCGTTGCTCGCAGCCTGCTCTGCTGCGCTGCTCGCAACCTGCTCCGCCTCTGCTCGGCGTCATCCCGCACCACACAGGTGCTCCGCTGCGTTGCTCGCAGCCTGCTCTGCTGCACTGTTCGCAGCCTTCTCTGCCTCCACTTGGCATCGCCCCGTCCTCCGCAGGCGGCGGCTGGTCCCCTGCTCGTTGGGGCTCTGCGCCCCGTCTCGCTCCCTTCAGCCGCCCCACTGCCTGGGCACGGTCGTCATTTATTTCTCCCGTCCAGCGTGCCCCGCCCCCGTCATTCAGCCGCAGCCGAATAAACGCCCGGCTGACGACCCGTGCCGGCGCTACCGGCGCCTGGGGTTTCTTCGGCTCCTCCGGCCCTGCTGGAGGTAAGCAGACCCCTTGACCGCCGCGGGGGTCTCCCCGTGCTCCCGCTCCCCTGGGACAGTGCATTGCACCTCCAAATTTGTTATAGCGGGTAGAATTACTGTGCAATACACTGCCGATGCATGCAAATGATAACACCCTTAAAGCAGTGCAAAAACATATAACTGACTTTAAAGTGTCGTGCACACATGCCCCTTGTACACACAGCCTAAGCGTCAGCCAGAGGTGACTTGCATTGATTTCTATGATGGAATATATCTGTATTTGAGATACAGATTTCCAGGCACAGATACATTCAAAATATTCTCAAGTTATGCTAAAGCTGGACCAGAGGCTTCTAGGAAATGACTGATCAGAGGTTTCTGGAGCAGCTTGTGGATAGAACTTGTCATTCAGAGCTATGGATGCAGACAAAGTGGAGAGAAACCAAAGGTACATTGGTCATGTTCAGGTTCAGTCCAGTGGAATTTTTAGCGCCAAACGTGGTACTTAGGTTCCCATAGAGTGGGTGAGGAGAATTTTCAGACACTAGCCAGCTAAGTAGGATTCTGCCTAAGCTAGATAGGAGTGAGAGAGAGAGGGCTTTGGGAACTGAATTTGCTGATGGGCTAGAGAGAAATGATTCCTTCGTGTGGGATCTTCGGCTGAAAACTCTCTCTGGGTGTTTTTTGCTCCTAAACCAAGCCGCCACTGAAGTGGCTACTAAAATCATCTATTTCCTGTTTTCTTATACTTTCTGCAACATTAGCCTGTTCCACCATCTGTCTTTTGTGTTGTCATGTTGCTGTCCCCTTACTTGCCAATGGCCTGCCTTTGGCCTCCTGATGAAAAGACTGGCAGAAAAGAGGCATTGAGTGTGTTCTGTCATGTCTATGGGACTGGTGAGACAGGCATTTCCCCCTTACCTTGGCATTCTGAGACTGCAGATGGAATGAGGGCCCTGAGCAAACTGTCATCTGCAGGGTGACATCTGTGTTCAGGCATATTTGCAAGGGCTTACCAATGAAAACTTACACCCTTAAGGACCTAGGCTGCTTGTACATGCCACAGGGGTTTAATTCAGTTTTGTTCTCCCTTAATTGAAACCATAGGTCTTTAAAAACACGGCTTCAATTTAGGGAGAATTAAACCAAACTAAACCCCTGTGGTATGTAAACAAGGGTGGGGGCAGAATCCTTACCTGCATCTCTGGTGGTGAAGTGGGAGGTGGTGAGCTGCCAGTTGGCTGAGTGGTCCCTGAGCTGTGTGCCCCCTCCCCCCCAGTGGCACCTGCCCACTGGCACCCAGTCTGGGTGGTTCCAGGGGTGCCACAGCCATGGAGGGAAGCACCAGCCTCCCCCCCCACCCCCAACTCCCTCCAGCCACAGAGGGAAGTATTGGGCTCCCGCACAGCTCAGGCATGCAGGCAGGCACTGGGGAGGAGGGGAAAAAAAATCAGGCTCACTGCTTTCTTTTTCTTTCTGCAGTGGAGCCTGCCTGCACAAGCTGCCACCATGTCCAACAGCCCCTGAGCTGCACGGGGCCCACCGAGCCTCAAGCACATTGGCTTCCTGCACCCTGTGCACAGTTGCACTTTGTTAGGTAGCAAACTAAAACACCTCGGAAGTGTTTTATCTTGCTACATACCAAGTCATTTAAAGTGGAATATGCCACAAAGCGTGCAAACAGCAATGCCATTAAAGCAGTGCAAATGAGAATTAAAAGCCACTTTAAAGGCCAATGTTGTGGTGTGTGCAAAGGCCCGTAAGAATTTATGTCTAAGATTGTGGCTGAACAGTGGTGCCATCTAATATCAGTGGTGGAATTAGGTACCTAAGAGCTCATATATACCTAAATGCCAATGTGCACATGCAAATTTGGGATTTTGACAGTTTGTTAAAAACTGTAGCTGTTGTGAACTGGACCTTGCAAGCCCTTTTCCAGTACTAGTAAAAAAAAGTAAATAAAAAAGACATTCAAGCCTTTAAACCTTCGCTAAACAAAATTTAAAAAATGGTCAAATATTGTTTCCTTGAGCAGGCCTAATTTTATCTCTTCTTGTACATCATTTTTCAAAGGATTTCATTACAAACCTGCTTCCCAGAAATATTTGGAACACCTCAAAGATTGCTGCTAGGTTCACTTCATTTTGCTCATCATATTAATGAGCTACCCAGTAAATGCCTGAAATCTAAGATGTTTATGTATGCAAATCATGCTATTTCTCTATTTACCACAAATGATATTTCCTCTCTTCCTAATACTCTTTTCTCTGAGCTGACATATGTGATCAGCTTGCTAATAATCACCTTTTGTTCAGTTTAAAGAAAAAAAAACGTGCAGCCATGTTGTGCAGTATCAAATTGAGTACAAGTAATCACTGGTTATAACAATGCAGAAGGTTTTAGACTGTAGGATGCAATACAGCCATTTCCAAATGCACTCTTCTTTAAGGGAATATTGATGACTTTACTAGAAAAAAATAGGATTAAATTATAGTCTCCCTTGGAGATCTCCAAGTTATTGATTAAGCATAGCATATAAAGATTGATTTTATTTCCTGTTTTTCCTGACATCCAAATGGTCTCAACTAAGAACATTCTAGGAAGAGAAATTATTTAAATAAAGTACTTTGATAAGAAAGCAGACAGCAGCATATTTATTTCTGGTTCTTTAATAAGCCATATATCTTGATTATTCTGAAGTAATACTGCCATTTCTATCCAACACTTTTTAAATATGCTAATTGTTCTTTATTAGTTTGCTAAGATAATACTGAAAGTAAATATAATGCTGTTGAATGAATACTATTATAGCCTGTGTTAAACACTGAACTGGAAAATACTTCTATCTAAATTTGACAAATACCAGGCTATTCAAGTTTATGGATCGTTGAATTACTTGTTGCTTTGAAATATAAATTGCTTCTGACTTTTAAATCCCAAAACACAAAGTAAAGTTTAAACTAAAAGCAACAACCTTTATATCCCAAGATTTCATGGTGTAGAAAACTCTTCCCTTCAATCTCTGAAATCTCAAGACTTTTTTGCAGGCACTTTTGAAGTTGTAAGCCATTTTAGTTTTAGTGCTTTGTGCTCTGAATGTTTTAAACATTTGCGGTTTTTTACTTTGAATTTCCAAAGGTCTTTCAGCTACCTCACCTTAACCTGGAAAGGTGCAGACAGAAGTGCAGCTCCCACATGTAACTCATGGTGCTTCACAGAAAGCACCATGAATTAGACTGATCCTTCTGACCCAGCTCAAGCTGGGCAGTTTTCCTAGGAGGCTTGTATTTGCCTTTATTTTAGGTGGAAATATGTGTTTTGTCATCAGTAAGAGGATTCTTCTACCCACTGAGTGTGTCTACATGTCCATTAATGTACCAGAGTTATTGCACATTAAGCTTAGTACTTGAATAACTAAGTACTAAATCAATGTGTAGTAACTGTCACTACTGCACAGTAGCACTGGTGCATGACTTTTTAGTGATGCTAACAGCACAGTAGCCTAATATTACTGTGCATTAGCATATTAGCATGGTTTTTGCCCTGCAAGCTAATGCACAGTAGAATTGGGCTACTGTGCAGTTAATGTCTTGTGTAGATGTGCCCTCTGTTACTTTAAGAGAGCAAGAGAGAGTGAACAAGAGAGAGAGAGCTTACTGAAAAGAATAAATCAATGAATATAATAATAAAATAAAAGGGTCTACAAGAAAGCAAAAGGTATTGTGCAATCACACTTGCTAAGCTAGGCTAGCAAGTAGCAAATCATTCAAATCAATGGTAGTAGTAGCCTTCATTGTCTAATGCTCCTCAGCTGCTGGAAGATAGCTCAGTAACTGTCAGACCCCAAGGCAGAAATCAGACCAGTTCAAACAATGCTGCCTTTTATGCTGTTTTTCCTTCCCTCCCCCAGAGCACTGGGATTGGAAAGGACCTCAAGGAAGGATCACAGTCACTTGCCAGCTACACAGTTAATATGACAGCAGTCCTTCCCCCTCTTCCCTCTCCCTCTTCCCTCTCCTTCCCTCTCTTCCCTTCCCCCTTCCCCCTCTTCCCTCTCCCTCTTCCTTCTCCTTACTTTCTGTTTCCCTGGAGGCAAGCCCCGCTTGAGCTTTGAAACTTTCAAAACATTTTGACTGCCCTTGTTTCATTTTGAGGCTGTTTCAAAGCTCTTCATTTCATTTTGATTTCATGGTTTCGAGCTCAAAACAAGTCAAAACAGTGTTGAAACAAAACAGCCAGCAAAATTTTGCACAGCCCTACTGAGAAGCCATCTTGGTTTAAACAGGGAAATTACAGTCCCCTTAAGAAAAAAGAAAGAAGCATACAAACAATGGAAGCTGGGGAAAGGTCCCAAGGAGGACTATACAACAATGGCCTACTCTTGTAGGGAACAAATTAGAAAGGCCAAGATGGTGACTGAACTTAGATTAGCAATGGGAATCAAGGACAACAAGAAGTCCTTCTTTAGGTATGTAAGGAACAGGAGGAAAACAAATGGAAGTGTGGGACCATTGGTCAACAACTCAGGACAGCTGGTTATTGACACTCAGGAGACAACAGAACTCCTGAATGACTATTTTGTCTCGGTATCTCACTAGTCCAAAACAAAAATCATGCCATGTAGGGTACAAAATTAGCAGGGCAGGAATGACTGCCTTCCCACTGTTGCCATAGAACTTGTGTGTGATCAATTAAAGAAGTTAGACATAGATAAGTCAGCAGGACTGGATGAACTCCATCCAAGAGTGCTGAAGGAGCTGGCCAAAGTCATCATGAATCCTCTGGCAAAACTGTTCCAAAACTTGTGGTGCTCCAGAGAGGTCCCTGAGGACTGGAGGTGGGCCAATGTTGTGCCCTGCTTCAAGAAGGGGAGGAGGGAGGACCCAGGTACCTATAGGCCAATTAGCCTAACTTCTATCCCAGGGAAAATCCTGTAAATATTAATTAAGGAGCCTATGTGCAATAGGCTTGCAGAAGGTAGGATTCTGAATGACAGCCATCATGGCTTCATCTTAACAACATCATCTCCTTTTACGATCAGGTAACTCGCCGCCTGGATAAGAGAGAGGAGATTGACATTGTATACTTTGATTTCCAAAAAGCCTTTGATCTGGTATCCCACAATATTCTTGCAAGAAAATTGGAGGTTTGTGTGCTTAACTGTGAGACAATTAGGTGAGAACAAAGCTGGCTGCAGGGTATGGCTCAGGAATAATAGCCACAAACTCCTGGAAGACCATTTCAGGCTCAATGTTAGGAAGAACTTCTTCAGAGTTAGATTGTCTAGACTGTGGTATAAGCTCCCTCCAGAAGTGGTGCAATTGCCTTCCCTGGAAATCTTCAAGAGGAAACTGGTCACCTTTCTGGGGTTGCCTGACCAGCTATCTTTCCTGCCTAGTGCAGGAGGCCAAACCTGATGATGTTCCAAGGTCCCTTGCAGCCTTACAATCTATGAATCCCACACTTTTTTGGAGCTGTGGACCAAGGGGCCAATGGCACAGGGCAGGACCAAGAGATCTGGTGCAGACAGAAGGAGAGAGAAATACACAGGCATTTGGCTGAGGCCAAATGAAAGGAGACATATTCTGCTTGGGAGAAAGTGTCAAAAGATCAGGCCAGACTGAAGCCTCCACAAATAGAGCAGGATGGAGTGAAGCACTGGAGACCTCATCCTGGCCTCTAAGGGCAGCCTTTCAAAATTATATTAATATTCCAAAGAGATGTGGCAGGTGGGATCAGGAGGATATTCTAGTGAGACCAAGTGAGAGTCAGTGGGTCAGGACTGATTTGGCAGCTGTCCTCTGAGGTGGGTCCTGTTACACCATCTCGTACAACTATGTTAAATGAATGGTAATAGTTAAACTTATTGGTCTCAGCAAGGTTAAAATCAACTCTCAATACTAATATAATGAGTTATCTTAGCATATATAGCTGATTTGCATAAGTATATTATCAAAACTGTAGATTGAGCATATGATGAACTGTATGTATTTCATTGACATATATTTAAAGCAAATCTAAAAGAAAATTGTATGGCCTTTCATTGTTCCTTGCAACACTTTAAAACGTTCAGTGATTTCAATGTGGTTTAATTTGGGCATAAAGCTCACTGAAGTATTAGGAGTCAGACTCTGAAGTCCTCAGGGAAGGAATTGAATTTGCCTGTTTCTTTGTGTAATGAATAGCATCAGGGATTTGAAATCCTGATTTAGGTCTTTAGGAGTTTTGTAATGGAAGTAAGGAAAATATTGTTAAATTAATTTATTATACCTTAGCTTTTTCTTGAAAGCACTTCACTATATGCAGTACATACTACATATTAAACTATTGAATAGTGGCACATCCCTGTATTTTGCAGATATATGTTATTATAGAGATAATTGTGTACACTTGCAACCTAATATCTGGCACAGTATTAGATATTTCTGTTGAAAGGGCATAAGGAAAGAAATAGGATATTTTGCAAAAGCATATTGAATAATCTTTTAGAAATCCTGAAAGAAGAATGTGGTATATTAGTATTTATATAATTCACATTCCCATTTGAGTACACAGGAAACTTTGATCATTTATAGACTGCAGGATGGGGCCAATACCGCATTTCTGAGTCTTAAAGCCCAATCCATATTCTATTGAAAACAGATATGACTGAATCACAAAGATGTTCACAGTGCAAGTTTAGTATAATTGTTTCCATATTGCATATTGGAAAAAGCAGTTCCATCTAAGGACTAATAATCAAATTACTTTTTATTCCAGATGGCCTAATCTGTGCATCTGTATTCATATTAAAAATTCAAACAATTTCTCTAAGAATCAGTTCAATCTCATCTTGGGAGCCAGGAATATTTCCTGTGGAATAATTTTGCTTTCACTTTTCTTCTTCTTTTTCTTTCCTCCTTTTCACTACTTTTCCTTGTGTTCCCCTGGACTGACTGGAAGTTAGGGAATTATTTGTGAACAGATATTTGAGGGAATGAGAAATTTACACACAACTTCTAAGAAAAGTTGTTCTTAGGTAAGTCTAACCTACTTTTATCTGTAGCCAAAAGGAAACATAAAGACTGCATAAATATTTAAGTGAATCCAGCTTGAGTCTATAGAAAACAGATGTAAATTATGAAGACAAATTGCCTTTGTTATTAAAAACTTTTTTTTTGGCAAATGTTTTGAGTGGCTCATTAAAAATACCTTGTGGGTAAATTTGCTGTTAAGCAAACATCCTTCAAAGATATTGTAAAGCAGTAATTGTTTCAGAAGTTTCTAGGTTCTTCATGACTTATTAGCTAAAAACTTGACTCTTCAGGAATTAGTATGCTCTTGTATATTGTGGATAATCCATATATTCTACTCACTGGGCATGTCTACATGGCACGCTGACTGCACATTACCTGAAAAAAATATCACAGCATGGACAGTACTAATACATTACTGTGCAGTATTATTAGTGTGGCAGGGCACTGTTTGTGCCTGCCACTTTAAGGGCCAGAAGGCAGCAGCCAGCAGGTGCCTGATTAGGGCAGCTATTTTAGATTCAGGGCTGCCCATATAAACAGGGCAGATCTGCTGCTGAAGGCCAGGCAATAACACTGCCTGGCCAGAGGGCTGCTCATATCATCTGGAGGTAAGGGAGGAGCTGTAGGGGATGGATAGGAGGTTCCTGGTCCTGAGCATGACCTAAAACTGCACCTTGCTGGGAGTGGGTGGCCTGGTGGGACTCTCAGTGGTGTGGGGGCCCCCAGGAAATGCCAGGCCGGTAACCACGCTGGTGAAAGGTGGGTCGGGGTGCCTTAACCCCTAGCCCCCACAACTGGATGGGTTACCCCTTGTTTGGAGGGCCCAGACGGTGGACCCTTGGAGAGAGGAAAGGGCCATA
Organism: Alligator sinensis; assembly: GCF_000455745.1. Classification (NCBI taxonomy): domain Eukaryota; kingdom Metazoa; phylum Chordata; order Crocodylia; family Alligatoridae; genus Alligator; species Alligator sinensis. The sequence goes on along the minus strand of NW_005841840.1, from coordinate 1,858,803 downwards.
GACTCAACCTGACTGGCCTATGCTGGGGCCAGGACCAGAAGGGTTGAAGGGCCAGGGGCCCACCAAAAGGAATGCCCAAGAGCTGAGGGCCTGGGGTTCCGACTGGCCTGGAGGTGGGCCAGGGCTAGTGAGCCGAAGGTCCTGGTTGGGGGATCACACCCAAAAGGGGATCAGTTCAGGGAGCTATGGTACCCGGTATGATGGTGGAAGAGGCCGCCTGATGAGAGGATGCCAGGTTGGGGTTCAATCAAGAGGACTCTGGGGCCCAGTGTGGGGGCTGGTGATATATAAGAACATCTTGGTGCCATCTGTGAGGCTTGGGCTGTGTTGTAGGGGAGGAAAGGAGCTGCAGATAGCGCCCCCTGGCATCGGGGCAGAGAATGGGCAGCCTCCCACTTGTTAACATCTATTTAACTAATTAACAACAAGGCATGGCAGGTGAAAACGTGGGCAGTTAGCCCAGGAACAGGTGGGTAGGCCATGGAGATCGGCCGCAAGCAGGCCCCCTGTTACAATTAGGCTACTACACAATCACATCACCTAAAAGATTTTTGACAGTGCTACTGCTTAGTAATTCTGGTTACTGCACATGTATTTAGTACTTGCTAATACAAGGACTAAATAAATGCACAGTAACGACTGTGTAGTAGTACCTCATGTAGATGCACCCAGTATGTTGTTTGAATCAAAATACTGCTGATTGAACAACTAATTGAGCCATTATTTACAATGTTAAATTTTGCACCTGATGACCAAATCTACTCAAAATTTATTTCACTGACCATTATTTATTTCTTTTTGAATATTTTCATAGTATAAGGAAGAAAAAGTATTGTAAGAAAACAAAAGGAAAACATATCAGACATTGTAAGTAAGTTATTCTGTGGGCCGGGAGCAGTCCGAGGCTTTCGGGGGTGCGCGGCGGGCTGTGGCCAGGAGCCCGCAGCGGTAGGGTGGGTACTTTTGCACAATGGACTAGAATTAGGCACGGACTCATAGCGGTTAATTAAAGATTGTTTTACTTACACCGTAGGTGGTTGCGGTGCAGGCAGGAAAAACTTTCTTGAGTTGCAGTTACAGACAAACACAAG